>NC_088179.1:19361403-19680267 GCF_028769735.1 Zonotrichia leucophrys gambelii | reverse complement strand
TGAGCTGAATGCCAAGTTTTAACACCTGCTGCTGGAATTGGATTTTCAAAAGGCTTTGAAGCTAATGTAATAATTAAGATTATCAGATGTCTCCATCGGGTGAAGGTTGCTGGGTCTGTGGTTCCCCAGTTCCCCTGAGCCAGTATGGAGTGAGCAGGGTCGGGTTTGATCTGACTGAAAAGGAACCATTTGGGTTCGCTGCTGGTTTTGCTCGAGGCTTTGTTTTGTTTGCAGCTCTCAGATCTGATGTGCCATTGGAGCTTTGGTGCCTGTGGGAGGATGAGAGTGAGAAGTGCATGGGGAGCTGGCACAGGGGTTGTTCCAGTGGCAGCAGAATTCCTGCGAGGCTTTGAAATTTGAACTGAAAGGGTGTTAAAAGTGGCCTGAGGAGGATTTGCTCTTTGCATGCCAGTTCTGTGGCAAGTTGATTCCTAGATCTGCTTAAAATTCATGCCTTAAATTTAAATAGTCCTTTCTGTGTATGTTGTTGATGTTATTCCAATAGAATTGTAGAAGAACCATGGCTAAACGTACCACATAATGAGAAATTGCTGTTTGTATAAAAGAACAAAACTCAACAACTGAGGTGCTTTGTGGATGGAGTATGATTTATTTTGAACTTTGAAGGCAAACATGAGAAACAGATTACAAAGACTTTTATGAAACTCATTATTACATCTGGACTTCCTGAACTCACTGTAGAAATTCTGATTGGAATTTATAGAACATGATTAAGAGTTAATGTGTAAGGGCTGTGTGTGTAATTTTAAATTCTGATACTTATGTCTGAGCTCCAAAACTGTGATTTAGAAATAAATCTATTGCTTGTACTGGCAAAGTGCTCAGGAAAAATCAAAAACTAATCAAAACTTTATTTAGGTTTTATTGGTAAGATTTACATATATGTTATGGTTTGTATAAATCTGTTGTGGGGTTTGTAAATAGGCTTTCATATTAGTAAATCCATTTGGACAATATTTGCTGAAAACCTAAGGGATATGCATTACTTGGCATTTAGGGAAGTATATGCTTTAGGGAAATTCCTAAAAATGCTTTTCTGTTTCAGTTCTGGCAACCTTTATGGTGAGTTATTGAAAACTGAGCTCTGTGAAAGCAGATTTGCATCTCCCACTTTTATTAGGGAACCACTGGTTTTATTTACCACTAATAAACTGGTTTCATGATGCAGCTTTAGTGTTGCTCAGTATCTAAAGAAAAATTAGTTCCTGTGCTGTGTGTTTAAGAAAGCTCCTTTTCAGAGTTAAATCAAACACAAATCTAGCCAAGCTCGACTTGCAGCATGGTTTGCTGTTTAGTTACTCGGACTGCAGTCTTTTTGCTGTGTGCTTTTCAATTTTTGCAAACTGTGTGGCTTTCCACAAGCTGTAGTTAAATAATCACAGTTTATCTAATTGGGGAAATCGCATTAATAAATGAAAGACAAATTAGTGTAATTTTTTTTTGACAGAAAGCTGTTTGTTCGAGGGCGCATGGTTTTGGTTAGAAAGGCACCACCAGATCATTCCTTTGTGCCTGATGATCTGGCTATAGAAAGAGATTGCACTATACAGACATTTAAAGGTTTTTGCTCTCCCATTCAAGACAAGGGCTGTCACCAGGAGGACAGAGCTGGTGGAAGGGCTGGAGCACAGCAGCAGCTGAGAGCTTTGGAGTTATCTTGTTGGGATAAAAGGAGGCTGAAGGGCAGGCTCCAGTGACGGGACTGAGGGAATGGTGCTGAGCTGTGCCAGGGCAGGTTAGAGTGGATATTAGAAAGCATTTCTTTACCAGGAGGGTGGTCAGACTTTGGAAGAGGCTTCCTAGAGGGGTGCTCGCTCCCCCAAGCCTGGCAGTGTTTAAAAGGCTTCTGTGCTGTGCCCTCAACAACATTCTGCAGCCTGGTCAGCCTTGGGGTGGCCAGGCAGTCACAGAATGATCCTTGCAGGTCCTTCCCAACAATTCCAAAAAATTCCAGTCTGAAACAATCCCATTCTGCTCCCTGTGGACACCTTCTGCCAGCCTTTTTCTTTAACACTATTCACAAGCCTGGAAAGGCCTGACAATGAGTTTTACACCAGCTCTGTGAAGTCTCATGGTTTATAATCTGGTTAGCCAGCACGTTTTTAATAATTGACTTTGGAAATTCACCTGTTCCAAATATCAGCACTAAGATTATACAAAGCAAAAGGATTGAACTCTTAGTGAGAAAAAAATTTTGTGAATCTGCTTCATCACTAGCTTTTACTTAAAATGGCAGCAAATAGAAATGCAGTTAGTGTGCCATGCCATGTCAGAGGTCTCATGCCATGGCATGAGAGGAAAGCACAGTGCTGCAAAATTCCTGCAATTCCTGCATTCCTCTGCAGCTGGTTCATGGGAACTTCCTTCTGATCCTACAGCAGTGCTCTGCCCTCAATCAACACTCTTATCTTGGCATAAAAACTAATAATTCATGTAGTCTCCAGTATTAACAGTAGCCATTCCTAACAGCTCTATTGTAATATAAAAAGTGCAACATGATAATGAATAAAAGATTATAAAATTATATGGGCACATTAAGACAGGTATGTGTGGTGGAATGGAAGATCTGATATGAGGAGCTGTTTAGCAACTGTTGCAAATACAATAAAAGCAGGGCTGCATGAAAGAACATGAGTGTGTCTTTACCATATGACTGGAAAGGAAGGATTAAATTTGAATTTAAATGAACACAGCCTGCAGAATATCCTGAGTTAAATCACGAGAATTTTGGAATCAATAATTTTCACATAGCAAAGAAATGCTTTAAGATTGAATATCTGGTCTCCCTGGTCAGTTCAAATTTGAATACTATTTATCTTTGGTGAAACTGTGATCCGAGAAAAAGTACTTCTCAGCTAGGAAAGGAGCACATAATGAGAAATATGTGGTGGAATAATTGACTGAACCCCTCCTTACAGCACAGTTTGATTCTGGGGTAATTGCAAGGCAAGGTTGGGCCTTTACATAAATATCATCTTTTTTTAAAGTGATGAAGAAAATGGGCCCACAGAAAGATTCTGTCTCAACTGACATGAGCAATATTCTTCTGAACTTGGAGTTCCAGCCAGTGCATTGCTTTTGATTGACATTTCTAAGGGAAATTTTAAGCTTTTTTCTTCATTTTTTCTTGAGATAAACTGAACAAACTTGCAGCTGACAGGATCTCATATGAGATCCTAATGAGGCAAAGAGAATGAAACATTTCTTTTTATGCTGAAGTGCCAAAACTGTAATGACATTGTATCATGGTTTTCAAAAAAATCCAAAGATAAAAAATCTTGCTTGTAACTCAATAGATATTTTGCATAATGTAGTGGACTGAATGCTGAATGTTCAGGAAACGAGTTAATCAAAACTCCTCTGTCTCATCTCTTTTTTCCTTTTTCATGAAGTTGGGAAACTTCCATTGTGTTCCCTTCCTCTTGCAGGAAGAAAATCTCTGTCCAGAGTAAAATCTCACAAGAGAGGAGAGAACTAATAATTTGGCAATATGGAATTATTTCTAATTGTGTTCTAAGTAACAATTTTTTTTTCCAGATAAAGTATGCTAAAGTGTTCATCTAAACCAGCCTATCTCAGAAACTCTGTGTTCTAAATGCTTCATGTATATCACTTCATTTTAAAATGAGCATTATCCTAAATTAGTAAGTTATTTGCTGCTCCAAACAGCACTACTATATCAATGAAACCCACATTAAAAAATAGTTAAATGTGAGAAAAGCTAAATAGTCCAAATGCAAAGTAGATTTTACTAAAGTATCAAATTTTTGTAAAAAAATAATATTAGGAATTTCACTTACTTCAAAACATCCTTCACTGAAAAAAAATTGATTCAACTAAATAAAATCGATTATTGAAATTTTCTTTTCGAAATTTCCCATTTTGTCTTGTTATGTAAACAATCATGATTGTTCTTTTTTCCACTAAGAATTTTGCTATATTTCTTTGAAAAGCTCCTCTTCTGTAGATTTTCTAGGCACAGTAAATTGCTGGTATGTTTTTCTGGTGGACTTTTAGGAGCAGAGATCAATACTTGCAAATTCATACAAAGTTTTTGGAAATAGCAAGCCCTTAGAAAATCTTACATTGCATAAAGTTGTTTCCCAGTATATTCTAATTTGGATCAGAAACCAAAGCAAGGAAGTGAGAGTCATGGTGAGGAGCACAAAAAAAGGAAATGTGTGGGTTTGATCAGTACGTTCCATTTTTTCTTTTTTCCCCCTGCTTGTAGTTCAGCTATGTTCTTTTATTCTGTTCTAGCATTTGAAGGGGAGAAAAAGAAGCAGAAATGATAGCAAGAATTTTGTATTTTTTCGGTATTGGGTTCTCAGTTGTCTTCTATAGAGTTATTTTATCCACTAGCCCAGTCCTGGGTTGGGGATAATTTTGCCACACAGTAGGAAATTATTAAACAAACCTAGGGGGCATGCAGCTGGGTGGGTTTTCGGTTTTGGTCTTTTTTTAGATGTCATCAAGAAACATTTTTTAAAGGTTTGTAATCTCTTTCTTCATCTTTTATCATGTTCATTGTGTTGCTGTTGGAAGCAGGATGATTCTGTTTGATGCTTGTGCTTTCTTTGCCTTAGTTACTATTAGGGCTTACATCTAAATTAAAGATAATTATGAGCATATATGAAATTAAAAACTTGCATTGAATCAGGAATGAATACATCCTTAGTGTATCACTCAGAAAAGCTGTGACATATGCTGCTGAAATATGTTTCATTTAATTAAAAACCTTCAAGTTTTGTACATTTCTGCTTGAATTGCTTCACTGATGTAGATCATAGAAGTAGAGCTGGTCTTGTGGGAATACTGTGGGAACAACAAAAACTACTTCTTTGTCTTAAAATACACCCTTTACTTGTCATGACTTTCTGGTGTCTCATTGAAAGGTATTTATATTTTCATGCCTTTTATCTTATTTAAGAAAAGGGGATTTCAGTGGAACATCTTAAAGCTCTAGAGCTTTTATAAGGAAAGGACATAATTGGCTGAATTACCACTGTCACAGTCCTCAGTGCAGTACAGCATTAATCTACAAACCTTGGCAGTGATCATTGGCTGGATATACATCCTAAACACACCAGGAAAGGCAATTCATTATTACACAAGAATTTGACTAAAATTGCTGGAAACTGAATCTCCAGATTCATGTTTGAGGAACCTACACAGCACTTCAGGTGTTACAACCTGGTTGTGCTGCTCCCTTTTTCTATGCTTGCCTACAGCATCTCAAAGCAGCTGTAAATGTCTGTGACACTGCAGGACATCTCCTCTGTCAGGCCAGGCTGGGCTAAGGGTGCCTTGTAAGCAGAACTCTCAAAAAGCTGCTGATGAGCATTTTCCATATTCTTATTCTCCTTTATTTCTTCCTTCTCGCATATTGTCAGGTGTAATCAGCTAAAGGTGTGTAAATTGCTTTGAGAGGACTGAGATATATAATACCTTGCATGATCATGTTTGTCTTCAGGATATTGCTTGCAAGTTGTGTTCCAGACCATCAGATAGTCTCACCTTAATTTTTAAACAGCAACTTCAAAGGAACATAATGGAGAACCCTTCTCCAATATAGCCCTGCACTGTCAAATATTATTTTAATTGAATTTCCCTTTAAACAGCTTCAGGTGTAAATTTAATTTCTCTGTAAACAGTTTAAAGTGTAAGCTTGCTTTTGCTTTTTTTAAAATTTTTTTATTTTAATTTTTATTTGAGGTATGTTTGTCCACAGTCTTTTTCAGGTACCCCATGCATTTCTGTTGGAGGCTGTTGGCAGGGTATTAACCTGAGGAGAGCTCTACTTCAGAGCTCAGCTTTTTCTCCATCTGAGCACAGGTCTTGTGTGTCACTCACAGGAGAAATATGGAAGCAGTCATGAAAAATTGGAAAGTAAACAGAAAGAAATACACTCGTTTGATTTACAGGCTGACACTTGTCATTTTCATGAGGAGGCAAAGAAAACAGTGAATTTCCAAAGGTTGTAAGAGTTGAACAGAGTACTTTTTAAAAATTTCTATGCTCAGCTTGGACAGTTCCCTAAAATTTTGTAGAAACTATAGTAAACACATCCTTGTAATTATGTTATTTCTACCAACTTTTGAGTTTTATTTTGAACTTGTGAAGCAATATAACCTTTTTGGAGGGCAACTAACCAATGTTTTTCCAACATGATTTTGAGTACTTATTGATTCATTGAAATATTGAAATCTTTCTTAATTAGAAGCAAAAAAAAAAAAGTTTATTCTTCTCATTTATTTCTTCTCATTCTTTGCATGAGCATTTCAAAGCTACTTGAACTTAAGCTAATTAATTCATTAGTAAAGTTCTATGAACTTCTAATTTTTGGATGTATGTTTTTTCTGTATTTTCTGAAAAACAGAACAAATCATTGGTGAGTATATATACTGTTGTAAAATCCTGCAGTCTCCTCTGATCCATAATTGTATTTCTTGGACTATTTTTATCATAATTTCCTTAGTTGAAGTGGACTTTCAAGCTTCCATTCTTGTATGACTGGGTAGGTAATAAAATTATTGAAGTGTGACTTGGAGAATGAGCAACTAATAACGTTAAATTTACTGTCTGCTCCAATAATTGTGGTTTTCAAAGTATCTCAAAAGGCAGTCTGGGAATCTTGCTTTTAGTGTCCATGTAAGGCAATACTTGAGATGATCTTGAGCCATGTGGTTTTAATAGGAAGATTTTTAATGTTAAGAAAGAAGTTCTTTCTCACTTTCAGTGTGGTTGGTTTAGTCCACTGAGTTGTGTTGCTTTTCTTGCTAGTCTTAGTGATTTTAATTCACAGAAAGTAATGAAGGAAAAAATGCAAACCACATCCTTTACACTGCTAAACAACCACAGTAATATGTTTAGAAAATGTATTGAGCTGCCTAATCCAAAGCTCATGGAAACTGAATGCAGGTTGATAGCAGTGGGATTTAATTAGGCTTGGCTGACTTTTTTTAACCCTTGTGTGTTAAATAGATCACTTTTCCTGAGAAGCAGATAGTGAGAGAAGGGTTGGCAATACCAGAGCTAAGGGCCAAGGCTGCCTGGTGTCCACTCACATCTTGGAACAATAATTACTTTTGAAAGGTTATTTCAAAGCTCAGCATCCATTTTCAGAGGGACTGGTGGCACTGGCAGATAAGCAGTGTGGGATCTTGCTGACTCCATCCATTTCAGTGACCAGCTGTATTTAGTACCTGGGGTGGAGAAACATTCTCCAGTTAACATCCCCAGCAATACAAAAGGATTATTTTTAGTGAACTAAAACACAAAATTAATTCCAGATTTTTTGTTGGTTTTTTTTCAAGTCAAGTTCCAGTCACACTGAGCAGTAAGACACAAGACTCTGATAAGAGTTCTGCTGACCTTCAGCGTTGAGAATAATGCTTGTAGGTAGTGCAGATGGCCACACTTGGGTGTTTTATTTGCATTCGTCTAGACAGACTTTGTGACATGCTGCTGACTTTCTCTCCCCTCAAATGTGAATTCAGAATGAAAATAAAATACCATGGATGAGATACTGTGAACCATTATGATAACTCATACTAATTGAAGTTAGATTTCAGGATTTATGAATTATCTCTGCTCATTAGATTAAGCTAAAGAACTTTGAGGTCATTTAGTCCATTCGTGCTGGTACAATATACTGACTTCCTTTCTTCCTAGGTTGTATTTAACTACGAAGAGAAAAGTCTTGTGCTGCTTTATTTGATGAGCTGTTCCACAATCCAAAATGACTTCTCACAAAGTTTTTTCCTTCTCTTGTTCAATTGAAATAGTTTTCCCTTAATTACATCACTTTTGGTTGTTTCTTTTAATTTTTCCTTGGAAACTCGAATTTCCTGTCACTACTGTGTTCTGAATTTCTTTAGTAAAAAAATTCTTTATTTTGAGATCAAAGAATTCTGATATACATTAGCACTTTAATTATAAGCTACAGAATGATAACTGAATGAATAGGGTGAAGGCTTTTTTAGACTAGCAGGGCTGACAATTAGAAAGGCTTTTGCATGACTTGCAGCACAGCCTATTCTTTTTTTTTTTTTTTTTTTGTTAAATATAGCTATTATTGTAAATGAAGATTAATAATCCCTAATAGCTACTGGGCTCTTTTAATGTAATATTCTTCACAAATAAACCCCTCAGCTTAGATGGTACTGGTGCCCCCCTTCACATCCCCTCTTTTGCAAATGTCATTTGTTACTTAAGCAGAGTAAGCAGAAAATTAACTCTGTTTTCAGTCAAGTTTAACCTCTGTCTCAGGGGCATGAGGGTTTTGTGCAGAGAATTGCTGGAGGACTGGAGGTAAAATAAATACTAACAAATCAGCATAATAGAGTGGTCTAATCTAATATTGTGTCTGGAGTCTGCTGTTCTTGGAATGGAGAATTTAAACATTTGGGAATGGGCAGACACAGTGATGCCTCCAGACTCCCTTGGGACAGTGACCCTCAGCAGGACCCAGCTGGCAGTGCTTAAAAACTGCCAGATTTAGCATCCTGTCCAGTTTCCCTGGTTCAAATATCTTGAGAGGTCAGTATTGGTAAAGTGAAATGGAGTTTAAGTGGTGTTAGGAAACTTGGAGTTACTTGTTACTCACTCATTTTGCCTGATGACTGAAATCTAAAATCTGCCATTTTCTAAAATTTGTCTGTAAGTAAAAACTATTTTTTTTCTTTAAACACAGTGTTAAATATGCATTCTGATCAATTCCTCATTCCAAAAACATCCCATATAATTATTATTGGATGAAACTTGGATGAATATATTGTTCATTAGGGTTCAGAATCTTGCAGCATTATCCTATACCCAAAAGATGAGAACAGTTCCTGGAAGGCTTTTTAGTTTTTCTGAAAATACAAGTGAAAAACTCGTAAAATGTGTTTTTGATGCATGATGTAGACATAGTGCAATATCTTCTAGAATTTTCACTCTGATATCAAAATTCTTTTGAAGATTATTTTTATTGAGTTTAAGGCTATTCGGAGTACATCAAATGCCTTTCCAAATGCTCAGAGTACATACACATTGCCTTTCTACTGGCTGGGGGAGGGGGAATGCTCAGATTCTAGAAAGTCTTCATTTATTTTAAAATATGAAAAATAATATTATGTAATTGCATCTGTCTTCAGTTTTAACATATGGAAGAGCTTTGAGATGAGTTTTTCTCTGATCTGTGAATGGAAGTGCACTTACACACATGCATGCCTGTATCACTTTGGATGCTCCCACTAATTTAATTGTTCACTCTGGGTCAGTGCCATATTCCACAGCACTTTTTTCAGTTTGGGGCAAATTATGTCAAATTTAGAATTCTACATAATATGGGGGAAGTTATGTTGAATGCACAGATTACAATATGCTAAAGGATGTTTTAGGATTCTGATACATTTTTATTCTAGAGAATCCTTTTAATTCCATCCTTTTTTTCCCTGACCTCATGATCAAACCATTTCTCTGCATTGTAATTGTCTCTTATCTTGACATATTTGCCTTGCAAGTCTTTTTTCCTCCTGTAATCCATCTACAGTGTTATATCAAAATGATGTTCCTCAGCTGTCCTTTTAATCTTCTCCTCTTCCAGACATTGCCCAGGCTCCTGTTGATGGTCTGCAGCAAATTCCAACTTGAATTTTTTCTAAATAGTTTGCTTGCTAAATATTCCAGACTCCATCTGTTTCACTCTCCAGACTCCTCAAATACTTCCTTTTCATCTTACCTTTCACTACAATGATCACATCTTCACTCTTGTTGTCCTTGCACACCCTTGTTGTCCTTCTGTTTGGAAAACCAGTATATTAAGTATTTTAAGTATTGTATTACTGCAGTATTGTAAGATTATATTCTGTTAAAATGTTCTTCTCTGTGTAATATTTGCTGTTTCCATCAGATCATGCTGCTTTGTCCCTTTAACACAGAACCCACCTAAGGATACAGTAGAGTGAAATGGCCATCATAATTTAATGATTTTAGTAACAGGTGTATGATTATGGACCCAGATGTGCCAATAAATCTCAATTTTACCTTCAGATACTTTGATTTTTACAGCTAGGGCTCCTTATGAATTTCAAGGGCCATTCTATGACCTGAGTTTCCTTTCTCTGTTTATATAAATACTCTGTAATGGGAAAGATTATTTATTTTGTCTTCAATCATTGTTTTTCAGGGACAAGTTAGAAAGATGAGAGAGTTTCTTTTTCAGGTGAAATGGCTGTCTCAGGAACATGCCAGCTAATTATAAAATACTTCAGCAAGTTCATCAAACTGACCTGGGATTTCCTAAGACTCAAAGGGTTTGTCAGACTTGGCATTTCCCCCAAGCCTGAGGGGAGGTTGCTCAGCCCAAACACATTCATCTTTAATTAATGTTTTCTTTTTAAAATAAAACAAGCAACCTTACCCCACCTTTGTTTGTGAAGTTATACTGTTTAATTATAGATCTCCTTTTGAGGTTCAAATTTCAAATTATTACTGTAAGTCAACTGATTACTTCTTGTTTTAGTTACATTGAAAATTAAATGTTCTGATACCAAAAACTGGTGGGAAAAAATTCACAGAAATTCCAGCTTTGAGTTCTGATACTTGTAAGAAGCTTAAATACATTTTTGGCTTGGTAAATCCCATGCAAGTAAATCCGAGAGCAGAATCTAACCCTAATTGAAGTAATTGCCTAAGAAGGAAATTGAGGCTGTTTGTGGAAGCTGCAGCAGATACTGGTGTCTGGGGTAGCCCCAGTGAATTCTCCCCTGAGGTGGAATGTGCCTTTGATGTTGATGGGTCTTTTCTGTGAGCTCTGTGCTGCAGCAGGAGGCATTTTCAGCCTCCCTGGGATGCTCAGCGCTGTGGGTCACTGGTGTCTCTCCCTCAGGGCCCGTCTGTCGTGTTTAATGAACTGTCACTGCTCCAGTCCTGACTGATTAGAGCGACCTGAGGGGAAAAATTCGTTGTACCTTTGCTTCAAGAGATGGCAAGAGAGAAAAGAGCAGTGTTTTCTCTGTATAACTATTAAATATCCCAGCTTTTCTGAGTTTGAGAGGATAGCGAGACTTTAATATGTAATGTCATTAATCTTTCCATAATGCTTGTTCTGTTGAGTATGCTGAATTGACTGTCCAAGTTTGACAAGTTCCTCAAGGAACTATTTCCTCAACCCATCGTGGATGATTTTCTTTAGTTGTTTCAACTCCTAAATTCTGTTTCTTTCTTTCTTTCATTGTCCCTGGTTTGCCCTAAATTCTGTCTAAGGACTGGCTGCTGCCTAGCATATATTCTTCTTTCAGTATGGCCACTTAGAAGACATAATTGCAAATAAAATTTGGGCTATTCAGAGGCTCCTCTAATAGCATTTCCTCATCCTCATCTCACAATCTCCACAGTCAGGTCTGATTCATTTTGAAGGTCATGCAATGCAAAATTTAAGAATGGTGGTATATTAATGCATCTTAGTCCTGATATTGTGATCATTAATGTTGAAAAAATGTATAAATGAAATTGAGATAGATGAAAAAAAGTAGAAAAAATGTATTGTCACAATAATGGAAGAAAAATAATAATGAACATCAAGGAGAATGACTGTTCGGTGCTGAAGCAGATTATATGCATTATTTTAATTAAGAGTGCTTAATAGTACATATGGTTTCCCTTGAATAATAATTGCATGCTGATGAAGTATGATTAGAGACTTTTTTTTTCGGAGTTCAATTAAATCAAATCCATTTCTGTAAAAGGAGAGTGATTAAAAAGATGATATCAAGGTCTAAACTGAAGGCTGTGGCTGAAGCTTCCTATTGCAGATTTCTTTATTATCACTCTCCTCTGATGACTATTATCTAGTTTTTAACAATGCCACAAGTTTCTGACTGAGTCCTGCAGATTGAGCAGAAGAAGTGGCTTTACAGATCAAATGGAAACTTGGGAAGTCCTTGGATGTCCTTGGATGTGTGATCCTGGGGTTGTTTCCAGCCTGGGAAGACTCTTGGTTCATGCCTGTGTCTTGAAGCATGTCAGGAGATTATCTGTGATTATCAGGGCTCTGAGACAACACACTGTTTTCTGGGCTGATCTGTTTCTGTGTAGTGCTTGTGAACCTGGGTGATTAAATGCAGACTTGCACTGCTGTTTCTTTTCTCTCTAAGTCATTTCTGTCTGCCTTGGAAGGCTCCGAGACCAGCAGGGCCCAGCCAACTGTCTGGCAACTGTTAACAGAATTATCAATTATCTTCTGCAGTCCCATCATCTTGGGCTTTGATTATCCTGTGAGGAAGGAGGGCTGCTGGTGCTGACATCCTGATTGGTGCCCTAAACACACGCACGAGGCAGGGGAAGGGAATGATGCTCATTATCTGCGAGCAAACGCAGGGAAGGCTGTCCAGTAGAATGGGAGATTGTGGTGTCCAGGCTCTTAATCACAGCCTGGTTTGTGTTTCATACCAGTCCACAGCAATCTGCACTGATGCCTCCTGTCTGTTATTCTGAGGGGACTTTTACTTTCTTTGCTTCAAACTTCCCTTTATAACAAGGAAAAAATGCATCTTTTTGTGCTTAAGCGTGTGCACTGATAGCTAACTGCATGTTTTACCCTGCAAATAGCTCTATTACACATGCAAATAAAGAAAATTTTGGTTTAAGGTAATTAACATCTGTCCAAGATGCAATTTCTGTACATGATCATTGTCATTGGAGATCTTTCACTCTGATCTATGGAGATAAATTTTGCTTCATATTTCATTATATATTTCTCTTTGTATCAGAACAGTAGGTAAATCTGTTTCTTCAGGACTGTGTGTAGCCAGCTTTAGGCAGCTAAAAATCCTTTTTTCAAAAGGATCCAGCACTGCTTCCCTCTCCTTTTCCTCACCTGAAGAGGGGCAGGGAATGAAAGAATCTAAGAGGTCATTTCCAGTGCAGTGATGGTACCTGGGTTTATGGGAATGCCATGTGCAAATCATTCTGCCTTAAAGCAAACTTTTCAGTATTTGTCCTCCTCAGAGACCACCGGAGCAACTGGACTTTAACACTGGAGCTAAAAGAGAATTAAGACTAGAGCAAATTTTTAAATTCTCTGTAAGAAATCCAGCATGAGGGTTTGTGAAGATTTAAAGATTGGTATTTTCATGGTGTGGCCTCCTTAGCCACAGCTCAAGAAGTGCAGAAGTCCATTCTGCTGCATCCTTTTGCATGCTCATAGCCATGCACACTGGGGAAAAGTCTAATTCTTTTTCCTAAGATTTTAATCTAGTGTCCCTTTAGAAGTTAATTCAACACTGTCTTTGCATTCAGATACCATGAGAATTTGACATGCATAAATATTAAATAGATTAGAAAATCATCATTTTGAGATTATTGCTGCTTACGTTTATGTGCTCCACAGTTGACTCCATGGCTTGCTGTGTAAGCAGCAGCCCTGTGCAGACAGAAAGTGGCTCTGCCTCAGCTCCAAACAAACTGGGTTGAGCTCAGGTTCATGTGCACAGTGCCAAGCCTAACTCAATAAAGGCATTATCTTGGAAAGGAGTTCAGCATCCCTATTCTCTGCCCCTGCAGAAACAAGAGCCTGAGAACTGCCAAAAATGGGCCGGGCTCTGACTGTGTGAGGAGCAGCAGGATGGGGATAGAAGGTAGGAGTGGAAAGAAACTCTGGAGAGTATCTAGGAGTTATAACCCAGGGCATAGGGAATCAATCCTCACTATAAATTAATGCAATTTAAAATAATTTTAGTAGAATTTTATAAAATCCTGAGTTGGAAGTGATCTACAAGGATCATCAAAGTCCAACTCCTGGGACAATCCCATCAATCACACATGATATTAGAAAATTCACATAAAAGCATTTAGATACACAAAAAATATCAACAATCTCCATATATTTATATATGTAATCTGAAAAGCAGTAATTTCTATAAGTACACAAAAAGCAAAGCAGAGATAAGTACGAGTTTCTTTTTGTGCAAGAAACTGAATGTAGTGGGATCAATGATCACTCCCAGCTGTGAATGAAATCCATACAAAATATAATTTAATTGTTCTAAGTGCTGTGTATTACTAAATTGGCCAATAAATTAGATCTTAAGCAAATTATTCACTTAAGAGGATACTTTTGACCTTAATTTATCAGTGCCTCAGAACCTCATCATGAATCATGCAGAAAACATAGTGTATGATCATGTAAATAGAGATCTGTATTCCAGAGCCAGCCCAAGCTACCACAGTCCTGGATTATCTAAATATGGAATTTTGGGGATTCCTAGTGCTGTGTACCACCCTAATACAAACAGTCAAGTGCTGCTTGCTGTGCACAGGATACCTGAAGAGAGGGAAAGTCCATGTTTTATTTGCAATCACTTTTATTTCCTAATCAATAGTTTCTGTGCTAAGAGTAAATAAAACAATATTAAATTATTTGGAGGTGAGGGAGGGGGGCGTTGAAATGAAATGTTTAATATTTGCAAGAAGTCCCACTTTCCTTGTTCAGAAATTGGTATTTCTGATGAATTGCTGTGCTCTGGTTCACCTCCTGTAGCACAGACTCTCCATAGTCCTTTCTCAGAGAGCCCTCTACTGTCCTAAAATACAGCATGTGCCATTCAGTGTGTGATACCCAAAATACCATTTGATCTGAGGTGCGAATACATCCCCTTGTGCCAAGGTAGATTTCAATAAGGGAAAAAAGAAAACAACCCAAAAAACAAACAACAAACACATGGTGTTACTGAATATTTAAGAAATCTGAATTTTTGAAGTTTGACAACTTCAGTGCAAAATGAACATGTTTATGGGCAGATTTCTGTTTCTCTGCCTAACCATGGGAATGTGGTTTTCAGAGACATAGAGGCTCAAAGAACTGGTTGTTTTCTCATGTTCCTGCCTCTGATTTTTCTTGTGTGAATCAGTTAATTTTTTTGAAAGGTGATGAATATAAAAAAAACCCCTGCTGTGTAGACTGATTTTGCAGGAAATTTTTCCACAGTAAATTAAGATCCCACTATTAAAAATGCTCATTAATTTATCATGAGTCTCACGACTGCTGCCATTCGTCTGGTAACACTAGGTGCTGAAATTTTTATTGCCAGCGAATCAGAGATTTCATTTAAATAGACTCAATTTCTCATGTTTAATTAAGGAAGTTGAGTGGATAGGGGGAACCAGAAGCAGCATATTCATGAAATTTGCCTGTATTAATAAAAATATTTCTTCAGTTTTGCACGGTGGAGAAGGTGAGGAAGGCTGATTGGTTTAACATTTGAGATTACTAATACTGTGTTTCTGAGAGGGGATCTTAATATATGCAGATATTCATTCCTTATTTACATGGGTGTGGAGGCTGAAGCTGTTGTTTATAGTTGGTTTAATGTCAGAAGATCTCAGCAGGTCACTCTGCTCATCAGTGTGTGTGGGAAGAGAGACCCTTGATGCAAAAGATGAACACCTGAGATTAAACAGTGCAACAGCCAGTCACCAAAGTTAAACCTTTCCTCTCACCTTAAGGAAGGAACAAGAGGAAAAAACTTGTTATTTTCAACACAGTGTCACTGATTCCTCTAACAGCACAGAATTCTGCCATGTTCCTTCCCCATCCATGAATCCCAGGGGTGATGTATGAAGGGAGAAGTGCCAGGTGTGAGGGCAAATGTGAGTTGAAAAAAATACTGCTGATATCAGAGGAAGGTGAGGCTCAGAGCTGGATTCCCAAGGATTGTTTGGGTCTGTAGCCCGCAGGCTTAGGGATGGGTAATGTTGAGTTTGTAGCTGAGAATCTGCACAGATTTACCACGCTACCAGGTCACATTGCCTCTCCTCTCACATGGTTTGTCGTGGTTTGGGTGGATAAGCTGCCACATGTGTGCTGCTTTCCTCTGGAAGTGCACAGATGTCAGTAAAGTGTGGTTAACATGCATAGAATAAAATTTAAAAAGTGTGTTGCAGAGGCATAGGGCTTGAAATGCAGAGGAGTTGGTGCTGCACAACTCAGGTTTCAAGCATCTGAGCCTAATTGTTTCCAGCAGGTAAAACTGGAGTACAGCACTGCTGAAGACATTGTTTACAGAAGGATAAACATGGCAGTTTACCTGATTTTTTAAGTTATGTTGTTTGTAACCTGGCATATGAAGAGATCTGAGATGTCTGTTTAGATTTTAACACTCCTAATGTAACTAAAAATGTCCTAAAGGCTCAGCACTTCCACCCACTGAGGTTGGTATGGCACAGTTTCAAATTCCACTGAACAAAAAAACAAAAAAAAAAACCCCAAGATTGGTGTGTAAACTTCTGTGTCAAAGAAATTCCTGCACGCTGGTGTTTATTCTAGCAGATTGATCTCTCTCACGCATAATATTTTCATATCTTCATATCCACTAATGCTTTAATTATATGCTTTATATATGCTTTAAATATGCTTTAATTTTATTCCTCTGTGGCAGAATGGAGGATGGGTGGCTGTGCCTGCCTTGTCAGAAAAACCAGCCAGCACCTGAGGCATGTCCCTGCAAGGCAGGCTCAGGAGCAGCAGGCCCCCAAAGCAGAACTGAATTGTGCAACAGAGACTCTGTGGAGCCCTTCACATTTATCTAGCCTGGGCTTAAAGTATTCATATTTTTAAAAAAAAATTAAATTTGGGTGCCAGGAGATATCCTTTATGCTGCTAGTAGGCAGCTTGGATGTTTGAGGAAGAAAGTTGTGTTTTGAACACTGGGTTTAACTCCCTGAGAAAACAGCTGTGACATACAAAAAACCCCAACCTGTGATGAATCCCCCCGAACTCCACTTTATTTCATTTCCGTATTTGCATTGTAAAACAGCTAAACTGGTAATGTATGTTTATAATTTATATAGAGGAACATATTGTGTGCATTTAATCCAGGTATTTTTTTTATGTCACAGTCTTTTAGAAAGTGTTGTGGATCCATCTGATGTTCCTGAAAATTGGATTTTATAGTCAAATTAGGTTCATAGATAGGTAGAATTGCAAGAATGCATAGTTCCTGAAGGAATAGTTTGTAAAACTCTGGAAGAGAAAAAGCCTACAATGTCACTTGGAAATGTCACATGATAATGAATCATCTTTAACACCAGCATTTTTTTTAAGTTTGTGATTTTTCCTTTTATCTTTTGGGTCCTACACAGTGTCAGAGAAGTAAAAGCAGGGACAGCAATTATTTCCTTCCTACAAAGATGTTTATGCCTTTATGTAAAAGACCTTGAAATAATGTTACTTTGCTATAAAGCTGTTTTAAATATTCAGATTTGTTTTGCAGTATGCATTCAATTACAGAATGGTTTGAGTTGGAAGGGACCTTAAAACTCATCTTTGAGCTTTGCCATGGGCAGGGACACCTTCCACTGTCCCAGGTGGCTCCAAGCCCTGTCCAACCTGGCCTTGGACATTTCCAGGGATCCAGGGGCAGCCACAGCTTCTCTGGGCAACTCTGCCTCCCCACCCCCATAGAGAACAAATAAGTACAACTCTACAATTATTGTTACATTTTACATTAGTACTTATTTTTTAAGTAATTGGAAGTTCATCAAATAAATTTTCATTTACTGAAAAACACCTTTCTCACAGCTGAGTGCATTGTTAGTCATTATTTTTCCTTTTTAAAATAGAAAGAAAATCATTATGGGATGAATTAGCATTTGAACTCTTAAGATCTTTTCTTAGACTTGATAATTGTATAAATGTTACATCACTTATTGTGTATTGTACGTGTATTATGTGTAAATGCTGTTTGAGAAGTTGTCATTAGTGTTTTAACCACTTCAGTATGGGAATAGAATCAATCATGCTGCTTTAGCTTTTTACTGCATGAGAAAATTGTTGTCTTTACTCTTAGCTAAATTATTCTTGCATTTAATAATTCAGTAGTCAGTCTGATGCATTTTTCACCTGGGAAAAGGGGGCCAAAGCTTGTCTTTATTTTCCATGTATATTCAGTGTTGCGCTCGGGGGAATGGTATATCCAAAAATAAGACTATAAATAAGAAATCAGTAGCCTTTTCTGTCTTGCTGCTTTATGTGGGTTTGATATATGCTCCTGCAGCATTATTACTTACTCTGTTCAAATCAATGCTCTGAGCTTTCCTTTACATGATTGATTCCTTCCAGATTAGCCCACGAAGTACGTGATTTAATAAACACCACTGCTACCTGTTTGCTAACACACAGATGTCTGCAGTGCTACACAGAGACTGTAAAATTTCTAAAAGTGCTTCAGTCAGTCATAAGATTTGGATGGTATCACTTTATTTAAGTAGGAAAAAGAAAACAGATTTGGTCTGCTGTAGTGGAAAGCAAACTAAAATTCCTTGGAAGAAACAGAAATAAGGCAAGAATTCATTAAAATGAAGGCAGATTCTGCAGGAGATAATGATATAAAGGAAAGTTGCTTACTAGGGTATTGTCCTCGTTAAATGACACTTTCCTGCTTCACAAAAGAAGCATTTTTCCCTTGCTTTTGTGTTCTTAAAAATTGTGGTAGCAGATTGTAAACTATCAGCAACAACATTACAACTGCTGATGTCACTTCCTACAATACCTATGGATATGTATTTTTATTACCATTTAGTGAAAGTTTTAGCAGAAATGGGCTGTCAAGGAAGAATTTAAATGTTCTGTAGTGCTGTCCTGGGGTTCAGTGGGCCCAGGTAGAATACCTGGTTTTTATTAGGACGTTATTTCAGTGTCACAGTTGCTTATCTGTAACAGCTCACAGGGTGCTCATGTTCTGGCCAGTATCTCTTGCAAGAGTTCCATGCAGGACATGGAAGGATTTTTTGTGTCATTTGGATATTTAGAACCAGATTTTTTACAGTTGCTTCTGGCTGGATTATATGGACCTGGTATAGGTGCAGTCTGCCCTTACATTTTCATTTTTTGTCTTTCCATAATACCTCTGTGATATCTCTGAGTGCTTTTTTAGTGCTTTCTTTTTAGTGCTTTCCAGGCAATTTTTGTGTATAATTACTAATAGATAATGTAATGGCCTTTGAGCATTAATGGCCTGAGGATCTGAAAAGTTTCTTCATAAGAAGTTACTGTGTAATACTTTTACACAGCTGTCCAGACATAGTATTTTTTATCTTTGAATTCACTCTTAGTTCTTTGTTTTTCCTGATAATGGCCTGACACATAACATTATTCCTCTCTACATTTTCTCTCTCTATATAAGGCAGGGTTTTTTACCTTCATGCCTTCTGTGATATTGTTTTCTGTGGAGGTAAATGTCCATAGCTTCCCATCTGTGCTCAGATGTGGGCTGCAGTCTGATACACACCATATTCCCTCAGTCTCTGTACCCAAACCAGTCTGTGGCCAGGTCATTTCTTCTGTGCTTTCTGAGAAATGTGAGGTTCTATTAATCTTTCTCCAGGAAACTTGTATTTCTGATATTACCCTGCTTTCATCCACTTTCCTGGGAGATGGTTTTCCTTTTCAATTGCTGTACTATTGTTTTTAATATTACTGAGGCTTGTTGTCTTTTCCAGCTACTTTCTATTGTAAAATTAAAATGCTACTTTTGGCACAGAAACTATCATATTGCTTTTGAAGGATAGATATTATTATTGCTCCCCCAACACCTTGGGAGGAATTGTACAATATGATTCTATTCAGTCCACATTTTTATCAACATGGTCACCATCACCTGCAGCCATCATTCCATTTTTAGAGAACAGCCTTACAGGTATTTTTTCCCTTTTTGCAATATCAATATATGAAGAAGATGGATGAAAGTTTCTTGCATGTTTTTGTCAGTGTGTTTTTATAACTCCCACGAACAGTGATGGACTTGGCAGCCTGGAGACTGAAATCCTCTGTTTAATCACAGCTAGGTGTAGTTCAGCAGAAAGATGTATTTCTATACACAGCCCCTGTAGCATGTCTAAGCCTTGAGCTGGGGAACTGACCTTCTGTAAACAGCAAAAAGCTCTCAGGCCTCTCAGCCCCTGCCTTATCTGGGAGCTGTTGAAAAAGAAGCATTCATGCCATTGAGTTTTTGTGACAGGTGCTGACATCTAGTCTGGAGTGGGCTGAGAGCTCTCTTTGGGAAATTTCTTTCCCTGAGTTCCTGAGAGAAAGCAGTGTTCTGTCCAGCCTGGGAGTTGTACATCTGCGTGCATCGAGTTGTCACATAACACTTCTAAAGGCAGTGGCTTCTCAGGCCAGCTTGCATTTAGCCCTAGGCTTGATCCTCTCATCATTAATGTCTGTGATTCTTTATTTTCGTTGTGAAAACTCTCAAAATCCAGTAGCTGAGACCAGAGAACTAAGTAAAACTGTACACTTCATTCCCATGTTTAGAATATTGAGATATTTTATTTGAAAACAAAGCAAAAATGTCCTCCAGAGAATCCTGCAACATTCTGAGCCCAGAGAAGACACACTGCACAGAATTGTTGTGTTGGTCATAAATTGTATTCTCTGAACATTTTGTAGTGATGTACAGAAAAGCAATGGTCCTGGTCATATTCCTTTTCATAAATTTGTACTTATTTCCCTGAAAATCCAATGTAATGAAAAAACGTGCTATTCCAGAAGAAGTGCTCGCTATTAAATCTGCTGGAAATAATTTGACTGGGTTTTGGGTCTTTTTGTATTTTTCAGCTAACAGGACAAGTGACTTTGCAAATTGCCACTGCTCCAGTTTTGCCGTTTAATGCCCTCGACATCGCGTTAGAAGTTCAGAACAGTCTGAAAGGTAATTTTCATTAGAGGAATATTGTTCTCCATTATTACAGGGGGGGAAAGGCATCATCTAATCCCTGATACATATTTTCAATACTTGAATAATAGCCAGTGATTTTACTAGTTAAATAGGGCCATTATAGAATGCTGAATAAAACCCAGTTTTGGTGCTAAAGAAAGCCACACAGTTTTTAGATTTCTTCTGACGTTACTTTGTCAATTAAGCAGTACAGGTTACCTGCAGTGTCCTAAGACCTTTGAAAAATATTTCTGTTTATAGGTTTATGAAACTCTCAAGTTGATCTGTTAAATAGACAAGTCATTTATATGAAATCACACCCAAACTTCACATATCCTTCAGCAGATTGCGAGATCATATCTCAAATGTAAAAACTTTTTGCAGTCTTCAGGTGCTACCCCTGCATTTCATTCACTCCCTACACTGTAAAGCACCACTTTTCTGTAACACATACTCATAGAAGTATGATACCTTTGCTTTAATCTTTGCCATCCATCATTGTGAAGATGTAGGAGTCAGGAGGCAAGTATTGGTCTGGAACCAGTGAGCATCTAAAAAGACAAGTAATTTTAACTCTGTTGTGCCCCATAAACATTGGTTTAGTTCAGCCTAAACACAGCAGGGGATGATCATCAAATGAAGTGTGGCTCAGCTGGTGTTCCTTCAACTGAACATGAGATATCTTCTATTGTTCTTCCTTTTTCTTTATTTTGAGTAACAGGAAACGTTGATTTAAACTGACTTTTTTTCCCTCAACTTCAGTTAGATCATTTATCTCTACCACTTCAGGGGAGCGAAAATTATTTCCTAGGCTGTAGGGCCAGCAGGATAAATTTTCTCCCAGCTGCTCACTTTGGAGTTTTGTTTAATGATTTTTCTCATGGCTTTCATGTCTTGTCTGTCTCTGACTTGTATAAAAGAACAGTTTATGTTCGTTTTGGAAAACATTAAGACAATGGTCCTTTTTCAGTTACTTAAATGAGAAGTTGTAGGTTTTTTATGTGGCTCATGGGTTTATTCATTCTTCAAAAGATTTTGTGTTGAACAAACTTTCCAGTTCAAAGTTGGAATGTCTTAGTAAGCTGTTTCCTTCTCCAACTCAATGCAAACTGTAAATGTAGAAAAGATGAAGGTAAATCTGCTTGACATGTAAAATAATTGTTCATTAGGCTTAATTTTGTGCCTCTGGGATCTGGTTCAGCCAATTCCTTGAACACAGCCACTGGCTGAGAGGGAGAGCCTCATGAAGACAAATTGAGGGTGGATGAGATTTTCTGGTTTTCCAGAAGTGCAAGAGCTGTGATTTAAAGCTCTTTTGCTGACTCAGTGTCAGCTGTGTGTGGCTTCTTATCAGTTAGGCCCTTTCTTCTCCCAGAATGGATGTTTTACAGATGTTACTGCAGCTGAAGTACTTGGGGTGATAATACTAGGCAGCACTAGCAGAAGTTTAAAATAATCTGGTTTACAATAAGTCATTCCCAGGGAAGTCTGCTTGACTTTCCACAGCCCTGTCTCTACCCATACATTTCAAAACATCAGCCTAAACTCTCTGTTCTTAGAAAAAATCAATAGAGAAACCTATCTCTCTCATTTACTTGATGGCTGTATGCTCATTACCTACAGCTATCTGCTGCTCTTCAGCTTGGCATCATTTTACCTGCTTGACTGTATTTCTCTGATCATTTTGGGTGCTTTTCAGAATTACTCTCTCCCCCTGTCTGTAATGTTGGGAAAATTTCACTCTTTACTGTTCCTACCCTTTATTCTTGACTGCAGCAGAGGTGAAAAATGCAACAAATCTGTATCTAAGGGAGAAAAATCTCTTTTGTCATGACACACTGGCATCTTGTCTTCAGTATCCATTCAGGGTTATTATGTATTAGTACCTTTTTTCAGCCTTTAAAAGACAGTCATGGAAAAAGGCATTTTCTATGGATAAAGATTTAGTTCTGAAGGGCAAGGATGAGCATCTATTCTGTGTTAGAAGGCCTTAAGTTTCAGCAGTTCTGTACAAAGTCATTGGTAACTTCATAGTGTCATAGAATGGTTTGGGTTGGAAGGGCCCTTTTTAAGGTCACCTAGTCCAGTGCAGTGAGCAGGGAGATCTTCCAGTAGATCAAGATGCTCAGAGCCTCATCCAAGCTGGCACTGAATGTTTCCAGGATGGGGCACCCCAGTGTTCCACCATCCTCATTGTAAAAAATCTCTTCCTTACACCTAGCCTAAATCTAATCTTTTGGTTTAAAACCCTTACCCCTTGTCCTATTTCAAAAGTTTATCCCAAATTTTCTTACAAATCCCTCTTTCAGTATTAACAGAGCACCATGAAGTCTCCCTGGAGCCTGCCCTTCTCCAGGCTCCTCTCTTGACATGCACACAGTAAAATGTCACAACATTCCTCTTTAACACAACTTCTTTGCAAAAAGGCCTGGAGCAGCACCAGATGAGTTTACTTGGGCTACAGCAGTCATGGCAGCAAAACTGAAGCTGATGGCAGCATATCCTTTGCACTGTGGATGTCTGTGGATTTGTGGTTCTGCCCCTTTAGGGTGCTTCTTACAAAGCTTTCCCATTCAGATTTTCTACTGCCTGGTCTGTTATCCTATTTTACAGAGCATGAAGAATTTTCCTAGTGAATACAGCAGCACATGATAGCTGAATCAGAATTTGCAAGCTAATCAAAACCTGAAGCAATTTCCCTTCTCTCTTACATGCAAACACATGTTCACATATATGGTAAACAAGCATCATGCCTTAAAATGCTGATTTATCTGTGCTCCATTTCCTATAAGTACTCACAGGCAAGTATTTTCATAACAGAGGGCACAAACAGAATTTAAAACTGTTCAACCTCTAGCTGTGCTTTTCATAAGAGCAATCAGTTACAGGGGAAAGGCTATTGTATTCAGTGTCTGTAAAAATATCTGTTTGGTGTAACTTGTTTCTGAATAGGATCCAGTTGCATTTAGCAAATGCAATGAAATTCAACAGTGTAATTCCCTGATCAAGGGTGCACATGCTCTTGAGTCACTGTACTGTGTTTGCAATTTTATTTTTGTAGCAACTAAACAACTAGCTTGGATGATTCATCATGATTCACATTGGAGACAAAAGGACAAAGAATACAAAATAAAATAATGTGGCATTGTTTTCTCTTAAACAAGGTAATAGTTGTGCTTGATTTTTCTCTGTAAAAGCATCACAAGGTGCTTAAGACATTATTAGTTAATGCAGGGTTTTCTTGAAGAATCATTTGCCCTTCCATTCCCATCTTCTCAGCCTGAGAAAAGCATAAATCAGTTTCCCTTGGTGGTGCAGTTCAGAGTGTGGTGATGCCTGTTCTGGCCTTGGCTGGCTGAGGTAACACTGCCCATCCTTGCAGCTTTTGTACTGAAGCACTGAAAAAGGGCCTGGGTGTGTTTTCTAACAAGTGCTGGTTTAGAGTGTAAAACAGAGTTGGTTTAAGGGCTGTGGAGAACAGGTGAGAGCATTTACAGGATTTTTGTGTTTAAAGGGTGGTCTGGTTGGCTTCATTTCCAAATACAGAAAGATGGATTTTCCCTGTATCTCACTTTCCCTAATGAAAAGGCAAAGCTGACATTTGCAATTGTTTATATAAGATTCAGAATAATAAGTTTTATGTTACTTGGAATACAAAGTGCTTTGCTGAAACCAAAGGATTCTTTCTTACAGGGTGGATTTAAACATTTCCATATGGACACAAGTCCCAGGGTAAGGTGTGCACGGTGCCTGCATTACATACATGGGAATGGGAAGTTCTTCAGCTGCACAGGATGTTTGCCAAAGATTTGGAAATTAAGGATAATGATATTTTGCAAATACCTTAAATGTAGCAAGCTTATATGCTTGAAGAATATTTTTATGAGGCATCAACCTAACTTGATCAGAATTTCAATTAGTTCAGACTCAGAGAGTTTCCAACCCTTTATATCAAGATGCCAGCACACCTGTTATCCATTCTGCTTAGGGAAAGGTGGATTAGTCAGGTGTCATTAGCAAAGGAACCTTGTCCCAAACCAGGGCAGACATAAACCATCTTCTCTCACTCCTGTTCCCCCAGGGAGCTTCTGTTCATTGCTGAAATTCATCTTGATCTCTCAGGAAATCTGACAGTTTCTCTCACGCCAGCATCTTGTCTCTCCGTGTATTCCGGATCATTTCATGTTTTGCTAGATTGGAATGTGCCAGTCAGCTGAATGACAGGAGTATATGGGATCTATGAACTCATTTTACTTTGCTGGAATGTGTCCAATAGCCAGTCTCTTTTTCTATATGAGAGAGCGAATATGTTATATTCAGGCATTTCCTTGGATTTCTTAGTTATACCTGTTGGCTTTTCCATCCCTATTATGTGCTCGCCTTTCAGACTCCAACCATGAATAATATGAGGAATGGGTTGGTGTTTGTCCTGATTTTAACTAGAGTAGAGTTATTTTTCTTCCTAGTAGCTGGTACTGTGTTGTGGCTTTAGGATGAGATGAAGGTTGGTAACTCACTGATGTTTCTGTTGTTCAGTAGTGCTTACCCTGAGGATTTTCCAGTTTCCCATATTTTCCCAGAGAGGAGTTAGAGGAAGCTGGGAGGGAGCATGGCCAGGACAGCTGACCTGAACTGGCCACAGGGGTATTTCATACCAGAGAAATCAGGCTCAGTTTAAGCTGAGGTGTCCAAGGAGGCTGATTGATGCTGGGGCCAGGCTGAACGTGGTCAGCCCAATACAATTGCTCATCACTTGTCTGTGTTGGGTTTTATGTCTCTCTTTTGGTTTCCTCTCTTTTTGATGCTATATTATTACTGTTGTTATTATGATCATCATCATTATATATCAATTATCAAACTGTTCTAATTTCAGCCCATTGGTTTTAACTTTTTGATTCTCTCCCCATTCCATCAGGGAGGCCAGTGGGTGTGAGTGAGCAGCTGCATAGTACTTGCCAGCTAAGGTTAAACCATGTCAATGTTCCCCAATTACTATTTGTGATTTTTCTGTGTGTATCTTAGACAAGGAAGTTGAAAATTCATTGAACTTGAGTCCTGAACCACTTTCTTGGCTTAATTATCTCAGTCACTAAGGCACAGAACTCCCTGAGGTTTGCACATTCAGGTAGAGATGAGACAGCTCCTAGAGCTGCATGGTTTGTGTTGATTAAGGCATTATATGAAAGATCTAAGCATAGTTGGATTTCTTGTCAATAGGTGAAGCGAATCTTGGCCTTAAAGATAATTTCTGCATCCTGGAAATGTTTGTGCTGACTGATACTGCTTTTGACTTTCTATCAGGTTCAGGCTCTGCTTTCTCTCTCCCTGTGCTTGTAAAGATGAAGGCAGTCCATGCACACACTGGGAAAGGAGCCACACTCTTCACCTGCACTGCAGGTGGGAGGAGGCTGCGCATTCACAGTGCTCAAATTCACATTTCTCTTTCTGGACTATGAACAGGGAAATACTGAAATTGTGGTGTGCTCCTAGGTGATGCAGGCTTTTATTCTTTTGCTGTCTGAGTGGGGTTGCTAACAAAGCAATAGTTAACACTCCAAGTTAAAAAGTTTTGAAAATATTGACTGGATTAGAATATGCATTAGGATATCAATTAAAGTTGGCTCATTGGCATATGACTTAAGTGATTAAGAGGAGCAATTTCACATAACCCTCTACAATTGCTGTTAACCTCTAAGATTCTAAAATGTTGAATCAAATTCAATTAAACTGTGCATATTAAAATATTCTATATAGCAGTCATTATGGAATCCAAGCACAAGCTTTCAGGCTTAAGAGCAACAGCATCAAATGGCATTGAATAAATTCAGTCTCAGAAGGAAATGTTGTAGCTCTTGATTTATAACCATTGCTTCCTGCATGCCTGTTTTTCCAATGCTAGATTTTAAGCTGTACCCCAAAAATCATTCCTCACAGCTTATTAGATCTTAAAGCATCAGAGCCCAAATTGATCTTTGAAGAGCAGATCAGAGGTTACACGGAGTGATCTATGGCTTCCCTTGACCCCTTCGTGCTGCTCACAGGGGAAGGAGAGGCTCAGACTTTAATTGGACTATTAATTTTGACTTGGAAGCAAGAGTAATAAGTGTTGTGTGAATCAGTGGTGACTGTCTTGCTGTCCCTGCTGCCAGGTGATGAAGCAGGCGTCCCTCAGCTGCTGGCGGTGGCGTCGCGGCTCAGGGACACGGCGGAGCTGTTCCAGTCGGATGAGATGCGCCCGGCCAATGACCCCCAGGAGCGAGCCCCCGTCAGAGTCAGGATGCTCAATGATGTGCTGCAGGGCTTGGAGAAAAGCTTCCTGCTTCAGCAAGCTCCTCCAGGACTTTACAGGTACAGTACACGGTGTTCCACACGCTCTGCAGCTGGGCTAAAACGGTGTTCACCGCTGCTTGGTTCGCAGAGCTGTCTTTTAAAAGAAGACGTCAGTGAGTACCCAGAATTAAAGCTATATTTTTCCTATCACGTCCTTTCTGCAGAAAACATTAATTCACTA
Organism: Zonotrichia leucophrys gambelii; assembly: GCF_028769735.1. Taxonomy (NCBI): domain Eukaryota; kingdom Metazoa; phylum Chordata; class Aves; order Passeriformes; family Passerellidae; genus Zonotrichia; species Zonotrichia leucophrys. Next base: position 19,653,033 of record NC_088179.1, on the reverse strand, counting down.
CAACTCAAGGGGTCATTAGAATGCAGCACTGTAGCACTTCTGTCATGACATTGCTGCTAACAAGACGTATGGTGTGATGGCAGCCCAGGCAGCGTGGCAGAAACGTGTGTCAGATGGTACAGGAAGCTTTCAGAAGGAGAAAATATTTTGAAGTCTAATACTGCTTGACAAGCTCCACCTATATTTTATTTAAAACTTTGTACAGTTCATTGAAGATTCAGAATTATACAAGATACTGTGTAGCATTATTTAACATATTTAATTATATAGCAGCGTTCTTGGATGCATTTCAGCGAGTTAAAGGCAGTACATCCCAGTTAATGAGGAGGCCTGAGTCAGTTACTGCTCATAACATCTCGTCTCTGCTTGGAATTGCTCTCTGATATGTATTCAGCTGCACTACCCAGGTTGGTTTTAAGATGTCGTAGTCATCCCATCTTTTACTTTCTAAGAAGTCTGCAGGTCTCTATCTCTTACCAGAACCATCTAAAGCAGCAAAACTGCACTTTGATTTCAGTTGATGGGAAAAATTACCCAGTGTCTCGTGCAAGTGAATGTGTAAAAGTGAACATCAAAGAGACAAGTGGTAGAGGTGAGGAAGGAAAGCAGAAAGCTCCAGCCACAGGAGGGATTCTTCCAGTTATTAGCAATGGTACTAAACAAATGCAGTCATCTTTTAACAGAAGCAAAGGGGAAAAAAAGCAAGGTAGTTATGGGGAGCTCAAAAGTGTCAGTGAATAAAAGCCCTACAGCTGTAATAACGAAAATAGAATAATTATATTTGGGGAGAGGCTAATTTACTTCCTTCCTGCTGTGACTGGATTTGTAACATAAAGAAATAAGCCAAAATGGGATTAGATAAAGTCTAATATTCCAGGTTTAGCAGTGCTGTCTGTCTTGTCTGAACTGGTATGGTGTTGCAAAGGAGCCAAAAACCTGTTTAATAGTAATGTAATATTTATGTGTTGCATTGCAACAGCAACATTCAACATTTTTGAATCTGGCCCAGCTCTTTATTTGTAAAAATAAATTATGTCAAAATTTAAGATTATAAGGAGAGGGTTTTTGACATCTTCTAATATTTCAGTTCTTGCAGCACTTGCATTATTAAGTTTATTTACCAAAATGTAATTACTAGATATGCAAACATAAAGTAACAAATTTTTCACTGCTTTCCACAGTACTTTAGTACAGACCAAAAGTATTTTCACACTGGCATAGTAGACACTGTGGAAGTGAAAATGTTGTACTTGCTGCCCTCCAATTTAATTAAATTTGATACACGATTTAACAGTACAGGATTTCAAAGACTAGGAGGAAACATTGGCTTTGGCTTTACTCTGAATAAATTTACCTGACATCATCTGGAATATACAACAGCAAAGGACACCTTGTGTGTCATCATTTAGATGTTCATTTAAAAAGAATGCAACCTTTGTTCAGTGCCAAGGTGTGTAATTGTTACCTTTAATGGCAAATCTACACAGATAAACAGAACCAAGGACACTGTTAGGGTGCTGATGTCCTTTGCTGCCATTTAAAATCTGAAGAATTAAATTCAAAAATTTAAAAATTATTTAAAAAATAAAAAGCATCTAAGTCTTGTTTAGATTATTTTTCATTTTTTAGGGATTGAAAGTCCTTCTGTTAATTGATGAAGTTATGTGAATATGTTTTGTATTCTGAAGATATAATTGTGTCCTGAGAACACTAGAAATACTTGAAAAGCCTAATAGACTTTTTTTTTTTTTGCTTGTAAAACTTAAAGCTTATTCTTTTTGTCATTTTATAAAGAAAACAAACCAAAAACTCAGTCTCACAACCAGGACCTTGTATGCCATGTTTCATCCCAGTCAGAAGATTGATAGGCAAGTTATAAACCCCTGAAATAGTGGTTTATAATGGAAATGCTGGCAGCCCTTTAACTATAGCAGCACAAGCAGTACAGCAATAAATACTGTGCTTCATCTGTAAACAGAAATTTAGGATGCAGTTTGCAGCCTTGACCTTCAGGCTCCAACTGTGTTTAGATCATTAAGATTCCATAAATACTGTAATTTACAGCCTTCTGGAGGAAGAATTTGTGTGCACAGTAAAGGACGTATTCTTCATGAAAAAATGATTGCTTCCTGTATACCCATTTGGACTCATATTCTCAACCTCAATCAAAGCACTTGACAAATTTGCTGAAGTTTTAGGCATCATTTTTAGCCTTGTGTTTGTCCTAATTCACAGCTCTCTGGATCTATACTGTGTTTTCTGTCCTAGAACTTGAATTTAAAAGAAAGGTGCTTTTTTTCTTTATTGCAAGAGCGTTGTAACCTTCCTGTGCTTCTCCACTACAGGGGAACTGATACATCTTTTATAAATCTTTTTTTTCTATAGTTTGCACACACATTCCCCTAGCTTTAGTCTTTCACTGTATGTAGGTCCTTAAAAAAATAAATGCCTCATTCCAGTCAATGTCATAGGGCAATATTTGGGCATAATTGATACGTTTTGCATCTATAATGAGAAGTAATATAATCAGACTTACTAGAAGAATTCAAATTACTATTTTTTTAATAATTGGATTATAATATATATATATATATATATATATGACTAAATTTCAGTAATCATGATTGACATTGGCAGGTTGTTCAGTACAGTAAATGCTGTAGTTTTGATGCTCGTTCCTCTTACCTGAACTTCCTGACATTGAACTGCAAATTTGACAACAGCACGTTCCCCATGGTCTCTATTTCCAGCTGAGCTGGAAATACACAAGTACAGCTTTAATCAGGGTATTTTAGTCTTATCCAGAAATTTAGGCAGAATGAAAAATAATAGGTTGAGGAATATCCTGCTTTGCAAAAGTTACCCTGGGACTTGATTTGGGGTTAGGAGAAAATTGCTGAGTTTTGTTGTACCTGAAGTATTTCTTTGATTCCCAGTGGTAACCCTGGGTAGATTTTCGATTTTCAGAACAACTTTCTAGGCATAAAATAGGATTGCTGTTGGTATTTTTCATTTATTTCTCTTTGTTTCTCATAGCATAATCATAATACTGATAATTATTTGGATTTATAATTTGCCATTATTTTAATGGAATAATCAGTAGAAATCTGTTTCTCACCTTTAGCCATTTCTTGCTTTCCACTCTCTCAATGTATACTTGTATGGAACATTTCTGTGTGATTTCTGATAATCATATTTTGCTACTAAAGGTAATAATCATAGATTACACAGCAGTGATATCTACAAGGTAAATGTAAGAACAGAGGCTTTGTTCCTTTAGGCACCGGGGGAAAAAACCAATTGAAGCATATTGTCCTCTCCATGAGATGATCAGCCTCACCAAAGCCATAAAAAATTCAATAAATATTGATCATGCCATGCTTTTGCATGCTTTTCCCTCTACAGAAACACTGACCAAAACACTGACACCAATATCAGGGTAGGGATAGCAACACAGTGTGGATCTTCCTGGTGTCCAGAAACACTGAGTTAAAATCTTGTGTTTGCCTGGGCTCAGTAAGAGGGTTCTCCCTGTTTATTGTATATTTTGTTGTGCTTATATTTGCTGATTCCCACAGCTTCTGCCAGCTGTCAGTCTGATGTATCTGTCAGGTCTGTGTGTGCACTCCTTAGGTACTCACTGAGATCCTCTCCCTGTGTTGGAGGGCAGAGCTCTTTAGTGCACAATAATATTGAAAAAAAAATGAGATAACAAAGCAAACTTCATGGAGTATCAGGCATGGAACACTCAGTGCAGGGAGATCTCCAGTCTCAGTGAGACTATCACACTTCTTCAGCTCCAGGTCTAACTTTCAGGTATGCTGTTGATACCAGATGAATCCTGTAGTAACCATGCAGAATTTTCCTAGAATCCCCTGGGATGCTCCCCCAAAATTTTCAAACTTAAGAGAGTCATTAAAATCACAGTTTGTGTCTTCAGTATTTAAAATTAAAGCCAAAAAGAGGTGTAGAAGGGCTCAGGCTGTCATTTCTGCTCCTGTTAGGTGCATTTTATTCCTAATAGACCCTTGCCTAAGGATCAGGTATGTCCTGACTGACAGTTCTCTTAACAGTTTTATAAAAAAGTCAAAGTCAACATGTGTAAAATCTTTCTTTTAAATGTTTTATCTTAGCATGTTTTACCTGTCGATTAAGGCTCTATGCATCTGCCACCACCATTTATAGAATTTTTACAGGGATGGTTGTGTTTTGTCTAATAGATGTAATTGAGTGAATTGAGTAATAAGTAGGTGAAAAGCAAGGATTTTGAAAGCAATCTGTGTCTTCAGCAAAGACCTCCAGCAGTTTTTATTGCTCATTTGTATCAGTTTAAGTTCTTCCTTTTGCTTCTTTTCATCACAGATACCCAAGTGTGACATTAACACTTCATTGGGCTAAAGAATTACAACAAATGGGTGCATTTTAATGTGCTGAACAAAATACTGGCAGTAGGCAAAGATAGGTTGTGCAGCTTGAATTTGTCATAATGAAATGAAAGAACAGTCAAAAGGTGTTTTCAGTATCATTCAAAAAAGGCAACTTGCACTGAACTCGTGCCACTCAAGTGTGTGTTGTTCACCAGAACAAATATTTTCCTTTCAGACTGAGATTTGTAATGTACATTCCTGACGTGTATATTCCACAGGATTTATTTCTGCTTTGCTGGTGAACTGCAGCAGATTCTCAGGTTACAAAATACACATGCCCTAAGAGTCTAGTTTCCAGAGATATGTTTAGTAGGAAAATTAAAGAGCTTATTATATCTCCACGTGTAAACAATCTGCTCATTGGATTTACAGAGGATGAGCATTAAAGATGCAAATATCCTGCTAATCTTAAAGAGTAACATGGGTAAACATGGAGTGCAATGTCACCTGCAAAATAAAACAAAGCCCCAGCCCAGAGCTTCTACCCAAGACAGTAGTTCTGTCTCGTTGTATAAATTCTGGAGATTGCTTTTTTCATTTTGAATTCTTCATTTATGACTCCAAGTAGAAAACCTTCCTGTCTCCTTTGTAGTAATATTTGAGATGTTTTTTGACTGACCTGAACCAAATGCATGGAGTATTTTTATTGTTCTGCTTTGTATTATGTGGAACAGAGAATGATTTGATACGGTGTCAATGATCCTTAGTGTGGGAAATACTGAAATAATTCGTGTTTTGCTGGCAGCAGTAGATAATGTTCTGTCTCTATTATCTGCCATGTGCAATTTGTAAATACAATGCTAGAATTATGTTGGGGGAGAAGAAAAGAATGTAGAATAGTGTACCTCAGATTTTCCCATTCAGTCAGAATAAATGAATTTCTGTCTTCCAACACAGCAATGATTTCCTTCCTGACTTTTGACCCCTGTATTTTGCATCTTTCAAAATTTGCAACTCCTTTTCTTCTGTGATTTTTTTCATGGCTTATAAATGGAGTTGTGAACAGTGGCATTTCTTGTTTCCCTAATCCTTCTCTGGTGTTTCTCAGTTCTGCAGTTGTTGTTCAGCTCCCTTCTCTCTGATAAGCATTTGTCCAAATGTACTTTTTACACCCAAAATGCCTTCCCATTTTCTTCTGCCTTATTCCTTTGAACTTTACAGTGTCTGAGCAGTGTGATTGTGGTCTCTGCAGTTGTAAGCAGGGAGCAGCACATTTATCCAAGCACACACCAGTAGCATTTAGTAGGCTGATAATGCTCTTACAAATTCCTGCTATGGTTATTATTTTTCTCATGACTGATAATGATGCTGAGTTATGCCCTTTCTTAATACTGAGGAGATGCAATAACGTGAGTGATAGTCATACTCAAAACACCTGATCCATCTGAGGTGCAATTGAGATGTTTTTGCCTTTGGAATCACTGATACAAGTAACGGCCACGAATTAATGACTGTATTTGTTGTCTTGTAAATTTTTACTATTTAAAGAGCATTTGCTGCATAAATACTACTGAATTAGCCATCTGCAGAGCTGTAATTATGGCAGACTTTAAAGCTTATTTAAACAGGGAACATGAAAATCTTTCCATTACACCTGCAAAAGCAGAAAACCTCTGTAATCAGGGATTATGTCATGGCTTGAAAACAGATTTCTCACTTCTCTGATATGAAGGGAAACCTGGGTTTACATGTATTAATTTATTTTTCCTCTATGTACTTAACATGAATTTTCTTGCATCTTTTTAATTAGATTGATTTGTATACTTGCAGAGTTCTCAATGTACAATACATCAGACCCATTATGTTTGTGATCCAGTAAATATTATATTGTAATTTAACCCAGCATTAGTTGTCCTGAAGACAAGACTGTGTCCAGGAAATAATATTCCTCATGCTTCCCATGAATGTGCATAGTCTTGGCCTTGCAAAAAAAGAAAAAAAAAGGCTTGATATTTTTTTGTGAAATTTATTTATTTTAATATGTGTCCTTAGTGGATGTTTTAGCCCATTTCACAGCAGTTGTTGTGCTGACTGTGAAAGCCCTGGCACAGCTGTTCTGTGAGCTCAGTGCAGAGCTCTCATGCCAACCTCCAGCAACTCTTGTGGTTAGCATGCAACTCCTCTCCATGTCCCTTGCTGGCAGATCTTGCTTGGTCTGCACTTATGGTGCTAAATAGGGCAAGAATATTTAGTTCCAGAAAAAAAAAATAATCTGCTGTGATCTCAGGAAGCTATACAAAGTATTAGATTCTGAATAATTTATTAAATCTGACAGAAACTTAATATTTTATACATTATTTTATATTTATTATAAACAGTAGGACTGGTAACATTTTTTAGATCCGAGAAATATCTGAATCCACATTTTTGATCATGACAGATAAGAACCACTCATATATGAGTGGCTATATTTCAACCATATATGGTTGAAATATTAGCCAAGAACACTTCTGGACTATAGTACAAAAATAAATGGAATTCATTGGGAAAATAGTTAATATGCAATATTCCCCCACTAAGATATTACCCAGGCAGTAGAGCTCGGAAATGTGTTGATGAGATCATTAACAGGAAAATTACCTTAACTGGGACTTAAAAGAAGTGTTAATTTTGTTTGTGTACCTGCCACTGCAGGTAATAATGATATAACTTTGGGCATTTCTTTAAAGATGCATTATGTATTATGACATACTCTTTAATCCCTCGTTAACTCTAATGATATTGACCTGTGGTGATGCTCTCATGTCACGTGGCTCAGAGTTATTTAGGGACATAAACCCAGTCAGGATCAGAGCTGGAGATCAAGGTCAAGCCAGTTCCTGCATTGAGCACTGGACACTGCCTGCTGCTTTGGTTGGGAATGGGATTCCTCCTCAGGAAGAGGATGTTTTACATGATTTCTAAATAAAAAGCTCTATGAAGTCATCAGAATATCAGCTGTGAGCCATTTGGAAATAATTTTATTAATTCACTTCCCTCAAGTTCTTCAAAATAGTAGCACATCTGCTTTGAATTGGAGTGTTTCAGACTGAGACATCCTTAAAAGACAGATAGTTTCCTCCAAATCATCCACACAAGCATATGTTTCTTTCACTTGAAAAGCAAGTGTAGCATAAATCATTCAGAGAACAACATGCTTACATTTGTTACCAACAATGTAGCTACATTATTTGAAATTTAACAAAGAATATTTCATAGCAGTTGCTGCCAGCAAATAACATTTTAAAATACAGTTGTATCAATTTTGTTCAATGCATCATCAGTCTTTTAAGTATAAATGTAAGTCATTGTTCTGAGAAATGACAGAAAAAGTGCTGGTGGATTTTCAAGGAATTTTTACATCTCCATGGGGTATACATCATTCTCCATCAGTTGCATACAGGCTTTGGAAGCTCTGTGGCAAAGATTCTGATAGTGGGTTCTGTGGCTTCTTCAGGAATTTCTGCATGAAGTTGCTTAATTAATTTCTGTGAAACCCTAGAGAAAATTCTGCCTAATTAGAGGATTGCTCTTTCGTAGTGATAAATGGTGACTTGCAGCTTCTGAAGAACAAATGCATCCTATTTGTATCTTTTTATTTCACTTCTGTGAAGTCTTGCTGTACTGTTGAAGCTCTAGATTGGATTCTCCTTACCTACTGATCTTGTTTACTCCAAAGCAAGAAAGAAATCAGCTCCTAAACCCAGCAAATTTTCACCAAGAGAAAACCTGTGAGTGCCTGGTAATGTTGATGTTAAGCACTGGCAAATTTCAGGCTTATTGTACTCAAACTCAGTCTTTAAGCTAGTCAGGCTTCTTAGCACCATTATTTTTACTTGAGGCTCTTCCAGAACATCAGTCCTTTTATGATCTGCTACTTCCATTTATTCATGGTTATTATATATTACACTAGACACCGTTTGCTGTCAAAAGTCACAAAAATTAGGAAGTGATGTAATTATTGTTTATTTAACAAAAGTGAAAAAGTTTGGCTACAGCTTGTCAAAGACTTTGTATTCCCTTTATTTTTCAGCCATTGCAGAACACTGTCCTATTATCAGAAAATCAAGCTTAGAATTGTTAGCTTTATGTCAGTCTTCTCTGTTGGCAGAAGACATTTAATTATCAAAAGAATAGTTTCCTTACACATTTCAGAACAGAAATGAAAGTGAATGTTCTCTGTGAATGTTAAATTTTGGTGATAAAAAAGTCCTCCATCAACCTCTCTTGGATTAAATTCTTTAATAGAACTTTTGCTTTCTCTTTGGGATTCTGGATGCTCATACATGGGCTTTGGAATCTGGTATTGGTGCTCTCAAGGCCCTCACAAAGACTTAAAGTTGTCAAGGTGCATCAAGCTGAAACTTAGGCTAGAGTTAGGGTTAGGTTAGGCTTTAGTGGTCCTTCAGTGAGAGATTAGTGTGTTTCATCCCTTCCCTTTAAAAAGTACTGCAGTCAAAGAGAACTGTAGGGAAATAAAAGATAATGTATCTTTTTGGCCAGTTTGGATTCTCTTTTTCCCTTTGTTTATTTGGCAGGCAGTCAAGCCAAGCATTGAGACACTTCACAGAGCTGCCAAAATCAGGATTAATTTTTTAAAGAAACCCTACTTAAAACTGACCTCTCAGAAATGTACTCAAACCTGGGATAATTACCTCCTTGTGGTCCCATGTCCCAACAGGATTCTGTTCATGCCCACTTACCACAACCTCCATTTGCCATAATTGACTCAATTAGAGGTGTCCTAATGCCTGTCTTTTATGCAAGATAAATTTGTGTCTAGCAGGGAGAGTGTGTCTGGTTTACCACTGTCTCATAATGATACCTTTGAAATGCCTTTCAGTTGGTTATGCTTTATTTGGGTTTGATATCTCGATTACCTGCAGCTTATCAACTGCTGATAACATGCAGATAGATCCCTTTCAGGCAGGCATTCCCCTCTGAGTGTTCATGATTTTAAATACATCACTTTCTGCAATATAGATTGGTGGAACCATCTGCAGCCTGTAAGGAGAGCACTAAGGGAAGGCAGCTGATGGCTCTGAAAAAGGAGAGGGTGTGTAGGAAACAAAAGTTGGGAACAAGGAATTACAAACAGGGGGTCCTTAAAAATGACATGTTGGGTTTGTGGGGACTTAGGGCAGTGAAGGAGAGGTGACATTTACAGCAGAGTTGGGTGCCACATCCCCATGTTCCCTGGCCATGTGTGAGTTGTTCCATCCCATGGCCCCAGCGACTTCCAGCATTTAATCCAGCAGGGAATGAGCATTTTAGGGAAAAAAAGAGGGTTCCTCTGGATCAACTCTAATGACATGTAATGACACTTCACCAGGGCATGTATCTCCTCCTGATAAAAGCTAATCTTACATGGCCAGCAGCTATAATTTTAGAATTATAAACCTTCTGCCACAATGCTGCTGTGAAATAAAATAGGTAAGATAACAAAACTGCACGTGGGTGTCAAAAAGATTTAAAAAACAAGAGAGGAAAGGAGAGCAGCCATTGGAGATCAAAAGATAAGGATCCCAGAGGAAGGAAGGAAATTCTGCATGTTCACTGCAAAATTTTCTGAGGTGCAAATTTGTATAAAAAAACCAGTATAAATCTTCTTGTGTTGTTTCCAGAGAAGATCATGTGATATTTTTATGTCCTACAATGAATAACCACTGTGTGGAAGTCCTAACATGTAAATATTGTTATGACAGTGCATTTACTTATTTACCAAGGTAATCATATTTTATGTCTTACAAACATGAATGAAAACAGACTTCTAAATGTAAGAAAAGAGCATTCAAAATTGAACAGTATCAGGAGAAAGGGAAATTCTGAGAATCCTTGTTCTGGTGTGCTTTTTTATATTTTCTTTTTTTCCCTGGAGAGTACAAGAAAAAACAAATCAGGGAATTACAAAATTGAGTTTGTGAGGATGCTGAAGTCATAACACATTGTGTTATAACTGGAACAGACAGAGGCTGCCCACAGCATTTATCTCTAAACAATTTTACTGTGATTCCACCGAGAAAACCTGCACTCATTTCATGTGGGACACTAGACTTACCATCATGTCCTAATGATTTAATAATTACTTTTCAAAATCTCAAACGTGGGCTGTTAGATGGGAGTCTGTTTGTAAGTGCCTGAATAATTCATCTTGTGTTGCACATTACCTACAGACAAAATTTTCTTGTAAGCTAAAAAATCGTTTTTCATGACAAGAATAATGTGGTAATCTTGTTTCATCTTGTACTGTCCAGTTGCTCTAATATTGAAGTTGTGTTAAAGTCAATATATTTCTAGTGTGATCTGTCTTTCAAGAATTTGTGAAATTCCTTCTGGTCTGGTGAGTGTGACTGTGCCTCTTTATTTGTGGTTATGCAGAACAGAATTTAATGGCATTATTTTGGTCAGGAATGCTTCTGTTCCCAGGCCTGCCAAGGATTTATAAAAGTTGTAGTAGAGGCTCTCTTTATCGTTTCTTTACTTTTCTAAGGCTGTTTTTTTTTTTTTTTGGTTTTTTTTTTGTTGTTTTTTTTGTTTTTTTTTTTTTGTGGCCCTTTTATCTCTTTCAGTGGTACTGCCTGAAGTTATTAATTGAGTTTCCTACCTCAGTGTTCCACTTTTCAGGTCACTGGGATGTGTCATAGAAACAGGCCCATTAGGATGAATGATGTGTGTTGTAATTTCATCAGCATCATCAATAATTTATTGCAGTTTTCTGTTTAGGAGTCTCTTTTTTGTTTGGTGGGGGTCAGGCTGACTGTGTGAATTTTATTCATAAGATAAAATAGTTAAAGATGAAGGTAGATATTTAAGCAATTAGGTCAGAGGCTGGAGTTGTTGTTTCAGAGGTGTAGGCTACAAAACCAATTTGTGTTAAGGAATGTTTAAGTAATTGAATTTCACAGTGTAAATTAAAGTCTCTTGCTATCATTCTGCATGTTGTGGGCACATGGTGATACCTTGTGCCAATGAAATGGCTGGGGTTTGTTTTTCAGTCCGTGTGTAATCTTTAATGAAAACACTTTTCTGACTTGTAAAGGCTTGGAAGTAATAAACTGAACTGACCATTTTTTTCATTTGATGAAGCTTCAGCAGAGATAAGAAGTAAACTTGTATAAATTGACTCTCATGAACATGCATAAAGAGAGAAATCATTTTGTGCAACAAAGGGGTGGCATGGCTTGCCAAGCAAAGATAAGTAATTGGAAAATACAAGATCCCAGTGAGAACTCACAGCAGAAAAGTTGAAAAAAAAAGGTGCTTTATTATGTTACTTATTAGTATTTGCATGCATAAAAATATAAATTAGGTTCTGCTGTACTATGTAATCAGCTATTCTGAAGTCATATTACTATTTCAGAACTTAAGATATTATTTTAAAATTACGACAGTAGACTGCTTGTCTCATTCATCAAACAACTAAGCTCTCATCAGACAATAATTTGCCCTGCATTCAGGTGGGGTGGGATAACAATTCTTGTTTTTACTTGGATCACATGCCTGTGTATTTACTGGGGAACCACCAGTAAATACAGTGATTCCAAAATCACATCAGTAGATTTAAACTGTGTTAACACCCTTGCATATCAGGGTAAATGTTCTTTTTTAGCTTATGTGCCTTGTTTAGGGCCCCTTTGATGATGGGACATGAGGTCTGTTCCTGTTCACCACAAACATTGTCTCAGCAGTCCCAAATGTTCAGACCATCCTCTCTTTAGAGTTGATTCTGGCACTGAGTCAGTGTTGCTCTGCTGATGGTTGCTGATAAGTTGACCTAAAGGAATAGAGGGATCCTAACACAGATCAGGCAACAGTGTTGTAGGCATTTGGAGTAGAATTCCAGCTCAGTCAAACTCTCCCAGCCACCAGCAAACAGATCTCTCCTGAGGGTAGAAAGAAATGTGATTAGCAGTGTCCTTGCTGTTGGAGGTGTTTGAGGGGCTGTGAGCAGCCTTCTTTCTCCCTGTGAACTCCAGGAACTACAGAGGAGAGTTCTTCAAAAGCCTGGCTCTGCTTGCACTGATCTCAGCAGGAGTCCCTGAACTGAGGGAGCAAACTCAATCCCTCCTTTGAAAAATGCAGTATTTCCCATAGCACAGCCTATCCTTAGAAACAGACCAACCAAGAATTTATCTGGCTCTCAACATACACAGTTTTATTTACTGTGTCACAGAGGCTGCTTTGGGACAGTCTTGAGTCACCTTTGAGTATGAGCTGCACCACAGACAGGGAGCAGTAGCATCAGCTCCAGCTAAGGGGATGGTTCTGAGGCTGTTCAGTGCAAGCTGAGGATGCTGTTGCCACATCTGTTTCTGCCTTCTTGATGGGGCTTTCTGTCCCCACTGAGCTCTTCTTGCTCATACTCCTCACCTGTTTCTGTCTAAATAGTCTGTGGCAGTGATGACCTATTGTTTAAACTGTCCTGCTGCTGCAGTGTTGGATTCCAACCCTTTCCCTTCTCTGTTTAAATCTCTAATGCATTGCACTGCAGACCCCTTGAACTGTCTGGATGTATTGCTGTCAGGGGATGAAAAACTCATCATTCCCTCTGCACACTGCTGGCTTTGGGTGTATACCCAATATTGGGGGGTAAAAACAGAGACTGAAAAATTGCCTCGTGAGGACAGAAGTTATGTTATATCTTGGAAAAAAATGACCTCTTATTCAAAACATTTTTTAAAGGTGGAAAACATGGCAAAAGATTGTGGATGTTCTGTGGTGTCATTTATTGGTCTGCTTTGTTACCTTTCCCCCAGGCAGAGTTGCACTTAGGTGATTCATAGAATAAGATGCACTTCTGTGTTCATCTGTCTTCTGTAAATAAACTTGGCAGTTTTATTACTAATTTGGAGTTGCCATTTGGCCTGTTCTGTCATGCCATTAGGTTGCTAACAAAGTGTGGGAGCTGTCCTGTTTCTTGCTGTGTTCTCCACACAGCTTCTCCCTGCCCTGAACACCTGTCCTGTATTTAAGGAGAAGGTCCTGCACCAAATTACTGTAGCTTTCCTGTTTCAAATTTCCTTCACTTCTGTTTGCAATCAAAGGAGCTCCTGGGTGGAGGTTTATGATGTTTATGTGCTCTTCTAATTAGTATAATGATTACACCTGGTTTTGGATAACATTTATAGCCTGCTTCAAAGAGCCCCATTAAAATCACTGACTAGCTTTGAATTCTGAGCCTTCCCCACCTCATACAAATTACATTTCCAAGGGATCACACAATACTCTTGCATCTGTTTTTCTACAAACCATTAAAAGTTTTTGCAGATATTACTGGAAAACACAGTTTTTGTTTCACAAGGGTTTAGCTGTGTGTGCTGTTTCTTTCCTCTAGTGTGGGACATTAAAGGTGGGTTACTCTTGTTCTGAAACCACAAAGGATTATTGATGAAATAAAGTCTCTGCTGAAGGCAAGGAGAGTTTTACCAGTGGCGTCAATGCAGCTGGAATTTCACCTCTGAAGAGTGAAATAAATAATGTGAGCAGATAGGAAAAACAAAAACAAACCTATGCAGAGGATTCACAGCAGTAACCAAACTCTTTTTAGAGGGGAATAAATGGAATTCATCTGAGACACAAAATCCTTCATGAGGGGTGTGATAGGTCTAGGCTTATGCTTTTGAATAAAAATTTGAATGGTCAGAGAGGAATGTGAGACTTCTTTGATGGATTTAGTAACTGCTCCAATGTAAGTACATGTAGTTCAGTGAATAAATTCAGTTTATAGAGGCATAATAAATATGCATTTGTTTCTCAATCTGCCATGGGTCAGCTTTACTGTGCATAAAATGTATCATCTGTAAGCTGTGGCTGATACTTGCAGGGTTTCTTGATGGCATCTGATGGATTCTTTTTGAGTAAAAATTTTACCATTCTCTGCATTGTTCTCTTTCAGAAATATTCTTTACAGACTGGATGACAGGACCAGCCAGTTTTCAGTGCTGCTGGAGGCACTGGAGCACTGCAAACTACATCAGTCAAATGAGACTGTTCAGGCAGCTTTGTCAGAGGTGCTGAACAGCATCAATTCAGCTCAGGTTTACTTCAAAGCGGGACTTGATGTGTTTGAGACTGCCTTAGCTGGAAAGAAATGAGAGGATTCTCTGCATTCTAAGACATTTGTTTACAACTCTCTAAACAGAAGTTCAACTTGGACCAGAATTGTTCTGAGGATCAAACCTTTCTCAGCCTTCAGCTGGCGCTTAAAGGTACTGCAACACATTGTTTAAGAAATGTAAAACAGTATTTTGCACTGTTCACAATATATCTCAAATGCCTGTTCCTGAATGTATAAAACCTAAAGAGAAGGGAGTAACACTTCAGAGATGATTTTTGGAAGGACATCTGCTGTATTTTTGTATGTGAAATGTGTTTTTATGACTGAGAGCTCAATCATGCGAAGTACCAAGCACGTCCTGCGATGTGCTGAAGCCCTGGTTCTGAGACACCCCAGATGTGCAGCCAGGGGAGATTTCCTCTGTCAGAAAAACCTGACTCAAGTTTCTAAATGTTTTCAGCAAGCTCATCTTCTTCCTTACTCCATTCAGAGTAAGGAAGGATGTGGTGTTTCCATGGGTATCCAACACCGGAGTGGAAATGCACAGAACACCTTCAAGGGTGCAATCCAACACCTTTACTCCTGTGGAACAATAAATACCTCAGTTCTGAGAATACAGATAAACTTCGATTCTTCCATTTCTGTATGAAAATAAAGAGTTGTTTTCTCTGATGTTTCTTGGAGAGGAAATTTTTGTGATGATTTCAAATTATTTGAAAAGTGTGAATCGGTAATTACACTTGCACAAAAATACTTTGAATGTTTATGTTAAATGAAAGAACTGCCTAGTTTTTATAAGGCTAGAGGCCTCAAAAATTTTCACCAAACATTACCAAAAAATCCCACTTCAAGGTCTCTAAACTTCCAGAGAGCTGTAAATAAAAGCAGGGCCTCCAAGTCCTGGGAAAAATTTTGGGATTCCATCACTCTTGGCCACACCACCCACTATTCCAGGCTGGATTGTTCCATCAGGCCTCACATTTAGGACCTGGGTCATTGTCAGAAAAGCACAAGGCAAACATACATCCATTCCGTGCTGTAGAACCAGGAATTCAAGTATGGAGGCACAAGCTGGTGAAGCACATGGCAGAGCTAAAATGCAAATCTGCTTTTCCATTGGTAGAAGGCGCTAATGACACCATTGCCTGTTGGCCAAAGTAATCTGTGTGTGAAAGGATCAGGAGGTTCAGTGTCCTCTGAGGGGATGCTATACCCATTTGAGAACTGCAGGTCTTAATAATATAAACAGTTGAAATTGTTAAGCCCTATTTGGGCTTTACAGTCTCAAATTATTCTAGGTTCAGAGCTTAAATAATTAATTTTTTATAGATACTTAGAATTTAAATATAATTTATTTAATGGAAATATTAAATGTATTGTTATCCAGTTTGCCATGTAAACATTACAAGAACATTTCAGGTTGGAATAAAAATGGAAAAAGTGTCTGTATTAATGTTTAAAAATTGCCTTCAGGAAAATTTCTGTGCACAATTTGGTGAATTTTTTTTTAAAGTTCACATAGCAAGAAATGAGCTGTTTACAGATCTGGGTTTCTGTTTCTAAAGTCCTTACAAAGGGGTCTCTCCAAGCAATGGCCCAGGACTGGGTACACACAGCTGTGCTGTTGTTAAATTTCTTCATAAGTTATGGTTGAGCAGAGGCAGAGCTGTTGTACAGCAGCCTCTGCAGTGGGAATTCATATTTTTTCAGCACCAGTCAGTGGGACTGCCTAGACTCAGACATCATTATCTCCTGGCTTTCCTTGCCATCTGAACAGCAAAGCTGATGATGATCTTTGCAGAGAGAATTTGACTTCTGGAGAGTAATATTGTTTATGATGCAGGTTCACCCCTTGTCAGCATCGTTTTTATTATTATAAGATTTAAGTGGTTGGAATATTTGAATTTGAATTGTATGTTTATTTTGGGGAGTTGGGAATGTACTGTGCATGTTACAATTGAATTGCATTTGTGACAGGGACCACTCTTCTGACAGCTCATTAAGTGACTTAATTTCTTTAGAGTGCTGCCTCACTGTGGAATTTTTGATGGGATTCAGTGATAAAGGGTCAGGTTAGGAGACCAAAAGAGAGGTTAACACCTTTGGTAACTCTGCCAAGTGAATCTAATAACTCTACCATTTAATAACTGCTTCCTCATCCTTACAATGTTCCACCAAACCCACCTCTAATGCAACCAAAGTGTACTCAGCAAAATCAGTGAAATCTGGTGGAAGCAATATCTCTCATGGATGATTTCTCAACCCTGTAATTCCAAAATAAAATATTTATCTTGTTTTCTCACTAATGTCCTCCTGTAACCACTTCTAAACTAACAGACTTAAAGTGCTCTGCTGGAAAAGCACTGCTGTTGTAAATGTCTGTCTATTCTAGACACAATCAGATGTTCTTGTTGGTGAGATGAATCAGATGAGCTATTTAGGGACTTAAATGCATTGATTTTAATGTCATCTCACACTTGTAGATCTTTTGAAGGCTTTTATTTCAATGTTCAGATCTTACATATAAGTGAATGCTCAATGATAATATTTGTACCATTATAGCTTTGGAAAAAAAGCACTTTTGAGCCATATCCTTCCATTGATTTTCAAATCCTATCTATTGACTTCAAGGAATTTACAGCAAGTTAAGGTCCTAAGTATCCAGTGAGCTTCTAACATAGAGTTTTTGCCCAAACAGCTGTGAAACGTCAGCTAAAGGAAGGTGTTAGTAAATCATAGCAGCTTACCCAGATTGACTTCATTCCTGTGTTGTACTGGAATAAACAGAGCACCCTTAAAGGCGGAATACATTTGTAAATTGCCTGAATGATACTAAAAATGTGTTAGCTTTTCAGCAGCATCAACTGCCAGAGACAGTATAACAAATGCATTGATTGCTCCTTAATCTAGAGTCATGCTCACAGTGACCAGAAAATCCCTGCAGCCTGCAATATTTGTATGTTGAGACAGTTGATAATAAAAAGCCAATAAGGTTTTATTAGTATGTATTTTAAAGAGTCCATAAAAAAGCTAAAGCACAATCAAGGCAGATGAATAAAAAGTACATGGGAGCTGGGTTTTGAGTACTAACCTTAAAAAAGGCAGTGAATTGTTTTTATCATCCAAGAAAAATAGTAGCTGTGTTAATATGCAAACACACAAATGCCTTATATCTTCAGAAGGTTGTGCAAACATTAATTTGCTTGCAGTGATATGATACATCAAGATAAACATGTAAATAATTACATGAGAAAAATAGCAAACTCTTTTCACTGCCTCCCTTCCCTTTTAGGAAAGGATTTCAGTCTATAGATGTGAAAGGAGGCACTGCAGCTGACCTCAGTTCTTGCAGCAGTAGGTGGGGAGAGGTTAAATCTCAGGTATTGCAGAAGGAACCACTGGAGGTCATTTATTCCAACCTCCCTGCTCAAGCAGGGTCACCTAAAAACAGCCTCCCAGGAGGGGCTGTGCTCAGGTTACTGCTGAATAACTCCAGGGATGGAGATTCCTCAACCTTTCTGGGCAATCTGTGCCACCCTCACAGAGAAAGTGTTTCATTATTCCATAGAAACAGTTCCTCCAAAATTCTCTCTGTATTTCTGAGTTGTTACATTCATGTAATCATTTTCCTTGTAAACATTCAAAAGGTAGCCATCATTTCATCTAGCAAAAACTCTCAGACACCATCTCTAGGATTTCACAGGTATAATATGTTGGAAAGTTTGTATGAGGAGATTTTTCCTTCAAGCCATAAAGTATTTTTTTAAGCCATAGAAATGAATGTCTTTATCTTTTGAGGTCTTTTGTACAGTCCCTGGTCCCCAGTCACAGGATTTCTCTATACTTGAGGAGGTTGTCACCTCATCAGCACACATGTGGCTATAAATGCATGTACTGTACCCAGACTTTGGGGTCTCACTGTGCTTGTGTTGAGTGGAAAGGAAGGCAAGATAATTGCATGACTCATTCTGGCTTTCAAAGCTGATAAATGCTATAGAAGTGTCTGGTCTGTGTTCTCCAAGGGGCAGTTCAGATTTCCCTGGCAGGCCCTGTGCTGGGAGCAGGGATCTGTGGCACTCAGAAGTGGCACCTCTGTGTGGCTGTCCCAGCAAACCAGCTCAGTGTGGGAGATGTTCTTCCCCTTTGCCACTCAGTAACATTTCAGCAGTGTCACACCATCCCAGAAGAGTGGGTGATACGAAAAACAATCTCATTTCAACATGCCTGGGACCTGAGTTTGGAAAACAGTTTGCCTTGTACTATTAGAGTTCAAAACAAAGTAAGGCGTTGTGTTTTGGAGCTCTGAATCTACACAATTTGAGACAGGGTTTCCAGTAACACAAGTAAATGTCTGAAATATAGAATACAAACATAATTGTGGTCTATTACATGTTACTATAATGTTAAAAATTACTTGGATAACAAGTAACCCTCTGGCTGTTTTTTCTCCTTCTAACACCATCTTCTCCAATCCCCTCCATTCATCTTCTCTCACATCTTTTTTGCAATGTGGTGATTTTTCCCATCCCTCACCACCTTTTTCTCGGTCACTCCCACTAGTTTTCTGTTTCTATTCTGCTTCCTTATCACTTCTTAAGCTCCCCTTTAATTCATCAACCACCCCCTCAAGTTAATTCCCCTTTTTTCTCTCTCTGATCTCAGTCATGCCTTTTGTTCCCCATTCAGTTCTCAACTCACCTCCCTCAAGTTTCAATTATTATTCCTGGAACAGCTGACCATAATAAAGAGCTGAAAGTGGTGGAAAAGTCCTGCTCAGATCCGATGGATAAAGTGTAAGGAGACATCATCTGTTAAATTCAAAGTATTCACTTCTGAGTACATGTAAGCAGCAGGTTTTCAGTTATAGCTTGACTGAATGGAAACAGCCTTTTTTTTCCTATCTTCTTTCTCTCTAATGTCTGGACCAGGAAATTCCCTCAAAAGTAGCAGTGTAGAAAGGTGATAATCTTGAAAGTTTTGAAATAAACCTTTGAAGTTTATTTGAATTCAATTCTGAAGTTGGATGAATAAGAAATTATAGACAAAGAATCAGAATTGGTACTACCTGTTCTACAAAATAAAACAGGCAATATCTAAGCACAGAAATTCTCTGATCTTGCAGGAGCCAACCAGCATTCTCTCCATGTTGGCTAAATACCAAACTTCTGTGTGTAATTCTGCTGTCCTACATTGTTTTACATTGTTAAGGATGGCAAGGACTAAAGGCACATGCACAAACCTGTACTTGAACGTGCACATTTGAGCCTCGGAAGTGCCTAAGAATAATGAATACTCATTTGGGAAACAAAGGCTTTTAAAATATCTAAATTAGACTGCATGTTTACTAAAACTATGGTGCTGTTAAGCCTTTGTTTTTTCCTAATTATAATCCCACTGCTGCTGGTTATTTCTACTCTTGCTCATACAGACTTGTCATAACTGGAGAAAATGTACACCTGTATGGATTTGCAAAAGAGATTATGTTGCACCTCAGTCTTACTGACCTTACTGGACTGTTTTTTCCAACAGGGTTGACTTCACCATAATAACTTACCAGGGTACTATTCCACAGAACCAAGGTTAGAAGAATTTGGCCACTATTCATGGAATTTCCCACAAGATTTGGTATCAGAAGATCAATTATTTCAGTTTAGTCTATTTTTTTTAATCTCTCAACATAGATTAATTCAAGCAAGAATGTATTTCTTTTTTTTTAATGGGGAGGAGTCTCTTGGTAAGCGTTAAGTAAGCCCACAGGGCAGAATATGAATGTGTATGTACAAGTGATATAATCTAAAATTAACTTTGTACCTATTATGAATGTTGGATTAACGCAGACATACTTTTATAAATTTCACAGGTTGGAATTAATACAAGGGCTTAATTTAAGAAATTTAATCAGAATAAAGGTGTGGAACAACAGTTTTGCTGTGTAAATGTATTGTGTGCTTCCTCATCTGCCTAATCCATTTGGCTAAAAAAAAATATGGTTTTATCTAAGCTGCTTCTCTTTGATTTATTTTCCAGCAAGCCTTTGGAAATGAAGTCTTGGTCTTTCTTTTAAATGTGTGCTGCCTTTAATGTTTATGGAACACTTCTCAAGTGTTCAGACAGTGTAACACCACCTCATCTGGATTACTTGATAGGATTGAGTGGAATTTCAAAGCATGGTCTTTGGAAGAAAGTCCTTTCCTGAATGTTACTATATATGCTATTATATACTAGAGTGGCTGCCTTTACCATGCAGAGCTGTAGGTGTGCCATGTGATGCTTTGCAGCACTAAGTGAAGAGAATTTTTATTTTTTCAGTCGTTTTCAGTCAAGGCCTGTTAATTTTCTGCCATTTGAGGCTGTACTCCCCTGACCATGCTGGTGACAGAGCAGTGCAATACCCAGGGCTCTTAGCACAGGAACGTGGTATGTTGAGGGTTTGTCTGAGCTCTCAGTGCATTTCCAGTTTTTAATTAATGTCCCTCGTAGCCCCACTTTGTTCTTGTGCAGCTCAGTCCTGATAGCAGTGTGAGTGACCCCAAGAAGAGGTGGACAGGTCTGACTTTCTGGTGAACTTGCTACAGAAACTGCTGATGCCTCTATCCTTAAAAAGGTAAATAAAATACTTCCCAAATATTTGGTGTTTTCAGCCTGTACACTGAGGATTCTGATATAGTTTTGGATACTGCTTGTTTTTTTTTTGGTGCAGTCTTATTTCTTGTTCTCAGCAGCTGAAACTTCTTGTATGAATCCACTAGAGGGGAAATAAGAAAATCCTTAATATTTTATACTTAGAGCAAATAAGATGAACACAAATTCCCTGTGTTTTCCATTTGCAGTTCACATGACTTAATATGCAACATACTCTTATCACACATGCTGTGATTTGGAATTCTGAGACAAATAGGAAGTGAAAGTGATTCCCTATCCAGAGGAACTGTATTAAATTCAGGGAACGTTTCACATCCAAGCATCTTCACTGCAGTGTGAGCAAGCACAGGTTAAGACACTTGAAACAGATACTTTTGGGGGTTTTAGCAAGGTATGGAAAATAATATTCTTGTGTGTAAGGGCAGATTTTAGCATTGCATTCATACCCAGGGGTGTGGTAATGTATTGTGAGTCCTCATTGCTGTACCTGTGAGATTAATGCTCAGGTGCTGTTATCAGTGTCCGTGCTGGTCTCAACACAAACTGGTTTTCTTTTAGTCAGTAGCACCTTGCAGAGTTTACCTACTCAGATGGAATATGCAAGTATTTCTGCCTTTTGTATGCAAAAGAGCAGCTGTCAAGTTGTGTTACCTTTATCAAGCCTTGACACAGAATTTGAGATACCTGAGTGATGACTCAGTCATTCCATCTACTTCTGCGTTTTCATGTAGTAAAATCACGTTGCCAAAAATGATAGCTAGTCAATGCAGAATATTAAGTAACTACTTTTTTTTTTTTTGACAATGAAATAATAGAAACTTGATGCAGTGATTTCTGGAAACCAATAAATATCATGTTCTGTGGAAATGTGCAATGAAAGGTTGATTTTTATAACACTTTATAGAATGTTGAGTCTGAATAAAACAGCTTATTTGCAAAATTAGTTTACTTTGTATCAATTTGTATTTTTATAACATAGTGCAATAAAAAGAGAATGTTGGCCATTAATGTAAGTAGATTCTACATACTTTGATTAAGAAGCACATTTTATTTGTTTGTGCTCTGAATATGATTTTTGGAGTTTGTGAGAGTGTTTGTACAGAAGGCACTGTGGGCTGGAATTCAATAAGAGGCGTTTTGTGAAAGCAGAGTGAATTAGACAATGTCTTTTTGCATACTTATACTGTTGCCAGAAATTAAACTGGAATATGAAGATGTGTATAATGTACATTGCACTGAATGGCTTAGAATTATATTCATTTGCTTTTTTGTTTGCTTTTCTTTCTTATTTATAATTGGTTCTGCCAGTAAGCTGTAGCATATGCCTCTCAAGCTGCTGATGCAGTAATGGAGATCCCAGGGCATTAAAGCATAATGGGAAGAAAGAAAAAGGCAAGGAAGGAAAAAAATTAAAAAATAGCTAAACAGAACCTCAGAAGCAGGGATGTGATGAAGAAGCTGGGATGAAATATGTAATACTGAAATGTGTAATCAGAAATGAGCTGGTATATTCCAGACTGGAATAGGGCATCCAGAGAAACAAGGACAAAAAAAAAAAAAAAAAAGAAGATTGCCATCTGCATCTACCCCAAACATGTTGACATTTCTAACACTAATTCTGTGTTTTTCCTCTGAATAATAAAAGACCTGAGTGCAGGAATTCGCAGGGGTGGATTTGTCTCCAGCTGGGGTGACAGGCAGGTGTTTCTCAGCGTGGGACTGTGTATGAAAGATGGTCAAATTATGTGAGTAAGTTTCCACATATGTCATGTGTCACTGCTTTTCCTGAAGTGAAAGATCACTGCTTTAACAGAAATGAGGAAGCAGAACTATGCTGGGAGACCTTGATGTGCAGGTGTTACTTATACAGTGAGTGTGAAAAATTAGAGAATACCCCCACGCATGAAGTTCACTTTTTCAAATTCTAGGAGGATGACCCTCTAATGAGCACTGACTGAGTTCACTTTCAGGACTGTGCCATTCATAAAGCACTTGTCATGCTCTCCTAGCACAACATAATCAGGGCCCTGTGAGTGAGCAATAGCCTTGTACTCATAGCAAGGAAATTTATTATCCTGTAGGTAAAATGACAACTTCATTATCATTCACTATTATAAAATAGCAGGGAGAGTAGCAGTTGAAATAAAAAGGCATCTTTTAAAATAATTCTTTTTACTGTAAGAAAATCCAATACATAAATTCGTGTCATGTAACATTTTTATTAATTTATGAAGAATTTAACTTGCTGTTCCATGGCACACTTCACTGATACTTCATTCTTAGATTTAGTGGTAACAATTTGCAGTGACTGGTTGCAATATTGTGGGGTTTTATCAAACCTGCTTTGTACCTCCTAACTGTGCAATTTTGGATTGGCAGAATTCTGCCTCACTTACTTTGCTGGCCATCCAAGGAATTGGTTCTAGGCTGTGCAATTTGATGCAGCTTTGTAAACTGGCTGCAGGTACTTAGTCCTGGTCACAATGCAAGGCAAAATGTTTGACAGATGATTCATTTCTCATGTGTTTTGCTCCTATTTGCATGAAGCCTTCACCATCCATGTGCCATTACCAACTGGTCAGGATAAGACAAACTCTTTCTTGTCAGAATGATTATATTTACCCAACTTTTCTGTCATCTATTAGCATTTCTGAGAAAAAAGCTTTTTCAGAATACATTAATTTGCTTCACATTGCATGTGCTGATGCCTGTCACTTCAAAATTTTATAATAAATGAAAATAAATTACTGACCATGATGGGTAACTGACTAAGTAGACATAGAACAGGTGACCCTGGTGGTGGTTAGATTGTCCTCCCCAGTACTGGGAGTGTTGGAATTACTAGTGGTAACTGGGAAGGAGAGCTAAGTACATTGGGAAAGAGAAACCACAAACCATCAGATTTACAGGGCAAGAATGGGAGCAGCAGGAAGTTGAGAGGGCTAATGGAACTTTTTTGTTTGTTTCCATCATAATATTTTAGTAAGTTTTTAAAATTGCTTTTCTGCACCAGTTTTCTTTGCAGAGAGTTATGGCCAGGCCTCAGCCAACACTCCAGGGATCTCCAGTCCAGCCCATGTAAGGAACTATTTCCAAGTTTGTAATTACTTTAATAAAATCTCTTAAGAGGGGGCACTGGCTACTGCTGCAAGGCAATCCTTTTTGGAGAAACTCATGTCAGAGAAGGTGTTTGTCATTCCAATACTATTAGGAATCAATAATGAGTAATCAATATAATGAAGGCTAAGGCAGAAAGTTGTTCTGACTCTCTAAGTAAATTTATGAGGGGAAAACTCATTCTTGTAAATTTTACATGAAAATAAATTGCTGTGTTGCCTGATTGCCCTGGGGGCTCTCAGCTGGTCAGTGTCACAGCAGCCTTATGACCTTGAGAGGTTTTCTATTTTCCTCTCCCTTTGTTAAGGCAAAGGGAGATTGCTAAGAAAGGGAAATGCAGGGATGGTTGGGGGTTCCTGCAGTCCAGCAGAGAACTCTGACTGCTGGACTCTCTCTTATGCCTTTGTCAAAGACAGAGATTTTTTGCCAAGACAGATTTCTCTAGTCAGAGAACAGTTATATACTGGAGGGGTTTTGTGGGTTTTTTTTCCAAGAGGATGTAAAAAGACTTAAGAATTCTCTCCCTGACCAATTGTATGACACTTTGGATAAATCTTTATATGCAATAATACTCAAGGACCTAAGTAATACATCATATTTAATCTGACCCTGCATAAATCATTTATTCATGATATATCATTCATAACTTGATTCATTGACTCATCTTTAGACAAGACAAGGTCAGTAGAAAAAAATGATTAAGCTTTTTGCCTGCAGGAGGAAGAAGCTTAAACAACAAATTCATCTTCACATCTGACCTCATGAAACTTGACAGTGAAGATTTTAAAAATAGAAGTAGACTTAAAAAGCCAAGTTTTACCCCCAATTACACTAGTTTAAAGTCACAGTCACTCCACTTGCAATAGAGCAAATGGGAAAAGGCTCTACAGGGCAGCAGAATCACTCTGGAGTTTGTACCATCAATTTAACTCTGAAAGAGGGCACTTGGATTTCTAAAGTTGAAAATCATGTGCCTGAATATTTTAATGGATCAAAGATGGCAAGTCAGACTCTGTACCCATTCAAATGGGTAAATCTGGTAAGATGGCATGAAATTTCAGAGCAATCAGAGCCCCCTAGCAGGCTGGACCACACAGATTCCTTGATTTACAGTTAGTTAATGTTTTTGCCTCTGTTACCATTGGAATTTCCTTTCACTGTACCTGAAGTGTCCTTGAGAGCAGCACTTTTAGGACAGGTCACTGTTTGGTTAAATAGCACAAGATGCAAGAGTATTTCATTTCCCAGCAGGGTACCCATGGTCCCAGCAGCATCTGATACCTGCCAAGGCTTTCCTCAGAAAAGAGAACAAAATCTTCCTCATGATCTATTGCAGCCCTGGCAACATTTGTCGTGGAATAATAATTATAAGAGGAAATACTGCCCCACTCCAGGTAAGGTAAAACAGATCCTTCAAACAAATTTATATTTTTCCATGTGCTTAAGTGTCCTCAGGACACAGCATTATTCAAGTAAGTGTCTATGCCTTTATTCTTAAATTAAGCAAACTAAAGCAATTTGTCAAAATTGATCCTGATTCCATTTGGTAGAATTTTCGGCTTCTTTGCAGTTCTCAGAGTGATTGAGGGCCTTTAGCAACATGTGAAACTGAAAAACACATGCAGGCTGCTAATGCAGTGAAACCTTTGGAATTCTTTTGCTTTTAAGTAACAGAGATGGGAATGTTTAACTGTGAAAGTAGCTGAAATCAGTATTTTATATATCAATGTGCCTGCATGTATATGCAAGCAAAAACAAATTATGCTTTAGAAAAGAAATAGACTTTAAGGTAGCTGGCAGAGGTTTGTTCTCAGAGGGGTTTGGTGAGGCTTCACTTTGGCTTTTTAGATTTCAGACTCTTTTATTACAGAGTAGCCCACAAAATGTTATGATTATGAGTGGGAGCTGCAGACTCCTTGAGCAGTGTGTTTCCCCTACATACCCATCTAGAAAGCTGTGCTAAATAACCTAGAGCTGTTTGCACATCTCCAGTGCTCAGCAGCCTTTAAAATGTCTCATTTCTTTGCTCTCTGATTGTGCTTTAGACAATAGCATAAATCAGAAATACATTAGCTCAGGGCATGCAGTGTTGTTTTCTTATATCACAGCTCTCAAAAGGAACATGAGCTGTATTTTCTTATAGCTTATATTTTCTTATTTTAATCAATTTAATACTTTTAAAGATAAATTCGACCTACTGACTAATATAACTACACCACACACACACACAAAATATTATGTTTCTGTTTCATTTAAATTCTTGTGCCCTGCCAGTGATGATTACCTCTACACATAGTGACCCTAAAGGAAGAGTAGGGCAGTGGCTCCCAGTACTGACACAATCATTTAGCAATTCCTTAAGAATGTGGGATAAAAGAGCAACACACTGATTTGGCCACAGCAGGAAATAGCCAGCAGGACTCACTCTTGAAGAAAAAGCAGTTTCTCTGAAGCCTTGAGCCTTAGATTTGAATGCTGTGTGTCTTCCTGCATGATGGTCCCTTTGTATAGATCCTAGACTTATCCTGAATTCTGCTTTGTTTCAAGCAGGAGAGACAAATAATTGGCTCAAAGTTAGGCTGTTTGTTTCTCTGTGTGGAAACTTGTTATGCATAGATTTCTCTTCTGGTGTCATTGAAATTCCTGCAAAAGATTCCTAATAGGTTCCAAGGACATTGTGGATAGACACTGTTCTAGCGACACCTTCCCTTGTTTCTTTTTCTCTTTTTCCCCCATTCAAATGAAGTGTTACAGTGATATTATTATCCAGCTTGAATGAAATTCCTGATAAAACTCCATTGGGCTTGCCTGAATAAAACATTTCTGTAATATTGTCTAGTTAAACTTTACTATTATCTCATTATTACTTTCTCCAGCCTAAAGCCTTTCCTTGTGATATTCTTTTTGTCAGTGCCTGGGAATGTCTTGGTGAAGCAAGGCTGTATTACCTTAGCAAATGTGTGTCTACATTCCAGTTCATTCATATTTTATCCATTGCAGAATATTCTTATTGTGCTCCCTTTCTCCCTGATAAAAATATTTCACTAACTAAAATTAGTTAATATGTGCTTTTTTTCCGTGGTAGGACTTTTAGACCAAAGTCCTGTTTGCTTAGAATTGAAAACATTATGCTCCCTAAAAAATTACCCTTCAACTTGATACATTTTCTTAGTTGTACACACTTAGCTGTGTATTTATTTTATATTAAAAACACATTCCAAATTGAGCAAATGCCTCTGCTGATAACCCCAGCCCAGAGATGCATGATGGTTCAAATTCAGGTCTTTTCTGTTGTATTTGACACATAGAGCAAATCAGTTTTACAGGTCAGTATTAAATTTATATAAAGCCAGAACCAAACACATGTATTAATTGGTCTGGGTTTAAAAAAAAAAAAAAAGGAAAGAAATTATTATTGATTCCCTCTTTCACATTGCATCTTTTGAATGAGTAGACCCATGCTATAAAGATGGGAATATATCAATCACCATGTCTGGCTGTATTTCCCAATTGCTGTTAAGAACAAAAACTATTAATACTAAAACATGGTGCTCAACGAATAAGGTCAAATTCATTCTGCAGCTGTAGTGACAATATAATTAATGAGAGATCTGTATATAGCAAGAAAGGAGAATATTGACCCATTAATACACATTTAAAATCAAAGACAATTTATCTCCTGGCAATTCTAGCACGTGTTGAATGTTTCAAGATTTTTTTTCCCCTCTAAATGAAGGACAGAAAAGCCATTTAAAAACTAAAACTGGTTAAATCTATCAATGATACTTGAAAGTCTGAAACTTGGGCAGCATCATATGTCAAAGCAGAACAGGAAGAGCACAGAGGGATAATTTCTGGAGCAGCTGGAAGGAACAAAGATCTGTTCAGAATTTCAGGCAGGGTAAGTGCTTTATCCTGTGCAGTCAGTATTATTTCTCCAATGTATGTGTGGGGAATGGTGAGTTCTTTGTACAAAGCTGTTAGAAAGATATGTTTAGTGCCACAGCCTGGTTAGGTGGCTGATGCCAGGATGGTGCAGGCAAAAGCACCTTGTTATGCCTCTCTCTAGGCATAATTTGTGTAAAAATTTAGTTTTAAGATTTTGTGCAAAAAATAAATTTAAATAATTTAAGCTCTGCAAATTAAATGGAAATCAAGGATCTAAATTCTTTCCCTGGTTGTGAAAGTTCCTGGCTAAACAAACAGAACTCAGTTTTCTAAAGGGGTCAAGATAATCTCAGATTAAAAATATTATTAAATTGCATGCATGAATACATAATCTTATGTTGTGTGAGGGAAGATGGGTAAAGCAATATCTGTGTGAGCAACTAAGTCCAGTAATTAGCTTTCTTTCCATTTGGCAACAAATAGCTGTGCAGTAATATCAGAAGAACATTACTGAAACTAATTTTCAGTAATGTGACTCCTTGATATTACAAATGCATGAAACCCATTAAATAAAGTTAATTGAATTTTAAAAGGCCACTTACAGCTCACACATCAGGTAGTTTTCTGTACCACATCATCAGAAATATTTCTTTGTGAGCGAAAAGCAGAACAAAAACAGAGCAACAAAACCCAAACAACTCCCCCTCTTCCCTAGACTGATTAAACTCTACTCCCAAATGTCCTGCTCTTGATCTGCTGGCACTTCTTGTTGGACAAGTCTGTTCCTGACCCCAGTTACACAAAGAAGTGGCATTTCATAGGAGTGTAGGAGAAAAGGATTCTCATGTCAAATAAGCAGATCTGGGAAAAAAAAAATCTCACTGTCTCTGTAGTGTCAATAAGAAATTAGAGAGGGATGAAACAGAACCTGATGAAAGTCAAACCATAACCTCATCCTGCAGAGAGATGTGAAGGCAGTCAGTATTCTACACTGGAACATTGGCTGGTGAGGTTCAGGAGCAGCCTTGGAGTTGCTGTTCCACACAGGGGAAGAGCTGAGCAGATGTTTGTGCAGAGCTGGGGTTCACAGAAGAGCCACCCATGGCACAGTGAAAGTGAACACTGAATTCTGAGCTGCTGCACCTCACCTGGCCCGTGGGAGAAACACAAAGCCCTAAAATACTCTGGGTTGGAAGGAATGAACAAGGATCATCAAAGAGTCCTGGCCTGTGGACAGCCCCAAGAACCCCACAACTGCCCTTGTGGGAGGGAAGATGGGAAACCTTTCTTCTGCCCTAGGGAAAGGCCAGCTCATCACTGGTGTCATTATTATCAATTCTTCCCCAAGATCTTGGCTCGGCTGTCAGTCTTGCCAGTGCCCTTGGATTTCAGGAGCTGGGTCAGCATTGTCACAAACCCACAGAATCACAACTTAACCCAAATAGCTGCTTTTTAAAGGAAATCCTTTGGGAGCCACAAACCAGTTAAAGATGCAATCATTCTTGGGCTGCAAAGGAGATGAGAAAAATTAATAATCAAAGCTGCATAATGAGCAGAATGGCAGCTTATTTATGGAGGGTGCATTTTCATCTCCAGCAAGTGAGGAAGAAATGACTTCTGCGAATACAAATGAGGAAAATAAAATACCTCAAGATCTTTAGGAGGAAATTTTGACTTATCAGATAATGAGCTCGCTTTTAGTGATGAGAATGATAATGATTCCATTACTAATACTGATAACAATAACAATGGCTGTGTGTAAGCTTAGCAACATCAAATGGTTTGCATCTGGTGAAAGGAGAAATTGTTAATATAAAAATAAGAAAGACATGAAAAGATAGGTTTTTTTCTTTTTGGAAGCAGCGTGGACACAAAGCCTAACAGTAATAATAAATTACATGAAAAAAAATATATATAAAATTTTTTGCTGTTATTATAATTTGCAGAAGCTAGAATAAAATTGTCAGGTTTAGGAAACTTGAATTCAAGCCCATGCTACTCCCCTCCTTGAGACTGAGTGCCATGATAAATAGTCAGATGACCAGAAAGGTGATTAGATGTGCCAGGTTTCAATAGCCTCATCACTTGGGGCTGTCTGGAGGGAGGAAAAGAAAACAAACAAACAAAAAAGCCCCAAACACAGACTAAAGACAGTGTTCTTGGTTTTCTAGCACTGAGAACTTCCTGCTTCTTGAGGATGATCCAATGACAGTTCTTGCAGCCCATCCAGACGGAAACGTGACCCACTTTCCCTTGACAGCAACAGAGCCTTCTCATAGGCACCAGTAGGTGTTGGAATGAAACCAAAATTATCAAGAAGATTGATAATGACTGAAGTAATTGGGTTAGTTGATTATCAAATACACACCTTTAACTGTTTCATAAATCACAAACTGCCAGATTGAGCCTCAAGGGAATGTTCTACAGAGTCAACATGAGAACTTATGTTGATACAGAGAATATTATCATCTGCTGACATTTACCTTCCATCCCCTTATCTAAAATCATGCCTCTATTAATTCATAATCTATGATAAGTGAAATATACATCAGAGGACTACACTAGGTAATAAACCCTGCATTGTAATTTCCAGCCAAGGCAGTCGAAGCTACAGTTTTAATGAAGTTCCACTTCCCACTTGGAACTCTGCAGGGAGGGAGTCAGTGATCCCAGTGGCCTTTAATGACAGCACTTCCTCCTTTGATCACAGAACCCCACCTCATGCCTCACTTGTAGTTCTCACCAGTAGCATTCAGAGAAGAGATTAATTGAGTTAAACAGGGGCTAAAAAGAGTGTTAATTCCCTGGAATCTTCAGCTGCTGCCTTCTGTCACCATGGCTGCAAGAATGCCTTGCCCATTATGTGAGTACTGAGTTACTTATTGAGGGAATTTGGTCCTTGGTGAGCAGCTTCTAGGCAAGTCAGGGCTGGCTGGTGAAATAACACAAGTGTAGGACAATTTTTTAAAATGAAAAAAGCCTAACCAAACTACAAACCAGGTCAGGTTGTGTGGGTTTTTTTCTTAATCCTTCTCTTTGTTTGTTCATCCTGGAAGACTGAAAGCAAATTTAAAAAAAAGAGACCAAGGCATGGCAGAAAAGTGGTATTTTCCTGCACTAAGTGTTTTCAGCTGCTCTCAAGACATGCTTTGTGTCAATTGTACTTAATATTATACAGCTGTTCTAAGTGGTAGACTATTAAAAACCCCTCTGATTTCTCTTTGTTGTAGTTCCAAGATTTCCTGTCCTGAAGGAAATTGGTTTGGATAGAAATGTGGAAAAAGTAGTCTAACAGTTCAAAGGATTTTTTCCAGAAAAGTAGTCACACTTTTGAAGTAGAATTTCCTGTGAGTGGAAATAAAATTCTTCCTTCTTTTAGTTAAAATATTGGATGGATTCATTGTCAGCCAGTGGGTAAAGGTTAGTTGTTACAGTGAGCTTGGTTATCTGGCCCAAAGCATAGCTAAATCTCATCTGAGCCTTTCCTTCACAGTCACAGCATCAGGACACTCTCACTACATCTCTGCACTTGGGGATTTTTGGGGGTGGGTTAGCCTTGAGCTCTGGTCAAACCTCCATCCCTGCTCACCCGGGACGGTGTGGGATCAGAGAACTATGGAATATCCTGAGCTGGAAGGGGCCACAAGGATCAAATCTGCCTCTGGCTCTGCAGAGAACCCCAGGAATCAGAGACACCCTGGGCCTGAGAGGATTATCCAAACATTCCTTGGGTTCTGTCAGGCTTGGGGCTGTGACCACTTCCCTGGGGAGCTGTTCCAGTGCCCAACCACCCTCTGGGTGAAAAACCTTTTCCCAATATCCAGCCTAAGCCTTCCCTGACACCACTTCAGGTCACTCCCTCAGGTCCTGTCACTGGCCACCAGAGAGCAGAGATCAGTGCCTGTCCCTCCTCTTCCCCTCGTGAGGGAGCTGCAGAGGGAGATTACCTAAGTGTGATTGTCACACACAAAACAGACTCAACTTGAGGAAAATTAATATATTACTAATTAAAACAGAATTGGATAGTGAGAGGCAATGGCAAAAATGGAAACAACACTTTCCTCTCAGCCCTTATTTTGCAGACAACTCCCACCTCCTGTCTTGCCTGTGGACACAGTGATGGGGATTGGGGCCTGAACTCTGAATCATTGAATGGTCAGTGGCAGCAGAGCTTTGAGAAATACACAGTGACTCTTGCAGTTGTATTTCTGTGTTTTCTAAATGAGCTCTAATTTTGATCACAATCTCTTTAGCTGGGAATGGATCTTTCTTCTAAAGAGCATCTATGTGGGTTGATTTCCATAAGAGGGGTAAATAGTTTTGCCTAATTTGACCTGTAAATGGAGAAAGAAAGGATTGACCAACGTATCAGTGAATAAAGAGACTGTGACTACATGAAATATATAGGAGAGCTTTTAAAAACTTACTTTGATTAATAACTTTTATAAATTTTAGCAAGGCAGTACCAAATGCAGCTATGATTTATCAATATTTAACTGTGAGACAGATACGCCATACGTAATCAATAACAACAGACAACTAGGATTCTGAGGTAATTAAGAGAATGGCAGTGGATGGCAAATGGCTCTAATAGCCTCACGAGAGAGCTCTAATGATGATAATGGTAATGGGCAGCTGTAGCAAAGAGCTCAGTATTCAGTCACAAAAAAAGGCCCAGTTGTGGCCATCACTCCCATAGTTGTGACAAGCATTCCCAAATCCTGGAGCTGTCCCAGCCCACTGTGGCCACACCAGGCCCTGCTGTTGGTCCTCAGTGTCCCACAGCTCACGGCTCCAAACACATCTTTGTTCTGAAGATGGTCATTGCTTCCATAGCAGCTCTTTGTAGGGGGATAGAATATAAGTAAATAAAGGTAGTATAGAAAGTAATCTTACCCACTAAAGAGTTGCAGCTGGGTTAATTATTAAAGATGAGGAGCAGGCCTGACTTTAACAGGCCGCAGCTGTAGCCAATAAGAAGAAGAGTGTTATGAAAGAGTGGATTGGTTGGTTGAGGGGAACTGGAGTCAGTTCGTTACTGCAAGGCCAAGGAAGAGTCAGTGGTTGGAGGAGCTGCCTACGAGAAACATCAAGAAGGTATGAAACTCTTGCACTAAGGAGAAAATTATATGAAGCCTTTACAATGCAATGACAACAGCTTTTTCCTAACAGTGAGGGGATTTAATGCTGATCTGCTTCTGCTGGTCCCACCTTGGTATTTTTCTGAGGTTTCTTTCATCCCCTCATGAGTCCATAACCTCTGGCTTTGTCTTCTCTGTTCCTCAGTTTTCTAGGCTGACAGCTCACTGTGCTGAGGTACTTTCCTAGTACAGAGATTTTTTTTGTTTCTTTGGGAAACTACTTTCCTGAAACCACCTTCCATATTTTCCCATTTCAGTGTTCCATATTGACATTTGAATTTCATATTCCAAAGGCAATGTTCCTTTCAAACAGTTCCTTTCCCTCTCATTCTGCAGCTGTCCTAACGATGCTGTTCCTGCATTATTTTTCCTATGTGCTATTTATTGTGTTAAATCAGCCATTTGTTAGTTCAGCAGTTCTGCTGTGGTTTGTAGATATTCCCGGGCCTTAAAATTATGCAAAATCAGCAATTTGGTTAGTTCCTGTCTCACCACAAGTAATGCCAAATGTATTTTCAAAGGGTTGGCAAAAATTACACCAAGGCCCATCTTGTCTTTAATGATCCCCTCTCTGCTGCTCTGAGACAATATTATGTTAAGGCCTGTGCAGCTCATTGGTTCCCTTCACCTGAAATAGCAAATTATGAGGGAGCCTATCAGCTTGCCTTGGCTCACTGGTTCCCTTCCCCTGCTATGGAAAAATGTCTGTGCTGATTTTTGGATTTCCCCTTGCATGGCCTCCAACAGGAGAGCACTTAAAGAGAGTTCACTGGCAAATCCCTCCAATTAGAAAAATCATTTTAGCCTTATTGATCAACAGGAATTTAGCTGCGGAGCTTGAAAATGGTTCTTTATCCTCTGTGATATAATTTTGGGGGTTTTCCCCTAGGAATATGTTAGTTTTACAATACTTTTTTTAACAAATGGCAAAAAATCATGCCTGTACCCACAGTTTCTGATTCTATTGCACACACTTATAGTATTGTATGCTGGCATGCTGTAATGGCATATTTAGATGGAAAAACAATTAAAATGTACTTTATGTTTTAGCTGATACAGTTACTTTTTGAGATACTCAGAGGGGAAAAAGCTATAAAAAGCTAGATACAAATTCATCTGTAATTGCTAACTTGGAGAACTCTGCTATTTTTGTAAAAAATTCAGCCATTGTTGGGCACAGAATATACATGTAAATTTACTCCTGATATGGTCTTGCCATTCTTGCCAAAGAAATGGTAAGCTTAGTCTTTAAACAAGATGTTATTGGTTTTGAGGTATATTTTTGTTACATAAACATGCATTCAAGGTGGCCAAAGTAACTGTAATTTCAACCAGAATCTAATTTTTTTTTTGTCTTTCAAAGCTCTTGGAATACTTTGTCCATTGAGCAGAGGGTTTTTCAGAATAAGGCCTGGGGAAGATTGGCACATCGTTACTTTCTATGCACTTTACTGTTCTTGTAATGAACCTGTTCTACCCAACTCATGAGTACCAAACTGATTTCTATACTTATCATAGAAACGGCAATAAACTAGCTCATATTTTGCAGTTTGAGATAGTTAACTTGCTCGGAATACATTTTATTATGAGGAAAGCATAGCCTGAACAATTTATAGATTAATAGCAACTGAAAAAAGTTGGTTGTGGTTTAAATGAAGAATGTGTCAGTCCTGCTAAGAAGTAGCACACTTTTACTATGAGGTGGGAAATAAGATATTTGTGAAGAAACTGTGTATGTGCACCAAATATTAAATTTTGAAAAATTGCTTTATTTTAACATTTTAACAGGCCTATTTTAACATTAAGCATAAACTAGGGCAGGTTGTTTCAAGAAATTTATTGTCTACATTGAAAGATACTGGACAAACTAAATCTCCCTTATACAGCTTAGCGATATCCTGTTTCACTTTAGATACCATTTTAAATACCCAGTGAGTCATTTGTAATAAATAAGTGTGTGGGGAGTAAAACCATTCCTGGCTGGTAGCTTGGAAGCATGCCATGGGTTTTGCCACTGGAGATATGATGCTGCAGTGTTCTGTAGTGAAATCTCTGATTGAGCTCCCTATCAAAGAGTGCATCAGTAAATCAAAATCACATCGTGCTTACAAAATCTATTTTACTGAAAACGCTGCAGGATTCAAATGATCAGATTATAAAACATCCAGGTGCTGTGTGGGCTTGTGGGTGACACTCCTTTATCAGCAGCAGGTGATGTCCCCAGCTTTAACAGCAGGATACCTGCAGCACTTAGGGCATGCATCACTCAGGTTTGCTTTCCAAACTGTGCTGTGGAAACAGCTCCAAGAGAAACAAAACAAAATCTTTTGTTTATATGAAAAATGAGACAAAATAAGGTGTTTTTATGAAAAAACAAAGTAAAATAAGGTGTTTATATGCCACTGGGTAAAGGGTGGGTGTCCTTGGACTTCTGCCTTGTAAGGATGGATTGATTGATGGGGTTTCTTTCTGACAGAAAGACACAGCAGCCCAAAATGGCACCAAATACTCTTAGGATTTTCCTCCTGTGACAATCTGGTATCAGGGATCTGCTGCTTCCCTGTGCTGGGGGTTTTGCCTGTGAAGGGCTACAGTGCAGTCCCACAGTTTCTGATAAAAACTGGAGAATTATTGCTAATTAGAATTAAAGCAGTTCACAGACATAGCCTATTTTTTTCTAAAAATGTTTGAAGGATTTGTTGTTCTGTGTCCCTCAGTGAAATGTATTTGGCAGAAAGACATTTGAACCTGCAGATATGCATGTCTGTAATTTGTGTGTGTCTGCCTCTATATATTTATTTTTTTATATATATATATAAACATGAACATCTAGTGCTTTATTTTGGGATTTTTGTTTTCATGATAATACAGACCTTGAAAAAGCCTGTGAAACCTTTTGAAGTGTTTTTAGGAAGTTTCCAACAAATTTATTACAGATTCTTTAATACATTTACATTTTAACATCCCATTAAAGCCTAATTATTTGGAACAACCAAAGAAGAAAACTCAGAATTAAGAGCAGGGAATGTTTACAGCTCTGATATAAAATGTTTGCTATTTTTATGTAGTTATTTACAGCTCTGTTGTGGCTGAATTAATGAGTTAATTTATTACCTGTATATGAGTATTTATTGTTGGTGTCATTATCATGTAACTGTAATTTTAATTAATTCCTTGACAGTGTGTCTGTGATTTCTGTGTGGAACATTAAATGTCAAATTGGTTTTCTTTGTTGCCTCATTTGTAAGTATTAAAGTATTTATGTACAGTACAAAGAAATTAGTAACAATTACTGTAAGAGATCTATTCATATGCTAAATGCAAGCAGACTGCAAAAAACCCACCCTGTAGAAGTTTGAGTACTTTGGATTTTTGACAAGTTAGATTGAGCATAGAACATGTTCAAATGCAAAAAAAATAACACATGTATCATTGCTGGATGTGTGTCTATTTAATGGTTTCTTTGATTTTTGAAGAGTACATTATAAAAGGATACTTTTTAGAGTGACACTGTGGCAGAGCTGGGCAGCTGCTGTCGCATTATTGGGGTTTAAGTGATTTTGTACCCTCCTTGTTTTTATACTTATATTAGTGAGAATCAGCTCTTCAGACTGAGTTTATCAAGAGTCCTCACTTTCTAATTATTTTCAGAGTAAAAATATTATATGGGATCCTCAAAACCTGAACATATAAATCAGATTTTTTTTTTTTTTCATTTTAAGTACATGTTCAGAGTTTTCCTGCTTTGGTGTCATCTCAACCTTTCATTTGCAGATTAAACAGGTGACTGAACTTTTTTTTTTTTTTGTATAAGCCTTTATTTTCTTTTAGTTATAGTATTTTTTTGATCCAGGAGCCTTACAGATCAAGATGCTGATATTTTATGAAGTCACCATACTGATGTTGGTACTATATTACAGTGTATGGCTAAAAAGAATCCATTGTTAAAGGGAATAATAAAAAATTTCTTTGAGTTCAGATATCTTCTAAGATTAATGCAGTCATATAAATAATTAAAAAATAATAATGGATTAATGTAAATGAAGAGTGTTGAGTCCACAAAGTCTCCATGCAGTTACTGCAAGAGCTGATTCCAGTGTAACTAAACACTGAAGTATTTATTTCGTTTTTCAAAACTTTTTTTCAAAATCTGAGCCACAGCTCTTTCAGGACTTGCTTATCAAGTGGCAAGTTTAATCTACGTGGGTGTAATAAATCCTCACATTTGAGCTTCCATGAATTCGGACTGGTTTGACCTGGAGCACAACATTATGGTAGGGCTCAGTTCCCCTCCAGAGCAGGGAGCCTGCAGGGGAAACACAGATCTGCCCTAAAGAGCTTCCAGTCTAAGTAGACCTGACAAATAATAGGAGGAAAGAGCTGTTATTCATATTCTCTTCTTACACCTGGAAAACTGATTCATAGAAGATGTTATGAAAAGCCCATAAAAGTCAGGAAAAGGCTCCCAGTGACTCCAGTGGATCTATGATGTTATATCAGCCAAGCACTTAGGAACACTCTTAAATGATTGTCTCACTCTGAGGCCTGTTCCACACCAGGTTTGCAGAATAGGCTGGAAACTGTACTTGGTGCCAGTGCTGGATGGATTACCCACAATTGCTGTAATTTTGCCAAACAGTAAATCTATTTATGGCGGCTATTCAGCCTTTCAGCAGTTAGACAATCCCATATGTATGGGAACACGCACCTTGCATCTCAGTTAAAGCTCCCAGATCTGATTTGTAGCCTATGAAAATCAATTCTGTTCTTGAGCAGACTTTGCCTGGTGACCCCAGGGAATTTTAATCATTGATACAAGAATTCCAAAATTGATCTAATGTTTAAGAAAGACTTTCTTCCCTGCTACCACAGAAAATATTTGGTTTCTATCAGCCTCAGCAATGTCTTACTCATTCTCTCAGAGTAATGCACAGTGAAGGAGGTCATAATCTGGGGCATCTGAAATATCAGTGGTGGTGAGTCTTGCATGCAGCTGCCAAGGGCAGGTTTCTCCCCACCAGTGCACTCTTCAAATCTCCCTTGCAGGGTCTGGATTCCGGTTCCTTACTGATGGCACCAAGAGCTCAGCCTGTGCTGGGCTACAGACTGTGCAAGGAGGGAAATGGAAAATCATCTAAGGAGTGGGAGAGAAACTACTAAAATTGAGGTGGTAGCAAACCATTAAAGAGAGGCTAGCCTGGTCCAGCATGCCAGAACATCAAACTCATGTGCTGTTATGGTGGGATTTATTAGCAGCACAAAATGTTATTAATTGTGCAAGGAGACACACACCCCATCCTCCTTGTCCCACAATGT
Source organism: Zonotrichia leucophrys gambelii (assembly GCF_028769735.1). NCBI lineage: Eukaryota > Metazoa > Chordata > Aves > Passeriformes > Passerellidae > Zonotrichia > Zonotrichia leucophrys. Next base: position 19,614,466 of record NC_088179.1, on the reverse strand, counting down.
TTATCACCTCATATTTTCATTTGGCCAGATGAGAATGGTCTGCAGTAGAGAATTGTGTTTCCAAGGCACCAGTCATATTTGTGGTTTTGGCTAGAGATAGCTCTAGGAATGAGAAAGAAAAGGAAATAGAGGTCAAAATGTCATTCTCACAGGGCAAGGGCATGGCTGATGTTTTGGCAGCCTTGGTGACTGAACGGGGGAAGAAAAGAGAGAATAGCAAAAAGCAAGCCAGGGCCACTGGCTCAGATGGATTCAGAGCACTCTGCTCTGTTACAAATAATGAGAAACTGTTGGAGAAAGAGCTACATGGTGGACAATGGAGGGGAGCAAAAGTGTCCTTGCACTTGGTCAACCTCAAGAGCTCTGTGATAGCTTCACCACCAAGCTGAGAAGATTTAACATTGAAATAATTCACCTGGCCTTCAAAAATCTTCTGTGTCTCCAAAATATTGTGTAGGGGAGAAAATTAATTTAATACAAAGTCTTTAGTAAAGTTAGCAGCAAATATTTAACTACCCACATAAGGCAGGAAATTGCAAGTTTAAGACTCTATCTCTGGACTGTATCTTAGGACTCTGTATGTTGTTTTAGATCACAAGTGACACCAAACCTGAGTGATCTGCAGTGTGTAAGCACAGCTGGTTGCATTCCAGGTGCAATCTCAGCCAGGACTTGGAATAGAAGAGGACTATTGAGGATTTTTGGGACTCTTGGGTTTGAAGGACTGTTGGGATATTGAGGACTATTGGAACTGGATCCAGTCAGATCAGTTCATCCAACTGAACTATTATTATAATGTTAAATGTTTTTGTTAAATGTCCAAAGCAGATATTGTCTCCTTGGATGTCCAGCAACTCTTTAAGAAAATCTTCATCTTTTATATGATGCTCAAGAGTAAACACTGCAAACTTTATTTACTTAAAGATTTTTTTTGTTATTGGAGACAGACCAGTGGCAATGCACAGGCAAGCATTTTCAGTTTTACAGTAGGTAACTAAGAGTCTTTAATGCTCTTGTTTTGAAAGGAGCATTGGTGTTCTTCTTTTTTTACAGGATGGGAATTTAGCCTCAGTTCATACTGGGTGTTTCTCCATGCCCTGATCACTGTAGTTGGTCAGAACACCTGCAGCCAAAAGCTCTTTTAACTTGTCTTGGCAACTGTGATTTGCATGTTTCTCTGTTTCTGGCATGATTGTTCATTTTGCTGTGTCTTTGAAGTTTATTTAGGCTTGCTGTTAAAAAAAAGTGTGATTTTCCCTTTTCCAAATGCTTTATTTTCTCATTGACTGACAAAAACCTTCCTTAGTTGTCAATGTTCATTAAAAATCCTTGTCTCTTATTCTGGACTTGGATAAACATTTGTGAGTTCTGGCTTTTTTTGCTTTCCTGCAGCTCACGCAATTCTCAAAACATGCCATAATGTTCAGTGGCAATGATAAACCTTTTGCTTCTCACTCTCTGAGGAGGAGCTGGATGAAAGCCCTGTGAACTTGTCTGATTTTTATGGGTGCTGCTGGTATTTAAGGAATCATTTCTGCATTCGAACAGAAAATGCCTCAGCTCTTTCCTGTTGTGAGTCTGTTTGGCAGGATGCAACCTCTGGGACCCAGGAAAAAAAGGTGCTTTAAGGTTTGAATATTGCTCAATGCAGAGTCACCAAATCTACCCAAGCTTATCTGCATTGCAAACAGCCATTGATAACCACTCGTGCTAATAACGTGGAATATTGGGCTGCTAAAGAAAATGCAGCAGAGGCTGGAAACTTCCAACCCTACCAGTTTAGAGACTATCCCTGTTTTCTGTGGGACAAAAGCCATCTGTAAAGGTGGAAAAAAAACCAAAACAAAACACTTTCTATTGACATTAGATTAATAAGAGCTGGAAAATACTGACTGACATTTTTGGATGTGAGGAAGTTTGTAGATTCAGAGGAGAGCTGTGTGTTTCATCCTGGGGGGTTCTGGCATGGAACAAGCCCTGTGATGCAGCAGAGGACCCGCAGGGTGGGATGCAGCTCCCGAGGGAGGTCCAGGCTGTGTGGGCTCTCCTGGGAGGCTGGGGAAGGCTCCCGAGGAGTGTGCAACAACCAACAGTGCCATCTTGTGAGCACAGCCCAGCCTGCACGGCCAGGAGGGAGCTCAGCAGCGATAAAACACAATTTCTGTGCTGCTGCCTTTTGGGAGGGTCCAGCCTTTCTGAGCAGCTGTTCAAAACGGCAGGATCAGGGATTGTCTCCTCACATGTACAGACTCCCGTGCTGGCCACATCCCCTGAGCTTGTAGCCAGGGTCAGCTGGTAGTTTATCCCTCTGGTAGTTTATCCTGTACATCAATACCTGCTATTAAATACAGTAGTTCATAGCAGTACCTTGCCTCCTTCCATCCCCTGTGACCTTTCTTCCTTGCTTTCTTATTGTCATTCAACAAGTAAGAGCATGCAAATCCACCATGAAAGGCATCGTGGCAAATAATAGTCAATCCTACTTTATAAAGAATGATTTATGATATTATTTCTGTTACTCGTTATTGGCTCCATTCCTTGAGATGATGAAGGACCTATCTTTATTAACCTCAGCTAGCTGAAAACATTTCATCTATGAGGTTTTTTTTGAAGAAATGCATCTTGGTAACTCATGATGGAAGGCATCTGCGCTGACCCCTCAGCGCTGCTGTGACTTTCAATATATTATACTTAATAACTGATAAACATCCTTAGCCAGAAACAGAATCCTGCACTGCAGCTTGATTACATCTGCAAAGAGCAGTGATTGCCCTGACTATTTGAATACAAAAACAGTGAGTGATGGCAAGCAAACACAATCTGTTCAAAGCCCTGCTGATGAAATGCTTTCAGTGCTCAAACCAAGGGTTTGTCATTTTTCCAGGGTGGCGTGTGCTGCCCCCAGTGATTGCAGCAGTTGTCCCTAATCTGTGTGGGGAGATAGTGAATACAGGGGCAGTTTCCTCTGGAGCATGCAGCCAAACTTCTCAAAGTTAAAGCGGGGCAAAAATGGCCTCATAAATGATTGCTGGAACAATGCAGTCAAGAGGAACAGCCGCTGTGGATTTCTCCATGCCAAGGCTGGATGTTGCCTGGAAGATAATTTTTGGACAAATGTAACTATTGTGCTCAAGCAGAATGATTGTGAGTAAAGACCTACCATGACGCACTGCTGTTATTTGCTTTTAAACCCATTTTAAAGAACTAATTGGTACCACTAAATTTGTTTTTAGGGAAAAATCCTTAGTCGGGAACAAAGGTATTATAAAATTTAAAGTAAAAGGCTGAAGCCTTTGATAAGAAATTTATTTCTGCCTTTGTTCCATTAGTAGCCTCTGTGTTTTGAGGGCTTCTGTGAGTCTTACTGATATTGATTTGATGCTCTGGGTCTGCAGCAGGTCAGACTAGATGGATCTCTTGTAGATATCACCTAGGAGGCCACAGCTTCCAGAGTGCAGCATTCGACTTCAAAGGGTTACTAGAATTTTAATGGGTAGATGTTACAATAGCAGGTTTTTGTGGGATAGCCAGTCTTCCTCCTTACAGGTCTCATTAGTTTAAAGGAAAATAGTTAGGAAAAAAACAAACCAAACCAAACCCAAAAAATCTAACCCAAATCAAACCAAACCAAAAGAACCTATTCAATTATTTCAGATGTCTTCACCATTTTTCTTATGACAGGACATTGTTACAGCACTGTTGTGTTCTGATGTAGAAAGCAAAGACTTTTCTTTGTTAGTGCATAATTGATTTATATACAAACACATACATATACAGTATATATTGCTGATGCAATACCCAAAGGAAAGAGAGTAGCAAAACAGACATTTTGGTGTGTTTGTTGTCAGGAAATGTCGTGATTCATCTTTCATGAGCATCTGCAAATATGCATCTGCCAACTCTATTTTACTAAAAGCTTGTTCTCAGCCAAACATATTCTCACCCTAAGAGTACAACATTTTTGATTGACAAGTAGAAAAGGATTAATGATTGCTTGAATGTCTCTACACATTCCCACACTCCCATTTTCTGCTGCACAATAGGAACAAGGACCATGATTCACTCTCACGGGCACATGGTAGGAATAACTTTGCTGTTTTCCCAGTTCTGTACACATCCTTTTGAAGTGGCACAGGGGGAGCAAACAAGGCCTTAGAGGATGAAGAGTAGGGCCCACCCTCAGTGGTTAGCTGTGCTTAAAAATTTACTTAATTTAATGGTAATTCCAGAGCATTGCATTCTAATCTGCATGAGGCACTACAAATGAAATTAAATTTATGGAAGTTGGTGTCACTCTTGCTCTGCTATTAAGAGGGTCTATGGCAGTCCAACAGTTAAAACTCTGGTAATTATCCGGGCTCATCAGGCAACACAGTTTCCTGTCTCTCTGATTTCATTCAGCTCTTGCTCTCACACCAAGAAACAAAATTTCCATTATAGATGTGCAATGAAATTGCAACCAATGTTTTTACAGGCTGAACACAAAAATTGCACTGGAGCATTAAACTAAAGTTTGATCTCTTCTAATAAAGATATACTTTGCTGTTCTGTGACTACCCTTCAGTTTGAGACTAAATATTGCAGAGCACATGAAGCTGCTCCTGAGCTTCCTGACAGTTCTGAGCCAGTCTGTTGGTTTTCATTAGGGGCAGAGGAGAGCAGGGAGAGGAACTGTGCTTGTTTATTTTGGCAAATGGAGTTGTCAATATCTTCTGAAATCAGCAAACAGTAAGGCCAAACTGGGGACATGAAACTTCATCTAAGAACATTGAAGTAAATTTGTCCTATGATTAGGATTAAAGGTCAGGCATTTTAACACAGAGTGCTCCTCTCTAATCTTTAACTACAGGTCATTTCAATATACAAGTGAAACCATGTCCTCCAAATTGCAACTAAATGTGGATAACATGACAACATAGTTTGCCATGAGGATTATTTTTAGGAACTGTGAATGATAAAGCACAGTAAGATCAATTATTTCCAAGTATCATTTTGTAGTGTGAGAAATTAGACTAAACAAAAACAAAACCCAAAAAGCTGTGTTCCAAGAGTATTTGTTGACTTTTCCTTCTCCATCCTTAGTGGTAAATTGACAGCATTTCATTAGTTTTTATTGTGTTTCCTTCCTCAACAGCTCCATTTCTAACTCAATCTTCTTTGAGCTGGAGAAAAAAGTTGATTAACCTCATCTTGTTTAATGTTTAATTGTATTTTTATCTTCTCTCTAAAGGTAGCAAACTTACCAGTAGAATGTTTCGGGGTGTGTAAATTCCTTGTTGCTGTCCACAAAAGACATTTAGAATGATTGTCTCCTTTTTACTCTTAGGGGATTTTTTTGAGTGTTCTCTTCATTGACCTAGATGAAAAGGAAATACTCAGAACAACACAAAAAGAACAAAACTCTGGGTGGTTCATTTCTTTCCTAATGTGGGGTGAATTTCTGAATGTGCTTTCTGTGCTGGAAATGCAAAAACCTGTTATGGCTAACTCCTCCCCAACCTGCTGCCCACCCCTCTGGGGTGCAGATTAGAGACATGGTCTCCTGTATAAAAAGGATAAGTGAGTTAATAAAAAATAAAGTACATAGGAGGCCGGAGTAAATGGAGCATGTAATTTTTTCATGAACTGGTCTCTTAAGTTTCATTTTGCAAGGCATCATGATTTTCTACATATTTATGAAAATATGAGAGAGTGAACTCGATGCTTAATGTGTAATCTACTTAGCAATTTTAAGTAAGGCTGTATCTTGCTTTCCCTGTCAGAAAACCCAGAATCTTCTGCAGGCACCACCACAAATGATAGCAAGATCTGTTATGAGTTTCTGTGATACTGCAAACCTTCCTCCAGAGCCACTTTCTTGCAGAACCATGTGCCAGTTTGTGCTCTTTGGTAACATGCAAGCAAAAACATTGTCAAACTGATTCTCAAGTATGGAATGTGATGAAGAATAAAAGTTGCTTAAGATTGATATCATTGCACACATATAAAATAAAGTACAACTCTTAAGAAAGACAGATAAATATAAAGTTTTGAAAAAGTTATGAGATAGAAGTGTTGGGTTTTTTCCTAACATCCAAATGGTGTTTTCAATCTTGAAAGCTCTAAAGCAGTTTATAAAGATAATTAGGCATAAATGTCCCCATTTCACAGCTGTGCAAACAGAGGGAAACAGTTCTGTAACCTACTTACCAAAATCTTACAGAGGTAAGCAAATCTTGAGCCACCAGATTGCAAGCACTGGTTCGTTAACATTGCTTTTTTTGTGCCTGCTTCTTTGTAGCTAAATTAATTAATATTGATATATCAAAGCAGCCAAAGTAGACCTAGATCTCAAGCTGGTAAGATGACCTGTTTCATTTCTGTCTCAAGTTACATTTCTTTGATAAGACATCAGCTTCAGAACAATTCAATATATTTCAGTTCTGTGCCTGGTTGCAGGCTTTGAATTCCACTGATATTTCCAGTTTCATGCCTGGGAAGTTGTAGAGCAAGAGGTACCTGCCTGTAGCACTGTGAGAGCATCACAGCCAGGAATGGTGCAAGGAACCATCCAGGTGCTACCCCAAGCAGCAGCTGCAGGAAAGGTGCTTGCACAAACGCAGGATTTGCAGTTTCCAAAGCACACAGGCTCCTGCTTTAGCAACATCTCCATGACAACTGCTTTATAATTCATGCCACATAATATATAATTTTGCTGTTAAAAAAAAAAAAAGGCTCTGCCAACATACAACATACTAACAAGGCCACATTCTTGAAAATTAAATGAACCTGAAAGAATTTTTAGCAATCAATTAACCATTAAATAAAGCTTAAGGGACATTAGACAGTAAGAATGACAGTATTTATAGCGTTGATGTGATCATGAAATCTCATTCTCTGCTTCTCCACCATTCTCACCATTTCAAATCCCTATAATTGATACTGATGCAATGTTTCAGTCAATAGCTATAAAAAGGAATAAGGAGCACGAAATGGCTCTTTGTCATTTAATGAGTAAATACAATCCCACTGAGCTTTGTATTCCAGAATTTTTTGCTAATCAGTCTTGTTTTAACTGAAGGAGTGAACTGTCTGAGGTATATCAACAGGTTTGGGGATTGGTAAACAATAGAATGATAGCTAAGATAGTGGAAAAAGTGTGTTCTAATGCAGTGCAGAGAATTAAGACTATTAAAATGCCTTTCCCAGTTATTGCTTCAATGCCAAGGTAACCAATCTAACAAAACTGCTGCTGTAAGATTAATAGACATTCTGAAAGGTACGAAATGCAGTCTAGGTTTGGTTCTGTAAATTTAACAGGATCAAGGTATAGATAAATTGTGAGAGGCAGAAACAGAAACCAAGTTTTTCCTGCCTATCTCCAACTTTAGGAGGCAGAAGAAGGAAACAAGGGTAACAGGGGAAAGCATGTTATGTTCAATGGATTTTGGGCATCCCATTAGTTGTTCTGGTTTAATTAACATCTTGTTTTTAACTGGCAATTTTATTTTAAGTATCAAGTCTAAGAAATGCTGGGATGCAGGCCTTGACTCTTTCACAGCATAAAAAGGAGATATGAACCCATCATAAAAATGTTCTGTTGCTTTTATGCTGGCATTGTGTGTTGTAATGTATAGAATATGTATTGATTTCAGAACTGAGGAACAGAAATTACCAAGATATCAATAGGAAGGAATTATCAAATGACAAATTACTTTTGTTAGGTTATAAAATTCTGTTAAAGAAGCACCAAGGCAAAGAAACACGTTCTGGAATGAGAAACACAAGTCCAAAATACAAGGATCTCCTCCTGAGACAAGTTACTGACTCAACTTTACAGGTTTTAGCTACCAAAAAGACAAGCTTAACTCCCCAGTGAGACCTAATTCAGAAAAAATTACTTTACTGGCCAACTGACAGCAGCTGTGCAGACCTAATCCCAAAGCAGGGTGTGCTTAAATCAGAAACACATGATGATTTTGACTGTTTTCTGAGTATCTTCCCTTACTGCCTTTCCTCCAGTGGCTGAGAGGAGAAATGAACTAAAACTTCCAGCAGCAGTTCAAAACAGGGCTGATGTTTCACCCTTTTTGCAGAGTTCCAGGTATGCAGTTTTATTTTGAGATTTATGTGACTCTGGAGCAGAATTTACATTGCTTGGTTTACAGAGAGGTGGAATTTTGGCGCTCAAACCTAAGGAATTGAGGCAATTCTTTATTTCATTTGTTCAGAGGTACATACTGATGTATATTGTGGGGTTTTATTTGTATTGACTCTCATGTTCCACAATTGCTGGGGCCTGTGCTTCTGCAGAACACTCAGAATTCACCAGCGGGGGAGTGGAAGAAGGAGAACATCTTGTACAGCATAAGGACAGTTTAATTTTCCACAGCTAAAAATGATGAAAACTCCCAGTAGGATTGAGCTGCATTTTTCTTTTAAAGAACAACAAAAAATTAAGCTACTCTTGGTAGATTCTGTAAGGTCCCTAGTCTAACTTCTGCTTTCTGTTTGAGCAGCAGGTCACATTAGAAATATTTAAATAAAGATGGAAGGAAGCAGTTGCACACAAATATTGATGCCAGTGCAAGAGCAAAGATCAGGTAGCAGCTTGTTGTTAATTCCAGCCAGAGTATCTGAATGAGGTTGGCCCTCAGGAAACTTCTCAGTAATAGCCCTGTGAATTAGGGAACTCTTTTCTGGTTTAATTATGTTGACCACTGACAAATATTTCCTTTTTTTCTGACCATGTCATTCCATCTGTCACTTATTCCCCTAACCCTGTGTATTTACTCCTTTCCTTCTGTCTGTAATCCATATAGCTCTGGAATATTTTTTCCCTTGTAGATGAAGTATTTGCTCTGTCAATTCTTCATTTTTTCTCCTTCTTTGGAGACCTATTGCTGTGTTGAACCATCCTCCTACATCCCTGTCTGCAGCTCTCATCCTCTTCTTAGACTTCTATAGTCTGCTGCTGAGCATGCTGATATTTGGGTCTTGTACAATGCTAAGAATATCAATGTTCAATAAATATCAGTATGGGAAAGGCGCAGTTGCTATAAGAGAAATAAATAGCTCAGGAAAAAAAATCAAGATACTGCTGCCTCTGCAACAGCCACTGGCTGCAGTGACTGTAAAATGTAACTAAGAACTAAATTGTCAGTTTTGGTGTGTGCTAAGGAAACCAAGCAATGTCACACATGCAGATGTTTACTTTCTATTATCCTGGCAACCCCCGGTATATAGATCCTTGTGGTGCAATGTAAATTCCTTTCAAGATGACATTTAAGAGGAACTTAATCTGTGTAGAGCACTAACAAACTGAGGCACAGCGGATTTATTCATTTAAGAGAATTATTCATTTAATTTTTGCCATTTAGTATTTATATTCATTTACCATTCATTTATTCCCTTCATTTTTATTCATTTATTCATTTATCAAATATTCATTTTAATGGTTTTCATTATCACTATAGTAACTGTAGGGACAGATTTGCAATAATTTTATTCCTTAAATAGGTTTAGTCTTGGAAAACCTATAGAAGATGGTAGGGCCACTTGCTTGTCAGGTTCATTCCCTTTTCTCAGAAGTGTTTGTCTCTTTACTCCCCTTGTTTCTTTGCAGCTCTCATAATTTCTCTTAAATTCCTTTCTATGTTTTATGACAACAGCTTAGCTCAGTGATATTAGACCAAATGCTTGACTGATGTGAAGTACTGAAACCTGAGTGTGTTACTCAGTGCTTTGGACACTGATTTAGTCTGCTTGTTTCCCCATAAATTTTTCTTTTATTTTCCCTGTAGAGTGGCATTTCCTCAAAAATTTACCTCTTATTTCCTTTTAATGCCAGTTCCATTTCTATGTAAATGAGCCCCCTGCAAGCCAGGGAACAATGACCTTCTAAGGAGCAATTGTTTTGAACTACAGCAGAAGAAAGCCTGAATCTCTGAAAACAGTGGGTTCTGTGTATGAATTTCCATTGCAGCACTGAGAATTCAGGTCCTCTGGTTTTTTTCTTCAAAAAAATAATTCTCTAACGTGAAAACAGTGGAGGAGTAATATCTTTCAACTTCACGAAGCATCAGATTGTCCTTTTGATGGAAACAACTGGATCATCTGATACCTTTTGTACAGGGCCAGTGCTTTTGAGTTGGAATTCTTGTTCTTTTGTTATAGACTGATCAGTGCTTATGCAGTTGAGTCCTGGAAGTTTGTAACCAGTCACCTAAAAGGATATTTTCCCATGTGTAGTGAAACTTTATACTGGGGAGCAGGATATTCACAGATGAACCCAGCTTGCTCTTGGTGAGGGATTAAGTTGTTTGTGGTTTTTAACCTTCCATCCTCAGTGAGCCTCAAAGTCCTAGAAAACACTTCTGTGACTCCCTTAGTGCTCCTTTGCATCACAGCTTCAAACCAGTGTCAGGATCTTGTCTTCACATCAAAACCTTTTCTCCCTTAATCAAACACTGCATTTGAAACTTAAATTCAATTTTAATTAGACCACCCTAAATTCAAGCCATTTCCATCATTTCATCTTTAACAGCCTGTCTGTGCTCTGAGTTTTGTCAGGAACTTCGGTGCTGTGTCAACAACAGAAACACAGCTGAATACTTTCTGATTGGTTAGTTAGTAACTATATTTAGCACTTGCATTTTTTAATTATTACTATTTATATCACCAGAATAAAAAGAAAACCCCTATCCTTGTAGAAAGCATCATGAACTGGGTATTCCCTATAATTCTATATTAAGTAAACCAAACTGCTTCAGATATTTACATTCAGAAGTTTATCTTTGTTGCCAGAAGAGCTAGAAGTAATTTTCTTTACAATGAGATCTTAAGTTTGTAGAGTGTGTCGTGACTCTGCAGGAAAAACTCTTCATACCCTGACTTGAGGCTGCAACTCTAATTTTGAGAACCATTGCTCTGGAGGCTTTTTATCAGCTCCAAAAATGTCTTATCTCTGGTTGCTTTTAACTGCATAATAAGAGGTCATTTGAAAGAGGTAATGTCTTCTTAAGGGTTTGTAATCTAAAGCCCACAGTTGTCAATGAACATTCATTGACTTCAGGGACTCTGAATCAGGTATTTATTCATAATATGTGGTGTTGGCTTAGTAATTTTAGTAGTATTAAGATATGAGAAATGGACTGCCTATTAAAGCTGGACAGAAATATTCTGGCGGCATTTAATTTGTCAGATAAGGCCTTGAAATTCCTGTGAATGTAAATATTTTTCAACAGTCTCTTTAAACAACCTCTGCCTGAGGAAGCAATCCTTTTCCCAGCTCACCTGTCCAGTTCCTCGCAGCTCCTGAGGATTCCTGTAGCCCTGGAGAGAAGTCCCAGGGCTTTTGGAGAGCTGCAGCTCCAGCTGTGGTGTCACAGCCTGCAGGAGCCTTGGGCTCCTCTTCCTGAGGCTGATTTCTCAGGGTGAACATGGAATTTTAGGCCCAGACACAGCATAAAACATCATTAACATAAATGTCTGTTCTTGTTTGCACTCCAAATAATGTTCTTCAAAGTATTAGAACTTCCTAAAAAGGTTGTGTATTTTTAAAAAAATCAGTCAAGGAAATTTGCTTGGAAAATAATAATCAAAGTGTACATTCAATTAAGAGGAGACATAGTTTTTACTTTCTTTCATCTCATCTTCTCATGCAGTGTTTGAATGTGCTTTATATTTGAGAGTTTCACTGCCCTCCCCCTCAGCAGAGAGTGAAGTCAGTGGGAAGAGATCTGATGTGTGCTTTACCCCTCTGGTGTGTGCATGTATGTTTTTTCATTAAATCTGAACATTAACCTGATGGCCTTTAGGCACAATACTTTCTGAAAAACTTAGGTGTGCTGATTATTGCTTGCTTTCCAACTCCAGATCCTCTTGCAAACACTTCAGGGACCTCATTAAATTCTGCAGCTGTATTACCCTCCTTCTTTATTAACTTTCTTCAAATATCCTGCCGTGGTCTAATGTCTTCTCTTGTCAGCCTCACTCCACTTCATACACCTGAAGGAGACTTTATTGTTCTTATTTCCTTGCTCTGAAAACTTCATTCATAGCCAGTTTTTACCTCTCAGGATATTTTTTTTAGCTCATCCCTCCATTGTATCAGCCTTTGTAGTCCCTTGATAAAACTCTGTGATTTTTAGGCATGACATGCATTTTTAAATCATTGTTTTAATTTCCTGATTTAACTCTAAATAGGGCAAGAAGTACAGCTGAAACATATCTGGTCTTGTAACTTTTTCCTTTGTCCTAAAAAAAAAAAAAAAAAGAAAAAAGGAGAACTTACAATAACATGAAGAAATAGTCTCAAAACCTGGAGAAATCTTTACTTTTAGGAAGCTGTTAGTCCAGTGAGTGAACAGGTAGCTACAAAAGGCAGCCCAATTCACTGGTGTATCCTAAAAGTTGGAGCCACAGCCACTCTCTGCCTCTTGAGCCTGGCCCCGAGGGCTTTGCTTCAATTCCCCCCATTCCTGCTCCCACTCCAGGCTCTTCTCACCTCCATGGCAAACACTCCTATTGCAAGAAAGGTGAAAGATGCTTTTGTGAGGGATTTCTACCTGTTATATCCAGGCCTACCCACATATTGACCTCTCCACAGAGACAAATCTCATCTTTAACTTGTTTTACCAGTTTCAAGAGACTTGGTTTTACACATTTCACTGACCATTACTGCTTCACACTATTTCCAATCTCTTTTTGTTAGAGAAAAACACTTATCTCTGTGTCACTCTCAGCAATAAATGAAGATGTAAACACATTTCAGTAAAATTAGGGATACTGGAAAAATTAATATTAAACTTCTCTTCATTAAAACTTGGGAATTATATAGACAGGAAAATTATTTCAAGAAAGCAGTATAGTAAAGGGATGTAACAATTACCTCATGCAGAGCCAGCTCAAGTCAGCATTTTAAAGAAGTCTATATGTCTGCTTGCAAGTACTTGTGATGCTCAGTGCAATCTGTTAAACCAAGTCAACTGGGCAAGACTAATGCCAAATCAATTGCAGTCACTAATGTCTCATACAAATACAGAGCAAAAATATTCTTAGTTGAGCATAACATTCAGTGCAGGCAGCAATACATTCATAATCTGAGCTTCTCAAGTTAAATAGTCTGGTGAAGTACAAGGGAGAATTTACCACGTGTTAGGAATTTCCAGTGCTAGTGTTCCCAAAATTTTCTTATTATTCTAGTTTTATGGTTCATTTCCTTATGGTTGCTAGTGTTCCTACCATGTTGAAATGGAACCTGGGTCATTGATGAATATTCAGTGACTCACTGGTCTAACAGATCTTCATTCTAATCACTTAAAAACTGTTCCTGTTGATTTCAGAAAATTTCTTGAATAAATCAGAATTAATTATGGGATGCAGAACTCAGTTTCTCAAATGATTTGAGGGGGTTTGTTAGGAAAAAAATTGATTCAAACCTGCTGAAATTACTCCTGCCTACAGAGAGGTATCAGTGTGATTGTGTTTTCACAGATTGATAAAGAGATCAAGGGAAATGCTTTGCTCTAGGATTTCCTTAGATCAGTTCATGGGACAATTCCAGCTGCCCTGTGTTGTACTTCACCACCAGTGTGTCCTCAGCAGTCTGAGATGCAATGATGGCACCAGCTCTGTGTTCCTTACCTCTGGATCTGAGCTTTCAACATTAAAACTTGACCATACAATCATGGGATCAATCAAGACCACCTAATTCCAGCCCCTGCCATGGGCAGGGACACTTTCCACTCGCCCAGGTTGCTCCGAGCCCTGTCCAACCTGGCCTTGAACAATTCCAGGGATGGAGCAGCCACAGCTTCTCTGAGCAGCCTGTGCCAGGGCCTCACCACCCTCACAGAGAAGAATTTCTTCCTAATAGTTAATCTAAATTTACCCTCTTTCAGTTCAAATCAAATTCCCCTTATCCTTTCACTACATGCCCAAGAAAGATCCTTCCAAACCCTTTCTTTTGCAGAATATCCATGAAGAGATACACTATTTTAAAATGCAGAAGATGTATAATTGTTACAAATTATATCAGTTGGAGAATTTGATGCTCATTTTGGCTGCCTGTGCTGGTCACACTGACCACACAATGTGCCCCATCCTGGCTGTGGGAACTCCAAGGCCAAGAGCCATGCAGGCAGGAAACCTGCAAAACTCACAGCACTTAGCTGCAGCCTGTGCTTACAGCTGGCTGTTTTCTTGTCACAGCCCTGCTCATTCAGGGATGTGTGCACACAGAATTCAGGCACTGGGGATGCATGACTTGGAAAGCACTCTCAGAAATCAGACTGAAAACTTGTTTTCTTCAGAGCTGGTTGTTTGTTTGTTTGTTGACAGGGAGTGAGCACAAAGGGTGAGGGCTGGGGCTGGCTTCAGGCAAGGGCAGAGCTAAAGGAGAGGCCAGGCTGGGGCTGTCTGCTGTGTCAGCTCACAGGGAAAATAGGGATTGCAGTGCAGGGCCAAGGCAGTGACACCTGCTGAAACTGCTGCTGCTCCTGAGAAGGGCTTGCACAATTTGATACTATATATTCCTGCAGTAATTGGTGAAAGAGAATGAAAAGAACCTCTAAACCCACCCCTTAGGGTACAAAATAAGATGTTTCAATCTTTTTCATGGCAAGAATAGAAAGCAGAGTTAACATTCTTTTTCAACAACTCATCTTTACTCTCCCAGGATCCTGGGAAAACACCTGCTGAGAATCCTAGAACTCCCAAAAGATGCTGTACAGAACTGACATCCTTTTCAGCTGTAGGTCCCGGGAAGGTTTTTTTCCACATCAGAAAATATATTTTGTTGAAGGAATATTTGAAATTTTTCAGAATTGCTTAGTTGTTAAAAAAAAGCCAAACCTAAAAGTGGTGTGGGAGATGGAGAGGGGGATAACATTTCAACACCTTTTTACTAAGCCTAAACCACACCGTCATTATTTACACATATGATTATTTTGATGTTTGTTAGTTCTGCTGTGTTTTACTCAGGATTTTCCTGTATAAATAACTCCGTAAATGTGCACCATAACACAAACGTTGTGATGTATGTTTATTTATAAGCTCTCAGAAGTTATAAAATATACTCTGAGTTACTTCTGTATGTGTTTATATCTGTATCTTTGAACTTGCTCTACTGTAAGCTAAAGGTCAGTGGCCCTCTGTCCCCGTGTCCCTGGCAGGAAGGTTGGCCCTGTGGTTTGGGTGACCTCAATCTGTCAGCTCCATCTCAGAAAATGTGTGAGAGTGTGTTTAACTCATCCCCTGGCATTGCTCAGTGTGCAAGTTCTGGGCTCTCCAACAGCCTGTCAGGAATTCAGCTGATGCTACGTGAGAATCTCAGAAAGAAAGAGAGAAATGTTGGGCAAAACATTTTGTGTTTAGTGAGAGGCATTTCCTGACAGAACTCTGCTGTGGTGAAAATGTTTTCCATTCTGGTTCTGCTTCTTAAAAAAAAACCCTAAATTTGCCACCAACTGCTGCATAGTAAATGGATGTAAATTGTAGTTTGCATCAGAGCAGGCTGTGACACAGCAATATCTTTGTTCCCAGGGAGCAGAGGAGCTGTGGCCAGAGCAGAGTTTGCTCAGACCCCAAGTAATGAGGGTGGCTTTGTCACTGCTGATCAACAGATTTGCTGAGCTCCAAAATTCTGGCAGTGAAAGAAAGCAAAATCTTAACACCTCCCCAATTACTGTGATTCTTATCTTCATTTTTGTAAGATATGATTGTCCTGCACTATTGAGTTCTTTTATTTGTTGGTTGTCAATACAGATTCTGCCCATTATTGTTATGGCAGCTCTCTTCCCTTTAATGTCAATGTAAAGAAGAACAGCTTTTCTGAAGTCAAGGAAATTAAACATTTTGTTTTATCAATGCAAGTCAAAAAAAGGATCAAGCCCTGTATTTGTTTTATTCCTAGCCTTGCTTCCAGCAGCATTTTAGATGCAGTAAATACCATTAAAAAATACAAAAATCCATGTTCCAACATTTCAAACATATGAGACAGCAGCAAAATACAGATTTCTTAGTTTCTTTGTATCTCAGTGTGTATAGAAAATTAGTACAGAGCTCCAGAAAGGTATGAAAGAGCCCTACCCAGGGAGCAAGTGCACAGTGCCAGGCAATTGGTGTTGTACTGTGCCCTATTTTCACAGACAAACAATTTCTGCCACCATAAAATGCATGAAAGTTCAGAAATTTCAAGAGTCCCTGTGGTGCTGTGAGTTTTCTTCTTCTTCTGTTGTTTGTGGTGTTCTTAGTTTCTCCTAACTGATGCAGGCGTAAACCACTTTTTTTTCCTGAATGTTTCATTGTCTGAGAAGAATTTCTTTGAATTTCATCATGATCATACTAAAGGAGGTGCTACCTGTTCCCGTTTTCAGTTTCTCAAGGGGTCAAGACCATTTGCTCCTCAGGTACCCAGAGACAGGGTATTTGGGACAGTTAAGAAGAAAAGTTAAACAAAAAACCTCTCACCATATTCCACAGGCTTTGTGCCTCAGATTTCTATGTGTAAATGTAGCTTTGTAGCTTTAATATAAGAATTAATAATTTTCACAAATAAGCAGTATAATGTAAGGCCAAGTATACAATATATATAAATGTAATACCTTTCTATTGTAAGATTTCTCACTTCTAGAAAATAATACAGGGATTAGTGGGGAGGAAAAAAAGATGCCATTTCAGCCGCTGATACTGTTTTTTTCTCCTCCTAGTCACAACAGTAAATCTAGTTCCCAGAAAGCTCAATCACATCTGGCACTGCACACGTGCCAAAGAGCAGAGCAAAATCTTTCCTGCACATGGATCTACTGAGATCTGTGAACAGAGCACAACTGAGTTTATGGAAGAATTTATGGCAGCTTTAAAGTAAGTGCCTCCTTAACAAGTGCTCTGGAGTGCCATTCTCAGTTCTGGGTGTGCTGTCAGAAATCTGTCAGGTGTCCAAGGCCTGGGCTGGGTATAGTCACTAAAAACAGCTAGATCCAAGTTTATCCTAAGTGCTGGACAAACACAGGATAAATCTGCAATAACTAAAATTCCCTCTCCTCTACAACTTCATCCCTCAAAGCAGAACCATAAGGAAATGTTGGGAATGAAGTAAGCTCAGTAAGCCTTGCTGTCATCCACAGCAATGCCTTTACACCTAAGCAGTCATTCCTGCATTGCTGACAAACCCTTTTTCCATTTTAGCTTTGGCTTAAAAGTAAAATATGATGAGGTTTTTTTAAAACATTTTGGTTGTTGTAGTAAATTCCATACTCCTAGTCCTAATAGGTGCTGGCTTGTGACTGGAGCAATTTAATCCCTGGATGTTCTCCTTAAGCTCTTGTCTTTGCCTAAAGGTGAAGATTTCAGTATGGTGCATGCCAGTGCTGAGCTGTGTGCTAACCCAGCTCCTCCTGCCCAGTGTGTTACATAAATAAAGTAAGACTTAGAGTCCCCAATCCTTTAGCAGGTGACAGCACAAATCCTTTGAAAATCCTTTTCTAGCTTGTGGTAATGTGTTATGTTTTATGATGAATCCACTCAGGACTTTGCCAACGGCTTTGAGGGGAAGGACAAGGTATGAATAGAGAAAAGACTGGAGATTTTTGGGGGCATTATTAGATGGGCCTTCCAGAAAATTCAGAGTCAGAGAGGCTCAGGGCCAAGAGCTGCTGTCACTGTGTGCAGGTTGGAGAGGGCAGCACTTCCTTCAGGGATGATGCACATCCCACCTCTGCTGTCAGGACAGTGCAGAGACTGTGCTGGGAATCAGCTGAGCTCAACACAGCAGAAGGGCTTTGTCTAGATTAAAATCAAATCTGCTCTTCAGGTCTGCATCGATCTTCTTCCAAAATCTGTTATTTACAAGCTACATATAGGGAAAAGTCACATTCACTCAGAGAGGAAACTTCCCAGTAGAAGTTCAAAATGTTTGTAAGAACACCATGTTATCAAAACCATGTTTTCAAAACCATGTTTTCATGCTCTAACCAAGACTTGGCTCAACTTCACCTTGCTGAGTGGGATGTTTTTGTTGTTTCCTGGCAACCCCCCAAAAATGTAATGAATAAATACCTAGTCAGGAGTCCAGAATGAGCAAGATTCGCAGCTGCATTTCTCCAGCAGTAAAATCTTGGTACTAAAGTATGATGTACTCAGTTTGTTGCATTTTGTCTTGTTTTTCGTAGGTAAGTCTTTAATAGTTAACACCTAAGTATTCACAGCATGGTAATAGGGTTCAAGACAGATATAGAGAAATACAAGAAAAATGTGTATGTTGGTATATGCTTTAAATGAACTCAAAAATCTCTCTATCATCCTGATATCCCTTATATCATCCTGCTAATGTGCTGGCAAGCCATGCAGATGGGCCTCAGTACTTTAATTTTTGTATCAAGAGTAATTTGATTTTAGAACGAGCAAAAACCTACACAGTTATGTAAATCCTTTGTTGTTACAGTTGGGAGATCCAGCCAGATTTATTTCTTCCCCAAAACTTCATCTTTAAGGAGATTTCTTGAGCGACAGTGGAAGGGAGATGAGGAGATCAGCAATCCTCCATGAGGAGCATTGGTTTTCCTTCTGGAAATCTTTACAGTGATGTTCACACGTGACCAAGTAGAACCATTGCCTCCTGGGTGCCAGACTGCACCTCTTTAACCAGCCTGCAAAATTAGCTGATGATAAATTCAATTATTTTACTTTCTCCCATGCCATGGTGGTGGGAATGTTTCAGTTCCTTAATACATGCTCCAACCTGAATCTTAAATTAACATAAAAACTATCCATTTCCTTCCCACCTGTATACAAGCACATAAAGGAAAACAGTATTGAGCTGTCCATTAATGGCTTTTGCTCTTTGCTGTGTGCTGTGATAACCAATTGCTCCAGTGGCACAGGAGGAGGGACTTTGGGACAATTTTTACAGGGATTTATGGAGGGATGGAGAATTTTTGCAACAATTTTCAGCAGAAATTCAACACTTTTTCATAAATATTACACTGAAAAAAATTCTAGAAAGCCTTGCAGGACTAATTTTTTTTTTTTTAGCTTAGGAAGGTATTTAGGGCATAGAATGGGAAGAATTTTATTTTTTTTTAATATGTGTGATCCAAAGAGATTTCAATATCCTATTTGATCTGAGAACAATTTTCTTTCTTTTCAATTAGTCACTACCAAAGTCATAGTTGATTAATAAAACTGGAGCTGCAAAAATGCAAGCAATTAGCACCAATAGTGCCGTGTGCCTCAGTACATGGCAAACATACATTTTATCTTGCCTTTTACCCATTAAATGGTTCCTCTCTCAGATAAGCCCTGCTAATCTAATGACCTGCTAGATCACACAGTGAATCAGAGGGAGAGCTGTGGAAACAAGTTTAAGGGCATGAAGCTACAAATACTCTTGACTATGAGTAACTTTACTCTTGGGAGTATTTCAATTAACTCGAGGAGGGATTGTGGAGGGTAATAAGCTCTGAACTTCATGGAAAGTGTTCTCAGGACTGATCCCCAAGCATATTCAATTGCAGTCTTCACATAAAATCACATAAATCTGTAGTCAGGGACTTTTAATAAACATATTTTATACCGTAAATTACTTTCTGAGGAGGATTTTTAGAGGTATAATTTTACAGCATTGACCTCCAATAGACTCATAAAATTCTATCATGTTAAATGTATATTTAATGGCTTTAAACATTTTATATTAGTGAGGCAGTGGGCCTGGAGGACTCTAGTACTGCAACAACCTATTGCATCAGTGGATATTTAGAGAGATTTAAAAAATGCAGATTATTGACTTTATTATTGATGCAGAGGAGCCACTATATCTTATCAGGCAATTAAATGCCCTTTCATAAAGGGCTCATTGCATGGAGACTGAATTTATGGAAATGATGAAACTTAATGGCTCCAAAGGAGTCGTTACATCCGGTCTGAAACCCTTTTTGGGATATTCATATTTATTTTAATATTCATGCTTGTAGTAATGAGAAATTAAGGAATTTTGTAGTAAATTACAAATATAAGTAGGTAGATATAGAGGTTGCTATATTAATTTGAGTAAATCCTAAAAAGAAATGTACTTGCAGCATTTCTTCCTGCCTTTAAAGGTACAGAGTCAAACCAGCCCAGTGAAAAGAGATTGCTGTATTTTGATAGCTTTTGTAAATCCAGGATGTGCCAGGTCAAAATTTACAATTTTAATTTTCATTTCTACATTTGATTTACGAACACTTACCCACACTTCATTCCTCTCTACTAGGGCTGTAATTTTGCACAGATTATTCTGACATGTATTTTATAGCTAATGAAGGATTTTGGATGTATCCACATACAATATGGCATTGAACCTGGAAATTGCTCTGCTGTCTTCACTTGAGTCCCTTTATAAATTCAGTCCTAAATTCAGCCTTCCAGTGAGGTCTCTCTGGCTGGCAGTTTTTTCAGCTAAGTATGTGCATTATCCAGAAAGGCTCTCAGAGATTTAATTTATTTTTTTCAAAGACCTGGATATTCAAAGTTATTTGATATTGGATACAAAGGAGTAGAAAATATGAGAAGTACACCACAAGAATGCTAGATTTTTGCAGGGTTTTGTTTCCTACTTGGGGTAACACATCCCCCTTCTGGAAATGAAACTGTCCCCATGTTGAAAATTGCCACATCATAAAAACCCTGTGTTTGCACTCTCATGTGCTGAATGCACCCAAGGAGTGGTTTCGAGGTCATCTATTCTGAATTTTACTGTAGCCCCATTCAGTCTTTGCTCTCCCATCTCTTCTTACTTGGCAAGAGAGGAAAATTCAGGGAATATCATATTGCAATACCCTGTGTAGTCCCTGGGGAGAGAAAATGTTCAAATTGACTGTGTAGATGTAGAATTTAAATAAACACTTGCTGATTTTCTTGAACTTCAAAACCGGCCTTTTCCTTTGTCTGAGATTGGCAAAATGCAAGCACAGGATTTCACTGTGCACAGTTTTGTCCCTATTTTCAACAATTTTTTTCTTAAATATCCTGAGTATTCTTTACTGTCCTATAGTAAAGCCAGATTTACCCATTTTACCTGTGTTACCAAGATACCCTGAGATTTTTGTGACCTTTTAGAATTTCCCAGGTCTTTTATCCCAGATGCTGAGGCATAGATGCCTGTGTACATCCTGTTAGATTTGGAGCAAAACAAGAAAAAATCACTAAACAGAGACAGTGCTTCATTAGCCACTAATTTAAGGCAGTGCTTAAGATCACAGTTAACTTTAGGAATCTCTTTAGTTTCTGTTCAAGTCAAAGATGAGATTTATTGTTAACCTGAAGAATCTTTTCTACTTACAGGCTTCTCTGAGTAAGGTCCTTTGTAGAATAATAATTAAACCAGAAATTTTTAAGAAGTCTTTTTTCATCTTTGACTCACTTTCTTACTGCAGGGCTATTTATAAGATAATGCTATCATTTAAAAGAGGTAGTTTCCCTGTTGTTGCTGTGAAGAAACTTTGCAGAGTAGCAAAATTATTTCAGGTCCTTGAAATGTTTGGTTTTGACTCTTTCATTTTCATGTTTTTGGTGGGTTTTTGTTGTTGTTGCTGGCTTTTTTGGTGGGTTATTTTTGTTTGTTTGATTTGTTTTGTTTTTTTGTAATAGAAAATGCTCCAGTGCTATAAAATAAATTCTTTTGTAGAAGGAGACTATAGAAAAGTCCCTGAAGTGCTTCACTTTGAGGAGCTTTGTTCATCAAGGTAGAGAGAGGGCTTTCTAAGCCACAAGCATTGTAATTACCTGGCTTTGCTCTCTTTGAAATCAGTGGCAAAACTCTTGTAGGCTGCAGACGCAGCAAGAGTGAAAGGAACTGCTTCCCTTTGGTTTATTGTTCCATTTTCTGATTAACATCTTAAGCTGCATTTTGATCATGCAGCTCCCACTGTCAGGGAATGCATGATGGTCCTTTGTTGGTCTTCTGAGGGAACAACAGCTCATCTTGATGCTCAGCCAAGGCATCTCTCATTTACTGTCCCTCTCAGTTACTGTGTGAGAATGCAGCACAGCCCTGGCTCAGTGTCCCCACTTCATCTGGTGGCTTGTCACAAGAGCTTTTAGACCTCTTTCCTTTCACCACCCAGCAATGAATTTTTTTTCTGCACAAAATGTGTTTTTAACATTTCATGCTGAATAAGTTTAACAGGTCAGATTCAAAGTAAGATTGCTATCATTGAAAAAGTTACTCTGCAGAGTTTAGCCACAGTGACTGTGCAGAAGAGGTATTCTTAGCCTGCAGAAAGTGTTGTGTCATTTAACTCTCCCAGAGGTCAATGTCAGAAAATAAAGACTACATCATGTTACCTAACATTTGTTGCAACGAGAACTATGAACAAGTGCTGAAGTCTAGTTTACATATATCCATTTGACTATGGAACTGAGCCATTTTGGCATTTATTTCTTTTCATTTTCCTAAACAGATGGTTTTGTTCCCACCATGCAATTTTTCCCCCACCACTGTTTTCTTCTCATCGAGCTTTCATTAGCTTTTGTTCTCCACGCATTATTCAGGCAAGTGTGCTGCACATAGTCCAGGATTGCAATTAAACAGAAGTGGGGTAAATAAATGGCAGATCTGTGCTTAAGCTTCTGCCAGAGAGAATGGTGGATAGGTGCAGGGGTCCATTCTTTCTGCTACGTTCTATGACTCTGTTATGTGTGGGTATTAAATAGAGAGGAGCAATATTTCTCTCTGTTTCCGTCCCCTTTCTCTTCTACCTGTGGCACACAACATCCATCAGTCTCACAAAGGCAATGTCACATGTTTAGTTATTGCTGCCAGAAGTAATACAAAATCAGATTTGGCTGACATGTAAAAAGCAAAGCCTTCTTTATGGCAGGTCAATAAAAGTCACCAACAAAAAAAATCTGTGGACTTTTAATGGAGTAAAAGCACTAATGAATAGGCATTAATTGAAAATTAGGGCATGGAAAACAGAAAAGAGGTAAGACAAATCAATTGCTATACCTATAAGCCTGAGTTGACAATAAACCAGCAGCAATACCAGCAAGATGCATTGGACCAAAATAATCACAGGTGAAAAGAGAGGGAAGTTAGGTGTGAATAAATTAGTTTAGCAAAGGCCTACAAACACTAAACAATTCCACAACTGAACATGAGTGGAGTAACTGTACAAAAGGATTGGAAAGACTATAAAACAGAATTTAAGATCTATGTCCTGTCTCTGTTAGGAGATATGATGATTGACTGTGGGAGCATAAAGAAACAAAAACCATGGTGGCTCTTTCCTTGGGCATAATAGGGTCTGTGCCTGTGTTAATTTTATAATCTCCTGTGAAACCTGGGAGTCTCAGTTCCCTCTTGTGCTGAGCACAGATGGTGCACACTGCAGCTCCACGTTCAGCAGATGGACACGTGGGCATGGAAGGTGATGCAGAGGAGAAAGTTTGATCTCAGTAACCTTGCTGTCAGGTGATTTCATTTGTGATGTGAGTGGGGAGAATTTACTGAGTAACTCTGTGCTTCAGCTCTCCTCTTTACAATGATAAATTATTTTTCCTTTGTGTTGAAAACCATATTCAGGAACTGTACTTCTGCATTCTCTTAAGTTCCTGAAGAGCCCTAAATATTTTGTTGGCTCTTCCTGACAAATTAGAGACAGACACTGGTCAACTCATGACTGAACAGGAAAGAGGATCTTTAGGAAAGAGTTACAAGGTCATTTACAAAATCTTGGCTGTTGTTTTTCAATTTTCTGACACATAAAAACTGGTTATTATTACCCAGATAATGAACTACTTCTGCCATTTTTGCTCCAAGCACTGCTGCTTGTTTAACCTGCACTGTCTGTGCCCAAGTGTGCATGCCAGTTCACCAAGGATGCTGTGCCTTTGTGGTTGCTGCAGAGCAGCCAGAATTCCTTTCAGTTTGGAATTTTTCAGCATGAAATTACAATCATATTCCTGCTCTCCACTGGCATCAGCAAAACCCATTAACTGTGATAACAGGACTGATTTTGTTCTTTTTAGGCATTTATTAAGAGCTAAGTATCTTGATAAAGCAGAATATGCTGCAAGTTGACAGCAGAACTGAAGCATTCTGGAGAATGCTCCTGCCATCCATCCTCCTTCCCTGGTGGTGATGGATGTGCACCATGAAGAGATTAAATCATGTGCTTCACTCGAGTAATAAAATGCTCTGTGCACTTTCTCAGTAGTCAGATTGTTGATTCTGATCAAGTGGAGGACTTGGCTGATCTTGGGATTCAGCTGATAAGAAAGTGGAAATATTTGAAACTCAGAATTGACTGCCAACTAACTACATCATTTCATGCATTCATCTATAATGGTTAAAATATTGTGTTCTTAAATTTATTGCTGCTCTTTGCAATAAAGAGCAGTCTCTGAATTTAAATAGTTGGATTGATTTTTTTTCTCTTAATTTCCCAAGGCACAGGAGCTCTTCTGTCATAGTAACTACTCCTGGCTCACACCTGGGGCCAAGGCACAGCTGTGGGACAATGCAGTGCCACACTCAGAGCACTGTCTTTGCACTGCTGTGAAACCTCCAGATTCCAGCTGATGTATCAGGGCAGAATTAACACATGGAAAAATCCCAGATTCAAATTTCAGGTGCATATCAGCAAATATTTTTCTAGAATAGTTAATATGGTTTTTGTCTGATCTGAAGCTATTTGATAATTCAGGTTGACTCCTGTTTAATTAAAATCTATCTAATTATGCTGCTTGTTTTGTGGGATGAAATTTACACTCCCATTTCCCAGAATTCCCAAATTGCTAAATGAAGCTTCAATATCATATTCTAGGTACAGCTTTTTACTCTTTCAGAGGAACCTGTCCAACTTATTGTAATGGAGTGAGCTGGTGCATCAGAAACTAGGAATCTCATTTTCTACCTTGGTAGCAAGGAGTCTTTATAGCTGTTCAGTCTTGCCTCCTCTTTGTGACTGCCATGCTTAGTGGAATTTCTTCTACAGGAAGAATTGAGCCTGACCCCAGTGTGTCTGCAGTAACTGAGATATGTAACAGCATAATGGTCAGGGGCATGCACCTGCAGAAGAGGCCTTGTGAGTTTATGTCCTCTCAGGAAAAGGAATGCTCTTAACAACTGTTCTGGAATTTATTGTGCAGTTTAACAGAGAAAAAGAAAAAAAAAAGTAGCCTTAAAAGCCTCAGCTATTATCAAGTAAAATACAGATATAAGCATTAACTACTGCAATTATTACCTATTGTAATGCCCAAGTTTCAGGTATCTCTTCCCTTTATTCTGTTGGTTTTTTTTTTGTCTCAAGAATGTAGAAAGCAGCTGATTGCTGAAAGTAGAAGGGAATTAGCCTTTGATTCAGAGCAATTTACACACATGTTCTTCCATATAGAACTGCTATTTTAGCATTTTACTCTTTTAGGTAAAATTTTGCTGTATTCTAAAATAAGCAAAGTCCAAAACTATATGGCATTGCACAGAAGGACTCAGAGTAATCAATGTATGGATTAAGCAACACTGCCAATTAATCTATAAGTTTGGAATGACTTGGCAAATGTTTTCAGTATCATTCAAGAAAGAATATGGGGCCCTGAAGTTTTCTTAAAGGAATTCTATATTTTTCTAAGTATGCATGCAGCAGTTTGCTAATCCATGTCCTTGCTTTGCTCTAAATACCTAAAAACTGCATTTCTGAGTTATGTTCAGGTGACCTGGGTATGATCAGATACTGCCAAAGGTTCCAGGTTTGCTATCACTGGGGGTTAGGTAATTCAAGAGCATGCTTGATTCAATACATTTTAATTAGCACTGGGAAACAAGTATACAGTATAGTGCATTGGTAGATGATAATGTACAAGTGCATTTTTATGTGATGAAGAGAATGTTCTGCTTTATTCTGAGATCTATTCCATAGGGCAGTTGGTATGAACTTGGTTTAAAATGGCTGTAAAAGCCCTGGAGGCTCCGTTCTCCTCAAACCAGTGGAGTTGGTGATGGGGAATAGAACCTGATAGGTCAGGAAAATAGCAGGAATCACTTGTCTGTCTTAGCAAGGAGACAAGTTGCTGAGATTTACATGTAAGGATGAGAAACTCCTTTCAAAACTTTTCTTTACAACGCTGCAGTTTGGGAAATACATAACAATGAAAGCATGTTTACTTTGTGTGGAATTCATGTCATGATGAGGATAATAAGACCCTCCAAGGCAATAATTGCTTCACTGTAGGGTGCTTCTGCATCTCAAATTGCTCAGCATCTGGGTTTTAAATCATTTGTGTTCCTGGTGGGTAAAGCTGCCAGGCAGACAAGTAGCATTTTTAAACTTACACAGCACGACCATGGCATGTGTGCATTTAAGGCTGAGCTTATTATCATCAGGAACTGTTACTTACACCATAGAGACAGACACCAAATAGATTCTGTATGATACAATATTAATAAATTCTTTTCATTCACAAGGAAACCAGCTTATGTTAGAGATGTGGTTTGGGTATTTCAGCAGACTGTCCAGCAGGAAGGCTTTGTCTGCTGAGCTCAGGAAATGTGCAGTAAATTCCACAACTTATCTGTGCTGTGCTGACTGCCACCAAATGCCATGCTGAAGATCATGTTATGAGCAGGAGGAGGCTTTGCTGTATTCCTGGAGAATTATGATATTAACATGTAAAGTAGACCTCAGCTTGGCCATTCTGCCTGCAGGAACCACTGGAACCGAACCTGTGCTTCATTTTTACTGGGGGAGGATTGGACTGGTGACAAATATTCTGCCTCTGATGTGTCCTTCTCCACTGCAGCTTCTAAATGATTTCATGCAGAGCATTCTTCCAGTCCTAACCTGAGTATGTTATGGGGCATATGGGGATCAGTTGTTGTGGTGCTGATTTTTGAAAATCCTGATTCTAAAAGAGCACCCTGAGGTGGCTGTTTGGTGGTGGCTGGAAGTCCAACTTGAAACAGCTGATCTGCACCTTAACTATCTGAGTTACTGAGGTGTGGGCAGCAGTGAGACTTGCTCTGTCCATGCTCTGTCCATCTCAAGTTATGGCTTAACACCTTGTGTTCATGTGTTGATATCCCCAGCTCCCAGTGTTGGTGTTTTGGGAAGGTTTTCAAGTCCTGCTCCTGCCTACATCCATCACGTCCCTGGGACAGGCCAGCCTCGTGTGCTGCTGTCTGTGCAGGCTGTGGGTCTCAAATGCAATGCCAATCTACCTCTCCTGAAGCTGTGGCTCTGGAGAGACCCTGGCAAAGCTGTGATGTGCCTGACATTTCTTTTTGGCTCCAGTGGCAGCTGCTTTGAGGTTGTTTTGGGGTGGAGGTGTTTTTTGGGGGGAGGGGTTTTTGGGTTTTGTTTGTTTGCTTTTTCTTCTTCTTTTTTCTTTTCTCCCACCCCCAGGTTATTTTAACCTTGGATCAATTCCCTGATCTGATTCACTTCACAGTCACACAAATAGTTGTGCTGGCACAACAGAGGGAGAAGCAAGAATTAGCAGAAGGAGCAGTGGCTGCACACAGCAGCTCTTGTACAGGGAAAAGACCACATTAAAGTCCTCTCTACTGTGTCCATTTGAAGTGCCTTCATTTAGTGTCTGTTGCAGGAGCTTTTTTTTTGTTGTAGATTTTCCTCTCTTTGTTGCTACACAGGTTTTTTTTCCCCAGTACAAGAAGTTGTTTCAACTCTGCCAGTACCTATCTGCCACCTCGTTAGTTGTCTGCTGACTACTGAAGCTCTTAGGCAAGAAGCAAAAATCTCTGTAGACTTCTAAGCCACGTTAGCAGGCAACTGGAAATTAGCACGAAGATAAACATTACCTGATCTTCAAAAGACAAAAAGAGTAATCATTTTCTTGTTAACCACACAATTCTGGCTCGAAAGCTTCTGGCAGTCACACATGCAGAGTGATTAGGGATACCCACTCCATGAGGGGATTTTCCCCTCTCCACTCAGGAAAGGAGGTTTGCCAAGCCAGCCTCTGCCAGTGCTTGGTGCTTTCATGCTTATCTGCTTTCTACAAGGTGGTGTGAATTGCTTGATAATCTTGAAGGTGTTTATGATTGTGGTCTGTGGTTTGGTTCTTTGTTCACAGGCTTCTTTTTTTCCCCCCCTTTTTTCATGAAGGGAGATTGAATCACTTGGAAGGTGATTCTGCTTTCTAATGTCAGGCTTCTCCATGTCAGTATTCAGTCATGGCATAAACTTCTCAGTGTACCTGTAATCATCGTTTTTTAATTCTCATACTCAGTTTTGGGAAAGGAGAGAATTAGTCATAAGAAATGAAAATTTTTTACTTTTATGTTTGCTTGATTTCAGAAAAAGGTTCACGGTTGGGTCCTGACTTTTCTTGAGCCAGTAGCACCTTCAATCATCTCTTATAACGCTACAAAGTGAACACAGTAATCTGCCTTTCTTCTTCTTTCATTTGAGAGTGATACAATGAAGTGGAAGATGTACATGCACCTGAACTTATGACAAAATGGTCTAGTAGAACACAGATCTGCTGAAAACTTCAGCATTCCTATTGTTTTTTGTTGCCTTCTGCTTTGACAATATTTGGATTCTGGACAGGATGGGGGTTGCTTGGTAGCTGTGAGATAAAAAAATTAATAATTGTGCTAATGCTAATAATAATGGTATAATTTTAATGAAAAGAAGAGAGAGAAATAACACCTGACATTTGCTCACCTCTCCCTGACCAATACCCAGCCAGTCCTGAGCAGCTGTCGATGGCTTCTGGCCAAGTGCCCCTTGCTTATACACAGATTTTGTGTGGTTTGGAATATCCCTTTGGCCAGTCCCAGTCAGCTGGCCTGGCCATGCTCCCTAAATCCCTCTTGTCCCCCTGCTCACTGTCAGAGCATGGGAAACTGGAAAGTCCAGGACTTGGGGTAAGCATGGCTCAGCAATAACTCCAACATCAGTGCATTATCAGCATCATCCTCACCCCAAACTCCAAACACTGCCTGTACCAGCTGCTAAGAAGAGAATTTACTTTATTCCAGCCCAAACCAGGGCACATCTGAACTGTGCTTAGAACTGTAATTGAATTGGGCTCTTAGAAATAGCTGCAAGGGTGAGGAAAGTGTTCAGAACCTTGCTCTGTGCCAGCCTAGAGCAGAGAAGCTTTTGTTTGTTTCTGGAGCATGGAGATGCCTTTCTGTTACTTCATGTCCATTAATGTGTTCACCAGGAAACCTGAAATCAGAGCTGTAGGAAGTATTTTACTTACCCTTTGGCACAAAATGATAACTTTGAGCAAAGGGGACTTTCATTCAGCCAGATGCAGGAGATTACAGACGTGTACCTGAAGGCAGAGGAGATTGAGTTCTGAAAGGTAAATACCACACAAAAGAGTGCTACAGTCTCCACCAGTTTAGGAAAGTGTCTAGAGACTTTATTCTGCTTTTACCCATATAGGTCTAAGGAAATTAATCAATAAGCAAGGACACAGGGTGAAAACATATGGTCTTTGATATTTAATAAATGGATTAACAGAGTCCACCGCTTAATATTCAGCCTCTGCCTTAGGAGTATAAATTAATAAGCATTAGGTTCTCTTTAATGAGGAATTTTCCCTTTTAAAACCTGAATGAATTATCAAAAAGAGCTCTGGCAGAATTTCAAAGACATTTTCTGACCTTCTAGTATTCTGGCCTGCATGAATTTTTAACAAGATGCTATATATCTGGAAGGCCTATTAGAATTTGTCTGCAGGAAATCTATCTGCCCTGCAGCCCCTCACCCTCTTTTTTTCTTTTCTTCTTTCTTTCATTCCTTTTTTTTTTTTTGGATAATCAGACAACTAAAGCAGAAAAAGGAAATATATCTGTAATAGCAAGGGAATGTTTAATTTATGGAAATAAAGTTATAAAAAAAGAGCCCTTATTCAAGTTAATAAAATTCCATGCATGGTTTTTAAATATTAATCATGGCTGGCAAAAATCCTTTATTTATTGTGCAACTTTCATTTATATTCGTTTTTGTATAGTATCAACAATGTAAAGTGTTCCAAGATCTGTTTGAAAATGCATATTTTAAAGTGCATAACATGCATAACTTGCAATTGAATGCACATGGCTATGCTTTTTTTGCTGGTTTCTATCCCAGAAAACCTTTAAGAACTCTTCCTGGCATCTGAGACCGTTCAGAAAATAAATATAACAGACCAAAGCAGATGTTTTAAGTATTTGTAGATTGATTTTCAGCACAATGAAGAAAGTTTATTGTCATTACTTGCTTAATTTTTTTTATTTTTTAAAGGTTTGCTCTGTGACATTTTGAAAAGGCAGAACATTGTGTTTCATGAAAGGTTTTAGTTATCTATGCAAATTTTTACTGATGATGTTTTGAATTCTAAATGCCACTTCAGAGAAAAAAACTGTATCTGTTAATATAAATGGAACTGTTTCACTTTTTGGCATCGCAGCATCAGCTGGTCCCACAGGCAGGGCAGGCTGTGGGTGGGGTATTGCTCTGAATTCCTGGAGCAGATTCCATGCAGCCACTTCTGCTCAGTGCCATGAATTAGACCCTTCCTCCTGGAGCTACCTGGGGGCTTCACCTTGCCCACCTGGGAGCTGCAGGATGGAAAACACCTGGGAGCAGCCCTTGCTCCCAGACATGGGTGATGTGCCCCGTGATCCCCACGTGGATCAGTGCCTGTGTGAACCAGGCCAGAAACAGCCATTAGGTTTTAGTAAACAGATTATTAGAAAGTGGTTCCCTTTATCTTGTTAAGAATGGCAGGAACCACTAATAGGATTTCCATGCCGCTATTTCTTTTATTCCACTAGTTTCAGGGGAAAGTTCCAGTCTGAGTTAATCCTTTTGTGCAAAATACCTCCCCTGGATAAACCCACAGGAACTATTGCAGTTGGTGGAATTGTGCATCAGTTGGACCTGAGCCACTGACTGAGCATAAAACTGGGAAATTCAGAGCCTGGTTCACACATTCAAATGCTAACTGGTCCCTTGGGTCTGGAGTTCACTGACATTCCCTGCCCTGGCTCTTGATTAGGACCACACAAGAGCAGAAAATGATGCTGAAACACATGGCTTAATAGGAGCTGGTTAATTATTTGCTCATATTGCTTTGTCAGGACAGCTTAGCCCTGGAACAACTCCACTGTGGCTGATTTTCAATAAGGCAGCATTGAGCTGACACAGAAATTTTTTTTTCTTTGATAGGACAAGGAGTAATGGTTTAAATTCAAGGTGGGTCCATTTAGGTTAAAGATAAGAAAGATTTTTACAGTGAGGGTGGTGAAGCAATATCACAGGTTTCCCAAAGAGATGGTAGATGCCCCATTCCTGG
Organism: Zonotrichia leucophrys gambelii; assembly: GCF_028769735.1. Lineage (NCBI taxonomy): Eukaryota > Metazoa > Chordata > Aves > Passeriformes > Passerellidae > Zonotrichia > Zonotrichia leucophrys. Next base: position 19,583,191 of record NC_088179.1, on the reverse strand, counting down.
GAATGTTCAAGGTCGGGTTGGACAGGGCTCTGAGAAGTCCCTACTCCTTGAAGGGGTTTGGATTAGACAGCCTCTGAATGGTCCCTTCCAGCTTGAGCTATTCTGTTATTCCAGAATTTCTTTGCAGGGCGAGAAAGTTTTAAGGATGTGTTGATTTAATAAGGCCTGCAAGAGCTTGTGGCAGTACTTTTCTGCCCACGTCAGACATTTGCAAGGACACAAGCAAAGCTGGGTGTATCAGTGTTACCAGAGGGCAGCCAGGGACTGTATCCCTGTTGTACCTTTCACCTTGTTGCCATTGGTTCTGCCTCTTTTTCATGTCCAATTCTGCACATGCAACAGGCAGCCTTTCTGAGCTCATTGCCCACAGGCAGGCAGCCTGACAGGTCCCTCCCAATTCCCTGTGGAGGGATGACAGGGGAGTGGGATGTCACTGTCTTCAAAATGTTTTCCACTAGAGCGACAGGCGATTCCTGGCATGCAAAAGTGACTCTCGTGGGGGACATTTATGGTTTGTTTTTGTTTTTTTTTTTTTGTTGGGAACTCATGGGTGCAATAAGAAAAAGACAATTGGACTGACAGGTGAGAGCTGCACAGTAACAGGGTAGGGAAACCAGAGAGGATAAGAAAAAAGTCTCAGGCAGATGGGTGGCAGAAGCCCCAAGGGTGAGTAACAATGCAAAGGGAAGATCCCTGTCTTAGACTTCTTTAGCTAAACCTGTGGTTGTGTTTTTTAAAGATGTATCACTTGCTGTTTCTTTGCTAAGAAGAAAAATAAGAAATAAGTTGGAGATCTTATAAGAAAATAAGAAGTGCTTTGGCACAGGCTCCACATTCAATATCTAAAGGGTCCATCAAGTTGAATAATGCTTGTACTCCAGTGTTTGTTGTGCAGGGCTGTTGTACAGCCTAACACTGCCCAGAGAGACTGGCAGCAAACCTTTGCAGAACTCATGCCAGAGCTGGGATATGCTGTGGTCTGGAGGGGTCCTGTGTTCAGTGCAGAGAAACAAGGGAACAGAGTTTGTTTGGACACCAGACTCCCCAAAACACCCCACCTTGGAGTGATGTTGTGCAATCAACATGATCAGTTCTAGTAATAAAGGTTCCCACAGGTCACCTTTTTTGACCTCTTTATTTCATTTTCAAATGTCCTCATGCTGCAGAGTTACAGCATCAGTGTGCATGAGGAGATGAACATGCTAACAGTAGAACTGAAGGCAGGATCAATCAGTATGTCCTGGTTTCATCCCAGTGAAGTCTGTCAGGGAAAATAATGATGAGATTTTGAAAGACACCTGGAGATGTTAATCACCCAAATGCCATCAACAGTGCTTGAAAATTACTTCTACATGCCTCAATTTAAATAAAGGGATTGTCAATATCTACTCAATTAAGCTGGGTCTCCCTGATGGTGCTATTGACCACAAGGGAAGGGAGTGTGCTATATTGATGATAAATGGTGAAATAATTAACAAACTGTTGTTCTTCAGACAAACTATTATATTTCCCCAGAGAGAAAGAAGTATGGGACTTTTTTTTTTATGGAAGTACTTTCTGAGCATGGTATCAGTGGGTTAGAAATGAGAAAAAGGGATAATTCTGTGAACCATCATGCTTATCTTTAAGGACATTAAAAGAAAAATAAACTGTGCCTTACATCTGCAAGCTGCATAGGACTACATTTTCAAATTAATTTTTTTTCTCAATAAGCCACTGTACTTGCAAGGACTAATTTGCATTTAATGATTTAAATGAACAGGAATCTGCTCAGATGGCAGAGCATACACCAAAAGGAACTGGGGAGTAGAGAGCATTGACATTTGTATACAACATTTCTCAGAGGAAGCCAAGTCTATAGCTGAGCAGACACAAAATTAAAATAATGTTTTCAGGTGGCCAGTGCAGCTGCTGCCCTTGAATTTGCCTCTGCCTTTGCCCTCTCTGCTGATTTCCTAGCATTTCTCTATATGGCACGACTTCTGATTTATGCCATGTAACCGAGAGCCCAAATGGTCCTTCTGAAGCTTAATGTGACTATGTGGTGGCACGTTTGAAAGAGTAAATGAGGCCAGGTGGAACAAAGAAACCTGCTCTGTATCTCTTGTCTCAGCTGCTCTTTCTGCAGGGCAGTGGGAAGGAGCTTTTCCTGAGAGCAACTTGAGAAGTCCAAGGTGGAGCAGCTTGGGCAGCAGCACCCACCAGGAATTAGAGCTTCCTTCAGCGAGACTGAGTGCAAGAGAAGGAGCCAGTGCTGCATGGCAAAGACAGAAGGAGGTTTGTTTTACCATAATTTGACTTTTCAGGAGTCTCAATCTCCTGTGCTGGCAGCTGTCCTCTTGGGGATAAAGGTGAAGCTTCAGCTGCTTCTTTAGGGGGGTCACACAGCAGTGCCCCAGAGCCTCCTGTACACAGCGCAGAAGGGCTCAGTAGGTTTTGTACAATGAAGAGCTCACAAAAGTGCATTCAAACAGCTGTAATTACCAAAAAAGCACTTATAGTGCAAAGACTTACGAAAAAAGTTCATGTAAAACATCCAAGGGAGTACAAGACAGATTTCTGTGTCTAGTTTATTATTATTAGTAATGTTAGTTACAACAGTAGTTATTGTATTTCCTACTTTATTTCTGTGTCCCATCCTAGGCCATAGCATGGCATCTGGAGATGTTTAAGGAAAGATTGGATGTGGCACTTGGTACCATGGTCTGGTTGACAAGGGGATGTTTGGTCATAGTTGGACTCAAAGATCTCAGAGGTCTTTTCCAGCCTCATTGGTTCTATGATCTCTGCTCATTTATTGCTGCCTGGTGTGTTTCTCTGATGGGTTTTGTCTGATTCATCTGTCCATGCAATCCTAAGCATCTGTAATGGATTTACCTTGGTGGAAAAGAGAAAATGCCTATTTAAATGTTCACTGAGAAATAATATTTGGGGGAAGGGTTAATTTTGTCTGTTAGGATGACTCTTATATCATCTGAAGATGCAATGCACTTTATAGATTTAAAATTAACGATGTATTATATGAATGCTACAGGAAATTAGGTATACCTGAAGGGAGTTGGCTGCCCTGTATAAATAAGGTTGCATTAACTATGCATGAAAAACCAAAACAAATTAGCAATAATTGGATATCTGTGTTCTTTGTGCATGTAGTAAGAAGAAACAGCAATTTTGTGGTAGGAGAGAGACTGGGAATTAAAACTTACTTCTCATTTTGACTCAGTATGTGTTAACTGGGAATCCATTGAATGTCCCTCAGACAGTGCAAGTCACAATCCTCCCTGCATTTTTCAACCTCTCCATCTGCAGGATAATTGAGTACTATGATTTTTTGGGGTTTTTTTCCTCTCTCCACAAATAATGATTTGAATTTCAAAAGGTTTTGCTTTGAAACTGCTATCACCCTCTTTGTTTTTGCTTTTTTGCATATGTTCCATGATTTTGCTGGCAGGGAAATTCATAAGCAGCAAGTTTTAACTAATTAGAGAATATTAATAGAGGATAAATTTCAAATTCATATATATGGCATTTCACACTATCTATTCTAAGTCATATGCTCTCCTCTCATGAACTAATAATGTACTGTGTAATTTATGAGGTATGTCAAATGGGCTACTTCACAGATTTTAAATATCAGCTCATAAATTGTGAATAATCATATTCACAAATATTATTTCTAGAAATTAATTAAAATTAATAATAGATCTGTATACTAATTGTTGACCTCTGGTGGCAAAGACTCTGTATATGGAAGAGGAAACCATTTTTCTCAATGATTTTCTGCACAATTGCTCTAATAGACAATCTGACTAGAGACTGGAATAGCAAGGCTTAAATTAGGTATTGAATATCAAGCACTGGGCAAGGTAGGAAATGGAATTGTTTGTTATCCACTGTGATGACGAGAATCTCACTTCTATAAATTTAGTTCCAGCAGTCAACTGCATTGAAGAAACACTAAATTTTCCATGGAAACATAACTGCTTCCTGGAGCACAGCAGCACAACAGCTCCATGCTACTTAGACAAACACAGAAATTCACATATAAATAACTGCACATGGTCTCTCGCCTAAGTAAATCAATATATGACTGTGTAAATCCTTGAGATTTTTGAAAATTCTGGCCTTGACCAAAAAACCACCCCAAGATTAAAAGTATACTTGTATATGTTTTCCATCTGAAAACTTAGATATAATTTGAAGATTGGTCTTCTATATCAGAAAACAGTTTTCTTCAGGAAATTGGTTTGCTGCTTTACTAAAAGAGTTTAGGCTGCCTTGCCAGGAGGAGCCCTGTTTTTCAGTTTTGTGCAAGGAGTGCCATTTGCATCAAGAGAAACGAAACTATTCCCTTGGCTAAGAATTACCTCTGTGATATGAATCAATGGAGCAGGGTTTATAGCTTTGTTTATATCAAGCACATGATGGGATTGAAAAATAGAACTAGACTCTTCTTGCCAAAGACTTTTTATCATCAAAGAGGTTAAATGTGTGGGTGACAGAAAGCATGTTTGCAGGTTCTTGGAGCCAACTTCAGCCTGTCCATGCTTTGTTTCCCTTATCTCTAAAATGGGAGCAAAATAGATATTGTGCTGTTTCAAAAGAGTGGGAGGAATGGCTCTGAATTTGTGAGTTATGTGCAGATGCTTTGGTGACTGGAGGTTGAAAGTACAAAGTTCTGCAGAGTTGGTTTCTTGCTCCCTTCATGCCCAGGGGAAGGTGTCCAGGCTTGGGTCTGCTTCTCCGTTAATTTCTCTATTTATCTTCCTTTGAGCTATCCGTGGAAGCTTTCCCCCCACTGTCTGTTCATTTTCTGACCCTAAAATATGTCTAGGCAGGTGATTTTTGCACTCTGTGTGGTCTGTAAGCTTCACCTATGCTTGAACATCTTTCCTTATGAATTCTCTTTCATTCAGTGTAAATCCACCCCTGATTGCCCTGGTGTCAGGGGTGGTTTTCCACTGGATTAAGAACCTGTGTGAGTTTCCCTAACAACTTGCAGGGCAGCTTTCAGGAGACAGCAGTGGTTGATATAATCCTCAGAAAGAGGTGGAAAAGGGTGAAAAAGGGTTCCTGTGTGTCTCAGCCCCTGCTCCCCTGCAGCCCCTCTGCAAAATGGTGGCATGGGAAGGTGAAAGCAGCTGAAACATTCCCATGAAACAGAGCCAGATCCTGATCTGAGCAGGAGGATTTTTGCATGCGGAAGTGGGATTGTGAGGAGGAAAAGATGGAATCTGAAGGCACGCCATAGACATTTATAACCTGGATACAGAGATGCAAATAGAGAAAAAATATTAACCTGCACTGCTGTTTTAGTCTCTTTGTGCTGTAAGGAGAATTCATTGCTCCCCTGGAACTGAAAGGAGTTCTCAGCACCCCCAATTGAGTTGAACTGGTCTCTAATAATATTTATTGATCACAGATTTCCTTGATAGTGGCCATTAACATCCTTCAGTAATAGCAAAAAAATCTTTGGTATTTTTCAGAATTAACCAGAGGATGCACCTTGTCTATTATTATGGATATATGGATTGGCTACCCAGCTATTTGGCTTTAGGGTTTTTTTAAGGATTGTATAGGTCAGCTGGTAAATGCACTTTGTTAATTTTAGGAAATGAACATATAGCTCAATATTTTTTCCTTTATTTGGTTGCAAAACAAACGGTGCTTTTTGTTTGTTTCTTTTGTCTTTTGTCTTTCTTTTCCTTTTTTTTTTTTTAACAGAAAAGCCCTGGGGACCCAGTGAACAAATAAATTATATATTTTTTCTAGTACTGCATAGTTTTATTATGTTTATAATTTGTTAGTCATTCTGTTTCTTACCAGAAGTAGCTGTTGTTTCAGGATTACACAAAATCTACTGGGGATAGAGAAATGAGATATTTACAGAAGCAGACATATTTCTTCAGTTTCTTTACTGGATTAAAGAAGAAAAATGGTGGAATGCACAGGAAAATGAAAAGAAATGCTTATTTTTTCGTGAGATAATATGTTAACACTATTCAGTTATGTGTATTTATCTCCAATCTTTACGACTCAAAAGATTTGAGTATAATAAAACTCTGGTGCACCAAAACCAAGAGGTAATAAAAACCCCCATTGTTCTAATTTAATGTATTTGACAAATTACCTCAAAACCAAAAAGTTGCTTCTTTTATTGTTTTTTTCCAATGCAGAAAGAGCCCATAACCTTATCAGATTACAATTCCTTAGCATTGCATACTTTATGATTAAAATAGTCTGTGAATCACTTGGGTTTTTAGGTTCAGAATACAATTCAACCTGATTTCTGTTACACCAGGGCTAAGCAGGGACAAAGGCTTCATTTTTCAAGACTTTCTATCTGAATTCAAATGAGACTTCATCTGGTGTCCTGCCCATTTGTGTGGGTGCACGTAAGTGATTTTACTCTTTGGTGTAGGTTGTTCTGTAATATCTTAATTGGAAAACATCAGTGAAAACATTAGTCCCCTCATTTCTTGTAAGAGTTTATTTACTCCCTAACAAATGATTCCTCAAGGTTAAGTTTAAAGAAATTAACATGGGCAGACTAAGAGAAAAGAAAAAAAAAATTACTGTGAAACCTCCATTATCTGTAAAGAATCTGCATCAAGTTTGTCCTTGTCCTCCATTATTTGTTTGATTAAAAAGAAAAAAAAAACAAACCAACAAACAAAAGAGAAGTTAACTTTTAAAATTGACACTCAAGCTTACAAATTATTTTTAAAATTGTTCCACTAAATTAAAAAAGACTTGGGATAGGAAGGGACACACATGAGGGGTAATCAAAAATCTGCAGAACTTACATGGAACTGTGACAATGACAGCGGTGTAGAAAATGCAGTCACCACTGAAATGGCTGAAATTTGGTGACTGCAGTTTGCACACAGAGAATTGAAAAACAGCTGGCAACATTTCAGTACCCCACATAGGCTTGTGCATTCTGACATGGGTTTGCAACAAACTTTGGCCTATATTAAATCTGACATATCAGATGCCTCAATGACTTAAGAAAACAGGTTTTTAACCTAAATAGAGATGTAAGAGCATCTAAAAATATCCCTATTGAATGAACTGTCAAACTTAAAATCAAGACCAGATGAAGTCAATCAGCAGGTTAACTGTTTAATTAAAAGCTTTCTTTAGTGGTTTCATATGTATCTTGCTAATTTGTCCAGTTTTCATGTTTTTCTCCTGTGCGCTGGCTATTAGGCTGCACAAATTGAAAGACTTTTCTGCCTATGCAGGTCACATGCAGGGTTGTGGTCAAAATACATCTTTTGTCCGGTCCACTCTTTTGGGATGTTCAAAGTAGCTATTCACACCAAGGTAATTGGCAGAACCATGTTTCTGCACAGCCCTTAGATTTGTGCATGGCTTATAAATAACAAGTAGCTGAATGAAAAAAAAATTTCAAAATAACTACTTTGAATCAGGTTGAATAAAGTATCAGTTGCCTAAAATAGACATCTTCCTAGTGTGACCAGGGAAAAAACATAATAATAATGAAAACTTCTGAAAATAGCTCTTATCTGAGCTGTTTAGACATGGGTAGCACTCATGACATTGTTCACAGAGAATTTTGTGTGACTGCAGTCACTTCACATCCTAATATAATAGTCCTTGATCCTCTGTTTCTCCTGAAGTGTGTGACAGTCTACCTTGCAGGGCACTTGCTAGAGAGGAGGAAAGAAAAAGATAAACCAGGCACACCAGTGGATGCTTCCCATCTTTCTGGTGTGGTTGTAGCTGAACCTGTGACTCCAGAAGAAAGAGGATGAGAGGGGCAGTGTAGATGAGGAGTTCTGCAATGTACAATCATTTGACTTCATGTTTTTGTTCCCTGGGGTTGCCAAACCTCTCTTGAAGAGTTAGGTTTGAAGAAAATTGAAAGAACTGTCATTTCTTTGTCCTACCCTGTTGCCTGTTGGATGACTTCTTAGTTTGGTTAAGTTCCTGAAAGCTAAAAGTCACTTAGAGAGACAATTTCTGTCAAGGACATGCTTAATCAGCTGCACTCAGGTAGGAGGTAACAGCATCTCTCTCTTGGGCTTTGTAGTAACTCTTCGTGTAGGTAAGCAACATGGTGCACTGGCTGCTTAAAAGTGTCTCTTGTGTTTGAAGCAAACTCCATGGGCTCTGAGCTGTGTTCAGAGTTACTTTGATAAATGCATATCTTAAATTTTCTCAGCCAGAGAAAAGTTTTTAAAACTGGCAGACCACTTTCCCCAAGCCAGTGAAAGTTTCATGTCATTTGCCTCTCCGATTTCCATTTTTTTCCACATCCAAGGTAAAAGAATAAAGCCTATTATACTTCAAGAAATGTATTTTGATTCCTTTTATGTTGTCTTCTTTAAATATGATGTTCTATGACAGTATTACTGTAAATCTGAGAGTGATTCTCTTCCCTTTGAAGCTCAGACCTATTCTTCATTTTAATGTGTCTACCAGCTTCACGTGGCCCGCTCTGCCAGGTTCCTGTGAAGATGCAGTGCATCTGCTTTTGTGAACTCTGTCATCTTCTTCTCAAATGTAGAGCTGAATACTTCCTGTTCTTGGACTCTTTAGAGTTCAGTTCACAAATTTGTGCTTTTTTCTTTTTTTTTTTTTATTTTGTTTCCTTTTTCATTAAATTTTTTTTTCTATGCTATGGGTGTCTAGAATTCCATAGTCATAACAAGTGTTAGAGAGTAAGTTTCACATGCAAATAATGGCCTTTTCAGTGGTAAGTGGTTCAATTGCCAGTGTAAAAATAGACACTTCCTCATACCTTTGTGCTGTTTATTATTCTATATTAGCATCTGTGAAGTGCTGTTTAATGCTCTTAGTGGTGTGCGTGGCTCAGGAGCACAATGAGCCAGCTCGGGCTGACAGACCTCGCTGTCCTTTCAGCTGAGAAGCCAGGGCTTGGTGCAATATCCCTGAAAGAAGCAATCAGTGGATTTACAGAACAACACAGCACACTGACTTTTACTGCCTGTCCCCAAAACATAATATTAAATTATGTGTTAAAAAGGATATTAGGGGCATGGCTTTGGAAGAATCCAGCTTGTGTCCCGTCCGAATTAGCATATAGATGAGCTGGAGTCTCAGATGAAGCACAACCTAGATGAGTTTTCTAGCACTTTGCTGCTTTGCACATTATCTCTGTCGAAATACAGCTTTGTCAGTACAGCCTTACACACACACACATTTTTGGAGATGTTGCACAGGCAGCAAGGAGAGCAGCAGCAGCCACAAGGGACAGCATTCACCTCTGCTCCCATGCTTCCTGTGCCTTATCAAAACAGACCTGACACACGTGTATGCAGCCCTGCACCATCCAAAATGCTTTCCCAGCAAGACAAATCTGTAGGGCTGAGTTCCTCCTGTTGTCCCCTGGAACAGCATTTAACCATTCCTATCATAGAAACTGTGAAGTGCAAAATTTTGAAAACTTTGGTAGAATTTCAAGTGTCCTCAGTCACACAACTTCTACAAGTTCAGCTAGGACATTATTCTATATACCAGTAACCTAGGGTCTGGGTATGACCTGGAAAATATTGGATAAAAACTCCTTCCAGTTAAACATGAGTGAAACCTAAAGACTTATTTATGAAAACAGTAATTTTGTGTTTGCAGAATAAAAATAAATAGCATGGTTTGGAATTAGGTCTTGCATTACTGACAGAACCTAGAAAAGGGTTTTTTGGGCAAAACAACAATTGTCCTTTGGAGAGCTTAAACCTGAACTGTACCTGGCAAAGCCTGTAAAGAATGACATATGGCCCCTTTTCTTCGTTGCAAGGTGCTGCCAGCCTTGATTGTGCATTTTAAGGAGTAAAGGAGAAATGTGCACCTCTCTGTGAATTTTTGACGTAATGCTAACATCAGTGGGCAGTGATGGCTCTTCAGTGCAACTGGCATCAATAGAAAGAGCTCCTCCTCTAATGAAGCATTTGTTCCCCAATTTATTTGGTAGCTGGAGAGAACAGAACATTTTGTACTCCAGTGGGATCATTATTCAATGGAAATTGAAAATAGGAAAGGGCTTTTGCAGAAAGGCCTTCTCTTACCTGGCTGTTGCATGTTCTCTAGCAGGCCAGGTATAAGCAAAAAGTCCTCCCCACATGGAATAGTGAAGCCTGGGTGCTACCCAGAAAAGAGATTTAAGTGAGGAGTAATTATTTTTCTAAGCACTGTTGGCAGGAAGAAAGCTTTATTACTAGCTTCACATCATCACAATAAGAGTTTGAAAAGAATTATTAAGTTATTGATGGCAGTGTAATGAATTATTAATACAAGCAGTTTACAAAAATGAATGTTTACTTATGTTTGAAGTTCTTCTCTTTGAGAACGTGGGTAAATAAAATACCTATGTAGATTCAAGACTAAACCTGAGGGATCTGTTAAGGTATTAGTGCAGACCACTAGGATTGTTTGCAAGAGTCTTACTGAAGTCAGAACTTAGACTGTGTTGGTAGAGGAAAATCTATTTTATTGCAATTACTTTACTTTGTTTACACCAGGGAGGTAAATTTAACTTTGTAGCCATCATTTGCTTCCTTGCAAAATATATTGTCAGGTAAAGAAAGACTAGTGATTTCTGCCTTTCTCTTTTACTTAAAATTTACAAACAAAACAAGGAATGGAAAGAGCCAGGTTGTTTTTTGGGTCTCTTTTTGCATTTAAAAAAATATTTATTTATCACACCTTTCATCAAGGATCTAAAATGAGGCTGAGAACGGATTCATGTCAATGAAGCTGCATTTTGCTACCACATATTTCTCCACAGAGAGTCCAGTTGGCTCAAAAAAATGACTGTGCTTCTTAACAGTTGTAGCAGCATAACATTCAAAATAGAATTAAAATCCTATGACTTTTCTTATATCATACTACAAGGCTTGTAAAGGGCAAAATACCAGGGAGGTTCTCAAGAAAGACTGTTTGAGATTCCTTATTGCTAATCTCTTATTGCTAATTTTGACTGAGCAGGACTTGTCATCTTCCTGGCAGATATTTGAACATCCACCCAAGAAAGGTGGGATATCTGTATGGGAATTACCATTGGAGAGGAGTTACATCAAATTCTCTGAATCACTGAGAATGTTGGTGGAATGAGAATAATGGACATTCCTACCCTGTGAGGTTTTGATTTTTTTTTTTTAATAGTCAGTTCAGTCTGTGATCCTTGAAGGTATTTAAGTGACTAAAAAGTAGTTCAGAGCAATATATTTCACTCACTTGTAAACTTACTTAGATATGGTGAGGGGCAAGTAGAAGCAGACTGAAGGTGAGAAAACAGTATGTATTACCCATACAAATGTGGACAAAGAACAAACCTGTCTTTTATGTCTCTCTAAAAATATAAAATCTTGAAAGGATTTGAGTTATTGCTATTTTCAGCTGTCTTTTTTCTTTTGTTTTTCCAGAAGCACATAGCTGAATTCTGTGTATGTAGAAAATATGTCTCTGATTAGGTAAATGCTCTTAAAAAATATTGGGTGGTGTGAGGACAAAAATAGCAGAAATTAGCAGAAATTTATGAATTTGTTTAAGTGGGTGAGTGAGGTCCTCCTCTGACCAGTGCCTGCTGCACTGACATGTTTTCTCTGAATTCTAATAGAGAGTTTTTGTGCACTTTTCCATATATAGTTTGCCCTGTAGGTATAAGAAGGTGTTTGTTCCACAAGAAACAATAGCAACCAGAAGTGGAAATTACTGCCAGCTCATCAGATGCAATTGAATAATAATGAAAGCTAATGCAAGACAACATTCAAGGTTATTTTTAAATCTTTGTAAAGGTCAATGTATTCAATGGTATTCAATTCCAACTGCTGAAAGAGTTGCTGTGTTTAAATATGATGCCCTTGTTTAGGAAATAAAAGATCCTTACTAGGAAGGGTAAACAGGACAAAGCTCTATCTGTGTCTTCTTATCACATAATTTAGGGAAACAATTTCAGAAGTATTATTTTGATGATGACTTTCAGTCTTCAGAACCTGTGTACTTTTTCCTCCATCTCAAGTTGCAAAGTTCATTAATAGATAAAGAGCAAGGTGCCTCCTTTGTGGACCTTCTCTACTGAAAAAAGCAAAAAACAATCTCATGCCCCTGACTGGTGGAACCTCAGGAAGCTCTGGAGATGTCGTTAGGCAATCATTTGGCCACTGTAAAAATATTACCATGTAAATTTTGTAATGTTTATTGCTTTTTGTAGTCATGACTTCTGCCTTCCTTTTGTTATTGTGCTTGTAGCAGGAGAAAAAGACCCCAGAGCTCAGAACTGGAGAACTAAGGAATAAAAGGAGAGGAAAAACAGAGAAACTAAAACACCACAGTGGTGGTGTTGACTTTAGGCAGCTAAAGGTGTCTGCAACACCCCCTTGATGTTGCTAATTGTTGAAGAATATTAAAATTTTGCTTCACAATGTCACATCAAAAATGCTGCCAGGGAAGTTTAGAGAGAGGAAATGCCAGCATGGAGCCTTGGGTAAATGCAGAGTCCCTTCCCTGTGTGCAGGAGCTCTGAGGCTCTCAGCATCTGTATCAATGGCAGGAACTGTGGGACAGTAAAGAAAATGAGGTATTTTCTGATCATACAGACAAAAACCAGAGAGGCAGAGGAAGGCACAGGAGTATAGATATGGGAATCCATAGACTTTAATTTTAGAAATATTTATCCCCAAGTTAATGATATCTTTTTATTTTTTAATTAATGTAATGCTGGAGCCATGATCCCTAGGATTTATGAGATAGAAAAATTATCCTGGAAATATCAAGCTTTTGACCTATTCAGATGTTCATATTCTCTGTCAATGTATGTTGGAAATTCATACAGAATTTCACGTTGTTTACTTGCAACTCTATTTGTTAAAGGCTGAGAAAAATCATGGCAAAGGTAACTTAAAAATGTTAGACCAGATAATTCACAAATGTTATAAGTTTAACAAAGCTCCTTTTGTATAGGAAAAATGTTTTTACATAAAGATTTAACATGTCTTTATAATGTAACACAAGCAAAGCAATGTAATAGATGATTCCTAGAGACAGCTTTGTATAAATATTTACCAGATCCTTTTTTTCCAATGATAGATAGGTGATGAAATGCTTTTGGATTTGGGGACCTTAAGAGTATCTAAGTAGCTCTATTCATACAAATGCTGCTCTCTAACATTCAAATGAACCATCTGGATAAAGGTTAAGGGCAGAGAGACACAATTCAAGGGCAGGTAACAGCTGGATGGTGATGGCCATATCAGGACTGCCATTTTTTTCCCAGCCCTGTCTGGGGAATTGTTCAGAGTGCAGATTGAAGGAAAAGAGGAGCTAAAGGAAGAGGGTTCAGAAACAATCAGCAGAAACAAAAAGCAGCACAGAGGAGGCTACTCAGGGAAGAGTGTTACTTCAGTGATGTCTGCTAATGTGTGCATTGGACTGTGCTGTGCTTTTCTTTAACTGTGTGGGTGTGGCAAAGAAAACCTTTTTTGTTGTTTTTTAAAATTTATTCCTGACAGCTGTTAGATGAATGTGGAGGTGTGCAGTTTGAGCAGCAATGCACAGACACCAGAGCTGCATTTGCTTTAGGAGATTTAGAGCCATATTAATGGCTGTGTCTGGGAACTGCTGCTGGAAGGGATGCTGAGTGTGCCACCTTCTGCCACGCAGAGCTGAAGTGGAGAAGAGAGTGCTAGAGACTGTTTGAAAGCTGATGTGATTTCATTGGTTTCAACAATATTATTATCACCAATTAACTCAAGTCCAAAGAGAATTTGTACAGCATTTTTTATGTATTCCTCTGCAGGTTTCTTCCCATATCAAGTACAGCATTTTGAAAAAACACCATCATGTCCTTAGAACTTACCAGTAAAGAGAAAATGTTTACAACTTGTCTCTGAACAGCACTGCATGGATGATGGAACGCTTCTGAAAGAATATCTGTGAAGGAAATAAACCCATTAATTGAACAGAATTACTGCTCGCCAAAGCTACATGTTTGAGAGGTCTCTACAGTATTCAAATAACTATTGAACCATTTGGCACATCCCTAATAAAAACCTTTATCCATTAGCCCCATTGGTGCATGCTTAGGCAAATTAACTCTTTTATATGTAGATCTAAAGAAAATGGTGTGTTATAATTAAATGATTCTTTTGGGGGCAGTAAACCTCTCTTCAAACAGCTTGGATATTAGTGCAGTCGTTTTTCTTTCAGCCCTACTAATCACAGCAAATTTAGCTTGCACAGCCAGAGTCAGGGTGCATGTTACAGGACATTCTGGCAATGGTGATGAACAGATCCCACAAGAGCTGGTGTTTGCTTTATAAGAGGATTCTATCTGAAGTTAATGTAAATGTATCTGGATCCTTGCTGTTCATGGAATCGTGTGGCTGTTTAAGATGTCTGGTACTTGAGATATGTGTAGGTCACAGCCCACCCCACAGAAGACCATTGTATGGCTGACTTTGGGTTTGAATGGAAGATCTAGAGGACAAATGGCAACTGGAGCCATCACATTTAAAAACAGAATCCTCCCTCCTCCGAGTCACTCAATCTGTTCACCCCAGTTTCTAAATTGTTTGAAACTTATTTGACTTAGGCGACCTTTTGAATGCTCCTTCTGGTGGCAAGGGCACCAGATACTGAATCATAATGGAGCAGACCCATAGTTACCTTGATGAATATTTAGGTCAGGATTTCCTGCCATGGCTATCAATGGCTGGGCTCTGATATTTTGAACTGTACTTCATTTACTGCAAGTGCTGAATATCTGTTTTTCTGAAAACTAGGCTCTATGGACGTGCCCTGTTCTGGTTTTTAGTTGTAAAGCTAAACACTCCACGTTTAAATGCTGTAATCTCCTGAGACAACACAAAGCTGCTTTCAAAAAACACAAGTGTATGTGTTAGACTTTAGATTTTTGTCTAGGATATAGAAGGCAGTTTTTATATTATTATCAAATTCAGTCTTGGATTTCCACATATCTACTGGATATCTACTGGAATTACCAGGATGAAAGATTTATTCATACCTCTTTTTCTTTGCTGTTTATATTTTCTACTGTCAGGCTTTGAGTGTGCTCCTGCTGAGGGGGACAGGTGATTGCTTTCAAATAGTTCCAGTGCTGTTGGTTGGTGTGGCTGCATCTAGCACAAGCCCCTGTTGGCAACTACATCATTTTATTGGCAATGAGGATCTATTATTGGTTTATGTTGGTGGGTTTTTTTTGGTTTTGTTTTTATTTTGTTTTGTTTTGGTTTTTTTTGAGGAAAAGAACTTACAGAGACTGCAAATTTTCTGGTTTGCTTTAAGCTCCAGCTCTGCCTGCATCTTTATGTTCTTCTGGGGAATGGTGGACTCCTGTGCCAGCCACTGTCATCACACAAATATCACTTTCCCCTGGGCTTTCTGAAGTACCTGGTGCCTTGGAACATCCAGATACATTTGAAATACTTCACTATCTGATGCCTGAGGTCAATAGTTTGGATGTTGTAAAAGTAGAATCATTAAAATAGGACTTGTATTTGTATGGAATTATAGGTAGGATTAGCAGCAAGATGATTCAAATGTTATGGACACTGCAGTTTTCAATTGCAAGAAGCAAAGCACTTTTTCTTTTTTTTTCAGATTGTGTGCTGCAGGAAATAAAAGGGCAAGCAGTTTATCTCACAGGCCCATGAGCTGCCTTCAGTTTGCACATGCAGCTTACATTGGTGGGAGTCCCAGTGTATTCCGAGGACTCCGTCCAAACAAATATCTTAAGGGGAAGTGTTCAAATATGAGCCATCCAATTTGTTTGCTGTTCTAAACTGAAAATTAGCAGACTTAAAATGTCTAAATTCAGCATGCACATGGATCTGTCAGGCCTCACCACCTTCACAGGGAAGAAGCCATTTCCCTTTGTGCTATCACCAAAGTCTTTGTCAAAAGCTCCTCTCTGGCTCTCTTGCATCTCCCTTTGGGTATTGGAAGGTGCTAAAAGCTTCTCCCAGAGCCTTCTCCTCTCCAGGTGAACAAAGCCAGCTCTCCCAGCCTGTCTCCATAGCAGAGGTGTCCCAGGCCTCAGAGCAGCTGATGTTTCTGTGTTCATTTACATTTTGCCACTGTAGAATGTTTTTAGATTTTTATTCCCACCTGAGGAGAGGATGATGTTGCCTTTACTCCTTGTCAGGCACTGATTAACACTGTGCACTGGTTTTATTTCAGTCTGACTGGGCTTTCCAAAGGTGCTAAGAGACATAAGTTCCAAGAATACATCACTCCTTTCTTCTTTCTTCTTTCAAGAAAACAAGGTGAGTCCTTTCTCACTGATTCCACGAGATGAAAATTTATCCGTTACAAATTTGGAGAAGCACAGAAATGTCAGAAACATCATTGTTCCTCCATGATTGTTTGTTTCAGCGCTCTGTGTTTGTGGGGGTCTCCAGTTCACTCCCAGGGAAGTGCAGCTGTGATTCAGAGCAGTTTCCTCAGCTCTCAGCACCGGGGTTGTTTAACCTTGAGGCTGCTGTGCTGTATCAGTGGTGATGCCTCATGTGCAAATGTGCTGCTTTGAAATGCAGAGCCTGCACCTCCTGTGTCCTACCTTGCAGACTGCACTCCGTTTTCTGGAAGGTGAAGCATTATTTTCCACATCTCTCCTGGGATGTATCGAGAGCCTACTGAATTCTGTAAAGACTTGGGATTTAGTTTGCTTACCAGTCTCTAGCTATTATCAGATAGCAAAGGAAATACATAATGTAGCACACAGAAAAGAAATGATGGTTCAGCATTATGTAAAAATCACTGCTGTTCCACTTATTTGGCATGTTCTTTGAATGCCAGAAAAGGTCTTTTGGCATCTTAAGTTAATCTCATGTTTCCTGGTAGTGGGTGATGTCAGGAATCACAGATGCCAAATTCTAGGGTCACAGGTCTGACCTGAGAATGAGCAATTTCAGACCCAAGGGAGGCTAGAAACGTTTGGGTTATACAGAAGCAGAAAATACTTTGTTTTTTCCTTTTTCCTTTTTTTCCCTTTTTTCTTTTTTCCTTTTCTCATCTCATCAAAGAAATAGTGACCAAATTCTCATGGAAATTCATATCTCAGGCTCAGGCAGTGGCCAGGCTTTATCACTTCACAGTTCACATTGCTCCAACTGATGACAATGAGCCACAGCAGTTTTAATGTTCTTATAGTGACTTCTGTCTGAAAAGCAAGAAGCAGCTCTTGTTAATCTGGCTGGAAATTTTCTGAAGGCCTTTGCCTCTATTCAAAGAGAAGGTTCATTGAAACTGAAGCATGTGGAAAAATCCCACTGAACCTTTGACAAATTTCTCATGTTAGCTAGGTTTTGGGTCCTTGAAGCTATTACATTCCCTACCAGGTACTCCCCAGCTCTCTGCTTTCCTAGTGCCATTGATGCTTACTGGGGAATAATTATTGCACTGGTGGGGAAAGAGGGACTGAACTCTTTAAAAAAATCTCTTCTGCAGTTCATAAAAGTAAAAAGTAGTTCGTAACCTGCTTTCACCTTGACACCCCCAAAATTTTGCAACACATTTATTCTAAATACGAAATTTTTCATATGGGGGGGTTATTCGGGCTCAGCTTTAACTTTCTGCCCTAATTACAAAGCCACTTTGTTGACTTCCAATAGACTTTTTACTTATAAGCATTTTTCAGGGTAATTAAAGTGTGTAAGTAATTCAGCTGGTCCTGTACATATTCTTATTTACAATGTAATTAGGACCACTGCAAGAAGAGTGCCGGCAATTAGTGATTTAATCCTAGTGAAGAATGCTTTGAGTTTCAAGTTTGGCTTTTTTGCTTTTAATCCTTCCACACCTCCCTCTCTAAGAATGATGGTTAAAAAACCCACAACATGTTTAAGATTATCTAAAGGAGAAAATTCCAGTTTGGGGAGCACAATTGCTTTATATTTGAAATGAAATATTTTTTTTTCTCTCTGCTGAGTGGATGAATTTGTTTTTTTTCTCCACTAAGCTGTGTCACCTTGTCTTTCAACAGGTACTTGTGATTTCTGGGTTCCTCTTCTGACTTAGACATTGATTCACTGTCTGGCCTTAGGTAATGTATTATCACACTTTCAAATTTATGTGCCTGTAGCTACATTCGGATACTAAAATAAGTGACTTAAGAACTGTCAAAAAGCAAGTAATTTATGGAGTTGTGTAACAACAGAATGCAACCCCTGTTCTGCAAAAGTTAAGGATATTTAATTTTATACTGATTAGTGCTGTTCACTTAAACATTTGCATAACAGGTCATAGGTAGGGGGATTTGGTACCTAATTTAAAGCATCAGATTTTGAATGTTATGTCACTTTGCCTTCATGTGAAATATTTCATTTTAAGCCATGTCTCTGATTCCACAATTATCTTTTTCCATATTAGCCCAATAACCAGCAATTACAATGTCAGTTGAGTATGTGTGAGTAGAGAAAAACTGATTACTTAATGAAATGATGCTATGACAGCTGTTTGTAAGAAAAAGGAAACAAAGGCTTATGAAAGGTTCTTCAATGAAAAATGCACAAACATTTAGGTTGCACTTAATTCTCTTTAATTAATAACCTTTTGGGAAAAAAGGACACCTGTAGTAAATACCCTTCTCCACAGATCCCTTGCTTGGACACTAACAAAGCAATAAGTGAGATGTCAAAAATTCTCCTGCTAAAAAAAACCCCAGTGCATGCATTTCTGACATTTCCATAGCAGGGAAGGAGAATTAGAATATGTATGCATTTATATATAGGTGGCTTGCAAGTGACTTTAGTTGTATCCTGAAGGTAAATAAGTGCTGGAGACCAAAGGTGCTGGTGTGGACAGGCAGGATAAGTTTCAGAAGCAAATCCTTCTGGGATGGAAATAATGATCACTCCTGTGTGAACAACTTGCAGCCATTCCACCTGTGATGTACCCATTAAAATACAAGCACCTTGGACTGCAAATTACATATATGCCCTCCTGTACTTGACATCCCCTTTGCTCCCTTGGTTCATTTTCAAGAATAGCTCAGACTTTTCCCAGCTTCAGTCCAAAATTAATTTATACCTTAAAATTATTAGAAATTTTTTTCTTAAAAAATACATGACTGGATTTAATACTATGTTTTGTGATATAGGTTAAATGCAGTTTCCTGGTTTCCTGCACATTTAAAATTATGACCCTTTGTTTTAAATTGCTTATGATGTTTAATAAGCAAATTAAGACCCACTTCAACTCTAATTAAAGCTCAGTGGAAATGCAAAAGGGTAATGGACACAGGACAGGCAATCATCTGAAAATTAAAGAAGTGGTGTTTTGAAGAAAATGTTTATGACAGATTTTATTTTTAGAAGACAGATGCAATTCTTTCTGTTTCATCAGTTATCAAGAATTTTAATAATTAGGTGCAGTATAATTAACCATTAAGTGAAGAAAATTGTATTTTCATTCCTTGGTTTTAATATTTATTTACTGTAAGAAAAAGTTGTATCTTTATTTTAAATTACTCCAGTAGTGCTTATTTACATTCCTGAGCATGAGTGAATTTTGCAAACCTCAATATTACATTTTTGCTGTTTTGTATGATCTTAATTCCAGCTCCTGTCATAGAAATCCTCTTAGGTTGGATTCAGACTTATGTTATGTCTTTGTGCATTTGGCCAGACCAGCCTGGCTGGAATCCACCTGGCTTCATTTGGCTTGTGCCAGTCCCAATAGCTGGGTGTCAGGCCCCTCTAGCTTTTCATAATGTGCTTTTTTGGCAGTTCTAGATGGTTCTGAATCCTGGGCTTACTGCTGCTCGTGCCCTTGGATTATTACCCATGCATCTTTCTCTCTATTTCCTTTTTTTTTCCGCCCCTCTTTTTTACCCCTTTTGTCCTAACTTTTTCACTGACTGTATGATTACAGTACAAACATGGTGAAACACAGTAGGATGGATTTGCTGCTGGTGTGGTTTCAAAAGGTTCTGTTATTTGTGAATTTGGCTTGTGCAGAAACAAAGAAAACAAACAAAAACCTGACTTATCGCCTGTATGTTATATGGAGAGTCTTTTTTGGTGTATTTAAATAATAGGAAGATAGTAAGGTTTCAGATGCAGTTTGGTTTCTAAGGATCCTTCCCAGATAGGAGGTTTTCCAACAAATTAGGCCAAATTCTCTCTGTGCTGCTGAAGATTTCAGATGTTGGTGGGTTTTTTTTTTTTTTGTTTTGCTTGGTTTTTGTGTAATTTTTTGTTGTTTGTTTTTTGTTGTTTTGGAGGTGGTGTTTTTTTTAAAATCAGATGTGTTTTTCTCTTTACATGAAGTATATGATGCAGTGAATGACAGGAATACTTTTGCAAGGCATTTGTGTGACTGCACATTAAACAAGAATCTTCTAGCACTCCCTTATCATCAGTATGGTTTCAAAGAAATGATTATATTTTATTGGAGAGTGGGACAAATAATGAAAAAATCCACCATTGTTAAGGACAAAAAGCAGGATATTCTTGGGGGAAAAAACATCCCCAGCTCCTAAACATTACATGATTAACAAGTAAAAAAAAAAAAGATTTGTTAATAAAATAAAATTTATAAGTTCAAGTTAATGCAAAGCTCTTTCTTGAAATAACTTGATGAGTCTTATTTAACCCAGTTTTAGTAACTGCATTTCTTGTCAAACAAGTCAAGAAGGATCTGACAGTTATTAATAATGTGAAAGTTTTGTTTAAATAAACAGGAGGAATTAATGTGAAGTGCATACACAATTCTGATTGACTTCCTTTTGCTGAAGTTTGTTCACTAAGAATTTTGCTGTGATTCAAGACCAATGCTTTCAGTTTGTCTTATGTTGCAGAAAAGTTGTATTCAGCAGATGGAAGGGCTCTGATGAATGCAGCACTTAGTTTTTCTGCTATCCAATAAAGCTGCAATGACACTGTGTGAATCTGGGAGCTCTCATAATCTGTGAGAAGTCAGGAGAAATTGTATTACAGTAATTGACTTCAGTAGGATCGAGACTTCCTCTAACAATTCCACGGGGCTTTCAGTAGTTTTGCAGTCTATTTTAAGGTATGTGCACACTGGTGGAAGTAGTGCTTCTAATCAAAATGAGCTATATTTTATTCAGACCTTGGAGACCAAGTAGGTAGAGCTAATTGGCTTATAACTGACCTGCTTAAAGGATGTCAAAATTGGCTGTTGGCTGTTCCTTTATAACATTAGTTTGATTGACTAAGAGTCTGGCAGCAAGATATGAAATATTATGAACCCAATTCATTAAAATTGTCCCCATTTTAGATCATTACATATTTTCAGAACAAATGGAACATACTTGCAATATAAAAGAAATATGGATCTGTAAATTACTAACCCGTCAGCCACCTCCTTCTCCTTCTGTTCCCCTCCCCAGAATAACAAACTCCAGTTGATCACATGAAAATAAGGGGAGAACAGTGGGGCATACGTTTTTCTCATGGTACTATGCAAAATAAGTGACTTTAAAAAAAAAGAAGAGTATTCTGAGCTTGACTTGCTTCTAAGTTATTTGGTTGCCTGTCATGCAAGGACTCAGCTCCAGAGCAGTGTGCATGCAGAGCTATCATTACATCAGAATTCTGCCTCCCTCTCATTGGGGAGGATTTTGTTCTTTTGGATAATAGTTTTATTTCACCTTTTTTAAATCACTGACTTTTACTCTGCTAGGGTCACAGCTGCTGTTCCTCAGGTGACTGATCTCACCCTGGTGTTGGTAGGATTCAGTTCTGAATGTGGCATGAGCAGGGAGGCTGAGATGAAAGGTGCATGTGCTGTTTGCAGGCTGAAGAAACTGCTCTCTAGCTGTGGGAGGATGGGGAATCGGGAAGTTGCAGTGTCTGGCATGGACATTTTTGTACATTTGTATTTCATCCCAGCTTTTAAACTGCCCTATCAGCATAAATGGAGGACCTACAGGATTATTTTAGTTAAAGATTTAGTAAAGATTAGTGCTGAAACTTGGTGCTGGGGTGTTAGCCCACCTGCTCACCCCTGGGGGTTGCACTCTTGCCAAGGGCTGTTCTCTGAATGTGGGAGGAGGTGGGGTTCTGCTCATCATTCATTTGCAGGTGGTGATTATGCTGGAAATCATCTCATGGAAGTTTGCTTTGGGCCACATTCCAGCTGCTGCATTTTCCAATGTCCTTGGCTGTCTCCTCTCCTCAGGTCCTTGGCTCCATCCTTCCCAAGCAGGCTCACTCAGCTCTGCTGGGCATGGGCAGGGTGTGTGCTACAGTGCCTTCAGGAGGTGAAGGTGCAGCAATCTGTCCTTCAGCCAAAGGCTTCTGGTTTTTTCCTGCAGAATTATGGTGCAGCCAGAGCTAAAATTGCATTAGGGCACGTCTGTTTGCTGCCTACATCTCTTACACACAACGTGAACGAATTATGGTGGTGCTGTTCCATGTGAATGTGAGTTGTGCATCTTATCCAAGCCTTTGGAGTTGTTCATTAATATAGATTGTTGTTTGTTCAATTTGGCAAAGCTCAGAAAATCCTACAGGGGCCAAAAGCAACTGAAATCCTCATTACCTCTAACAGCAAATGATGCATTCATCATCTTTAAGCTGAAAAACACAGTCCCTTTTTCTTTCTTTATGCACAAAATAGCTTTTTCAGGTTCTGAACTTGAGAACAGGAGGCTCAACATAATGAGAGCCAGTCTTCTGAAAGAGGCAACATGCTAGGGAGGATTTGCCTTTTATGCTTTTGCTTTACTCTCTTTTGCTAAAATTACATTGCAATTCTAAGCATCGCAAGTTTCAGGGATGATGCTTGATATTCATCTCTGTTCCTTAACAAACACTTTGAAAGTTCCTAAGTTGAGGATATCATTCTTTCTTTGCAACATGCCTCTTCTACAGCCCTTACCCCTGGCATGAAGTAAAATCTCAGTCATGCTCCACTCCCATCCTCCATATTTCAAATCTTGGTACCTAGATGGAAGTCTTGGTACAGTAGAAGTCTGGCACTCACTGCAAAAGCTTTGTAAATAAATGAGGAAAAAATAACACAACTAAAATAATGAAGTCTCTTGACATTACCTGTGGTAAGTCCAAAAGCTTGTTTCTTGTGCTCCATTTTCTGAGTTGAAAGGTTTTCCTATTTTCTATGGTGTTTGGGTAAATTTTAAAAGAAAGCCACAGCAGCCAGCATGAAGCAGAGTTTATTTTAAAGGAGAAATTATCTCCTGCTCTCCTTCACACTACAGCTGGGACTTGCTTTCCCCTTGACTTTGGCTTGGAGGAAACTTTTCCCTGAGCCTTGCAGCCAGGCTCTGGGGGACAAGGGGAGAGGCTTTGATAGATGGAGATGAGCAGGCATTTCAGACTGCACATCCTGGTGCCTAAAATAGCTGTAATTATGAAAGCAACATGGTTCACTAGAGCAACATGTGATTGTAAGGGTGTTCTCAGTTCTGTCTAGTACATTCTTTAACAAAGCTGAACCATACTGTCTCCCTGTATTTCATCCAGCCTTTCCAGTGCTTTGTTCTCCTGCTGAAAATTTAGATTCTTTTGTCATCTGATCCCTCTTTTACATTGTTAACAGGGGGACGCTACTGGGTACATGATAGAAAGGGCAGTGACTTGTCTCCAGTGTTCCTTCTGTCCATCTGAAGTACTGGTGTACAACTGCTTCCCCCATGTCAAATTTATGTTGTTTTCCATTATTCTCACAGACTGAAGACAAAAAAATCAGATCAATGCATCTGTTTGAATTTTATCATTCCTGGAACCATTCTTAATTATTTGAGGCCTTGATATTAATAATCATTTCACAATATTTCTCTTGTCTAATCCCTGTCTACCTCTTTCCCTTTCAAATTTTGCTGAAAGCTAATTTAGTTTTTTCTTCCCACCTTTTCTCCAGCACTCTGTACATCCTACCTTAACTGGATTGTCCTCTTTTCATCTGTCTTATGTATTTATGGTTGGAATAGATCCTTTGCTGCACATTAAATCCTTTGGTGCTCCCAAGCCAGCCTTGGCTGTGTGAATTTAATGAGGGTTGTGTGGTGGTTGGTGTTGTAAGTTATCTTAGCCTGCTTTTTCAAGTGTCTGCTGTTGGACTGGTTTATCATTTTCCTGATGTGGTGGTGGATGAGGGTGCCCCAAAGAGCAGGGATTTCCTTCTCTGAAGGCTGTGGCTCACCTGGTGAGGGCTGCACTGCTTCCCTCCAGGTCTGCATTTAGGTGCCAACGTGGGACATTTGTAGTGGGAACCATTGTCAGGGAAAGGTTTATGTCCCCTGAGCTTCTTCAGGGTGCAGGGAGGAACAGGAATGAAACTGGAATCATATTTTAGAGCTGTGAGTAGTCTATCCCTTTTAGAGATGAAGGAGAGGTTATGAGCAGTGAGGGTTGTGATCCTGCCAGTCCCTGTACAGCTGCTCTCAGTGCAGGCTGTGAGCAGCATTGCCCCTCCTGAGGAGGAGCTGAGCTTCTTCTGCAGTCATGGAAATTGTTCCTACTTGCAAACTGTGGAGGAAGATCAGAACTGAAATTTGAAATTTTATTAATCATCAGGTAATCAAACCTAAATTGGAAAATCCAGGAGTGTAGTCAGGCGTGGCAAGAATCTAATTACACATCTTCTCACAGCTTAGAATAAAATCCCCATAGGATAATTGAAATTTTTTTCTTTACCTGTATATGTTCTTAAATTCAACTAAACTGGCAACACATCAAAACAAGTCCTTTCAGGTATTCTGCTGGAGTCCTTGACTGTCCCTTGTAAAACACGCCACACTGCTGGGGCACAAGTAATTACCAATGTGCTCTGTGACTCCTCGTGCACATCTTGAAGGTAATTCAGGAGCCTTCTGTGTGATAATGAGGTTCAGTATCTCAGCTTCAGCCAGCCCATTGTCAGAATGACATCTGGTTTTAGTAACTGGTGGTAAGAGATGATGTGAGGCACTGTACAGCTTTCTTCTCACTGTTCTCAGGTGTAACAAATATCCACAGCTCCCAGATTTATAGGGCAGCTGTGATCAGATAATTTACAACAAAAAGTGCTGTCCTTTCACCTATGTTTTCCTTCAATGTCCTCTAACAGTATCATGAGAGACTGTAGTTACAGTAACACAGTATTTTTAAGCTTTTAAAATGCTTTATCCTTAGTTGAGATATAGGACACTGTATTGATTTATCACATTATAATATTACTGGGCAGTTTAGGTCTGAATATGGAGCTGATAAAATATTGGACAAAAACACTGGTGCAATCTGGGTGATTCCAATGCAGATACTGAGCTAATGTGAAAACTTGCTGGGTACTGTGTGCCTTTTTCTGGGGTGCAAATGATGGAATGAGACTTCAGGTTTTTGGGGAAAAAGCATTTTTTTATCTGAGATACCGTTCATAGATTGCATAAAGTGATTGTGGTTCAGTGGGAACTCCTGGTTGTCATCAGTTTTAGTGAAAAGTGTGCAGAATGTCCCTGAAAAGTGCTCTGGAGTGGGAGTCCAGGGTCTGTCCCTCACCCTGCCATGGACCTGTGAGCACACACAGAATGCTCCAGCTCTCTGTGACCCAGGGTCACCCCTGCTCAGTAAAGAGCACCCACCATCCCAGGGAGTGTTTTGGGACCTCTCATGGTTTCACAGGTTGTCAAATGGTCACCAAAGATCTGATCTTTCAGACAATATTGAATTTTTCCTTAATCTCAGTTTCAGTGGTGTTTTAAAGCCTGCTTTCATTGTTTTTCAAACCATACTTTACACTGCTGTTCCTTTTTCATGTTTCCTTTTATCCTCCTACCTGACAGGAGGGATATGTGGGAGACAGTTTTATCTGCACACAGTACTCTTGTCCATTGAACTAAGCAACCAAGAGAGGCAATAAATAGGCATTTAAAGAGATTCTTGGAATTTTCTAAAGACAATATAGTGGTGATAGGTTAGTTTTGTGATTTCTGATTTTGTACAGTACATACTTTGGTCCTTCTGTGCCCACTCTCCCTTTCCTCTCAGTCTTCTGCATGCTTCTCCTAAAAGCAAAGTTATTTTCAAAGCTGCTATGACACCACAAGCTGTCCTTTGTGAATACATGGTGCTAGTTATTCAGTCCCTACATGAAGAATTTGGGGTTTTCCGCTCTGCTCTCTGTGCCCTCATTTGGGTGAGATTTGGATACTTAGGTCCTGCTATACCCTATGGGATGATATTTTGTTTGCTCAGGATTTTGTTGGGATTCACCATGCTTTTTCTTTGTTTTTTCTTTTTTTTTAAAGACAGTTTGTTCTTTTTACTCTACTGAAATTATCTGGAAAGTCTCAACATAATTACATTCAGCAGAGGTGGGGACATGAAGAGGACACCTGTACAGCTTTTTCTGCTTTTCCTTTCAGGATGGAGACTTGTCTCCTCTCATGTCAGTGAGCCAAACTCTACTTTAGACAAAATGAAACCCCAAGGTCAACTGAATGTGAATTTTTGGTGTCAGACATCAGACACAGCACTGCAAAGGCTGATTTCTAGAATCCATATGGCATTATGAGAATATTTCACTGAAGTGTTCAGTCTTAGTGTTGTGGACACAGAGGTTTTGATAAACTCAAATGACAGATCCCCTTCTAAAATAATCTGGTGTGACAACCTGCTCAGTGTGAGCCACTAGAATTTGATAAATTTTCCTTTTATCAACCAGCATAATTTTTAATTGAGCTAGAAAAGAGGATTTTTCAAGGCATCAAATTATGAAGCCCAATTGTATGCCCAATTTAATAGTCAATTATCCACACAAAATATCTGTTCTTTACATCTAAACATAAAAGATGGATGTATTTAAAATCTGAATATTGTTCTGCCTTTGCCTGAAGAACTCTTTAGGATCAGGAACCCACCCACTCCTCACTTTTATTTTATATATGAAACTGCAGGAGAGATTTTCCTAATATTCCAATTTGTCAGAAAAATTTGTACAGCCCAGGTATGGTGCTACAGGAATAGCACCTGTATCTTGAAGTATAGAATCTTTCTTTGTGTTTCTATTACTACACCATGCTTATATTTCCATTTTCATCTCTCAAGGACAATCCATTTTACAGGCATGCCAGCAGCTTGAAGTATTTTGGAGAAAAGAATGGTTATAAAATTTCTGGTGGAAAATTCTAATGCAGCTATAGTTCCTTCACTACTGAAGCCAAAATACCATTTTAGAGGGATTTGAAAAGAGTAGTATGTTATTTCACTGGCTAGATGTAGAATAGTGCTGTGGATAAATCATCACTCCACTGTTGGGTATGGCTTGGCACGACCAGGGCTTGGCACTCTGGGGTGCAATAATTTCCTCAGGAGAAGGTGGCAAGGAGCACAGCACCCACAAATCTGTCCTGACACAGCAGAGGCAAAAGCAGGCAGAGTTAGGGGACATCCTCTGGTTCCATTTGCCCTTTTCTAAGCATCTGTCCCACTAATTTCAGGGTCAGATTGAGATGGATGTGGGAAATTGCTACAATGCAGTGTCTACAATAAGAATATTCAGCTTTTCTTTTTTTTTTTTTTTAATTCTGTTAACCAATTATTGAGAATTCATCTCATTTGATAATTACTATGAGTTGAATACACCAATAGGGATATTTTATTCCAATGCAGGTGTTATCTCTGCTTAGCTTTGACTCACCTTTAAAATATCTATAATTAGATTTGGAAAGAGAGTCTTTCATTCTTAAACTTACTGAAAAAAATGGCATTTTGCTGTACTTCATAGAATAGTAAGACCAATTAAATTCTTCAAGATAATGGTGTTCTGAACTTGCATCTATTTTTGGAACATTAATTATATTCTGCAATGCTTCCTGTGAAAAATCAGAGACAGATACGAGCATTAGTATGTGTTAATTAAATCTGAGTTAATATTTTTGGTCAGGGCTCTGCAGTAAATACATAGATGTGTTTACTGGTTAATATTTCTTGTATTTGTATCCTAGTTGTATTTTTCTATTAGTTAAATGGCACATATTGGTTTTTGTACATACTAGAAAGGCTTGATTCAAACAGGTCAAAGTTCATTTCTGACCAGGTTATCCAAGATCAAACTCTGCTTTACACAGAGCAGGAAAAATATGTAGTGGCAATAAAGACAGTCTCTTTTTCAGAAATGTTAAACTGAAGGTCTTGTTTGTCTGCAATTTTTCATGAAGCTTTGCTGGTTTGTTTGGGTTTTGTTTTAAGCCAAACCTCTAAAACTCTCAGTTTTCATCCCAAACTAAATACACTGCTAGATTGGCCTTTTTTATCCTAAATGCTGCTGAAATTCTTCATCTTCATTTCTTTTTGTAAACCTAATTCACAAGTAGGTTTCCTTTTGCAGCACTTGCACCAAGTAAGTCGACGAGGTTTTATATTTGTGCTCTTCATTTCCATTTTTATAAGGACATCATGGAAACCATAGTGTCAGCTGGGAAGCTGAGCATATAGATGAGACTGTGAGCATGAAATATTCATGCTACATCTCCCTGAAAGCCTTGCATTGATGTAGAAGGGCTTGTTTTCCTTCCCTTTCCCTCATCCCCCATTATTTTACACTGAAAAATTGGCATCATCTCAAAAAAAAGTGGGTCAGGAAGACGCAGGACATGTGAGTCTTTCTGTTCTTCTGCAGGGCATCGCTTCCAGCAGCTATGGGAGGAGAAGCTCCTGAAAACCTCTTTTTTTTAGTCTCATGCTCCTGCCCTGTGTTTCAGGAGGAGGCAGCTCAATGGTACTTGCTGCCCTTCACCTGCTCATTTAATCTCCTCTATGTTTTCAGACTGAAATCTTTTCAAAATTTGTCTTGAAGTGATTTGTTGCAAAAAAATACAGTTCTGTTTGCTTCTGTGATATTCAGCTATTTCAGTCGGAAATTCTCATGAAAATGTTAACATTTTGCAAACTCTTGTGCTAGGTAATACTGAAATTTTTTCAGGGATAAATTTATTAACATTTTAAAAAGTAAATCAGACTTGAAACTAAGGATATTCCATTTAGAAATTATAATAATGGAAATATGTGTCTTTCTTCATTCTCCTGACATTCTTTAAAAATCAGTGTTCTTGGTGACTAATATGTGAATGTGTGCTAGAACATTTTTTTCCCACTGGAAATAAATTAGTCAATTTTTTTTTACCAGGTTTATTTATTTCTTTATGGATTCTTGTGAGCATATTCTGGAATTATAATCCTAGTGGGCTTATATTTGACACAATGAGTGGGAATATTTTGATTTATAACACAGAAATTCATTCAGATTCCCATAATTTGTGAAAAATCTCACTGTTTTCAGAGAATCCAATTAATATGTTGCCTGAAAGACCTCTAGATCTAACTACTGTAGGCAACTCAATTTTTAAGCTATTCTTCCAAATAAGCAAACCAGGTTTTCTTTTACTAGTACTGTGCAGAGCAAAAATAATGAACAAATATAATGATACTAATATACAGATATAATTATATATACTAATATTATATATTGTATTTATATATATATTATATAACTATATTGTTAATTAATAATTTACTAATAATATTATTAGTTCATATTAATAACAATATAATACCCAAATTATATAATAACTGAATCATTATTCTAATAACTAAATATATAATTATATTTATAATTACAATTATATATTCATATTATATATAATATATGCTATATATTATATATATAAATTTTATATACTAATATGCAAATATAATTATATATATGTTTATATATATTATATAATTTAAAATAGTGAAGTAATTGGGTAAAAAGGAGGTTCCATTATAGGCATTTTTGGCAGAATTTGAAAACTTGGGTTTTCTTGCGACTCACATGTCCTTTTTCCTCTTGTGTTTGTTAGATGCTGTCTGTCATTATTTATGAATATGTGGAAGTGTGCCACTGAGTTACACAACCTCTTAGTAGAAGCAGTCCAGAATTTTCCATTATCTGTTGTTCACTGGAAAACTTGGGACTTAAAATTGGTTATGTCTGATTTCTCAGAAGTAAACTCACCCTAAGATTAAGAGGAGTAGTTTTTTCATGTTTAAAAGCCCCAGTGTCAGGGGCTGCCCAAACACCCAATGTGGTAAAGCAAGGGGCACAGGATGAGCAGTGACATTGGTGCATCAGGGTGTGAGCTGTGCAAAAACTTCTGCTTTTCTGGTATTTGCTGATGGCCCAAGATTTATAAAAGAGATAAAAGTTATAAAAGAGATCAGCTTTCTGCAGTGTCTACCATAATATTCCTGCTCTGTGCATGCCTTTTTGTCATTTGTCTGTTTGCAAGAAGAGAATATCTCTGAAACTGTTGGTTATTACTACTGATACTCATATTTGGAAATCTGCCTTACTCCTATGTTAGTTTTCTAATGCTGTGGTCCTAAAGCTAATTTGGTAGAGCTTACAAGCTGTTTGAACCACATTGAGTCTTGCCTCGTTTTTTCACAGTCACATTTGAAATGATCTGTCAAATAATCAAATAGTGCTCACATTAGACCTTAGAGGAGAATAATCTGCACAAACTGTGCAGTTACTGATTGCCATCCCCTCACCTCCAAATAATAAATAATTTACAGCTATCACGTGTTCCTTCTACAGTTGAGCATAGAGGCAAAAAAAGAAACCATCTTCATTTCATCATTAGCTTAATCAAGGCAGTGTATCAGTAACCTGCAGTGAAACTGATTGCTGAGGAGCAGGGGGAGTTGATGGCTGAGTAACAAATGAGTTTTTGAACCTTAGGCCTTTTAAATTTTAGTCAATTTTAACTGAAGTTCCTGAAAACTCTTAAGTTCTTTTTTTTAGAAGTTACAATATTTTGAAAAGACTACATGAGAAAACAGTTTCGAAAATACTCAAACAGCATAATTTCCTTGTTCCTTTTCTTTGTTTTTTCCAGGGTGAAACTTGATTTCTTGAGCCTTGCAGGAAAGGGTAACCTTCAAATCCAGCATCTTTGACTGGCAAGGGGCTGCAGACCCTCAAGGCCTTTTCTTGGCTGCCCAGCATGGAGGCAGCAATTTCAGAGTGCTGCTTTTTGTAACAAAATCTCCGGGTCTGCAGCTTTTCACCATGGAGTTGAGAGCTAAAATTCAACATCTGAGTAAAGCCAAAGCTTCTGGATTGAAGCTGAAGCCAAGGAGCATGAGCCAGGGAAACCAGACCCAGAGTCCCAGACACCAAAACCACAGGGATGTGGAACTTTAGTCTCCCAACCAGCCAGGTGATCATGGCTGTTCTTGCAGAATTCAAAAAACAAATTCTCATAAACAAAATCTGAATGATAATGACAGATTTTTTTGTTTGTTTGGGAGTTATATGGCTATTTGTGGTTCAGAGGCACAAAAGAGACAATAACAGAACCTCTTCATGGGTCTATAAATGTGTTCACTATCCAAGCAACTTCAGAGTCATGGTTTTTATCTGAATTTTGCCCTTAAATACTTTGCTTCTGAATGATGAAAATAGTGGGTAACTGCACTCTTCTCTTGGAATTGCCCCCTTTCTCTTTCTTCTATAATAATCTATTTTCCCTCCTTCTTCCAGACACCCTGTGGCCATTTTTGTTCTTCTGTCTATCTCCAGGCTTATTTTTTTAATATTTTTTTTACTTTCTAGAGTTTTAAAGCCCTCAGGTTAAAAAAGATGAAGAAGGCAGATCTGAAATGCTCAAGAGAGTTCACAGCCTGTAAAAAGAGCAGTGAAAATCAAAATTGGGGAAAAAATTACAGAAAAGCACAATGCACAGGACCTAGAGGTTTAAAGAAGGCTTAAAAAGAGACTTTCAAAAACAAATTTTCCCTTTGAGAAATACTCCATCAGAATGTTTCAGCTTCTTTTATCTCCTGTGTCTTCTGTGAGTTATGTTTTAACACTGAAATAGTCCCTTGAGCATATATAAACTCAAAATGAACAGAGAACTAACTAGAGATGCAGGATTCTCTTTTGTTCTTTAGATGCTCGGGTTCTTGGTTATTTTTTCCTCACTGGGATGGATATGCTGGATTTTTCTAGTTTAGGATACAGGTAATTCTGGAGTACTGGGTGGCAGCTTTTATTTTCCATGACTGAGCTAATTCCTTGCAGGTGTTTTGATGCTTTTTGGCTTTTCTCAGCATCAAGGCATGACCATTTGCCTCATGTTTTTTAAAGCCAATACTATAAGATATAAGAGCTCATCAAGATATTAACAGTTTAATAGTGTCAAAATAGCTGAAGGATTTTGGGGGACAAGCTGCTAGGAATGACAATGACAATCTCTAAAATTATGAAATAAAGTTACAGAAATATGAAATATATTGACTAAAGATAGGCATATTTTCAGTGGCATGAGAGATAGACCAGTCAGGAGTAAATTTTGGGCTGCTTTACTTTTCCTAAGATCCCATTAGGCCAGATTCTGACCTAAATCAGATAAATATCAAATCAGAGTGGAGCAGCAGAAATGAACCAGTCTATAGCAATTGAAAGAGAGATAAGAATGAAAGATGTTGATGTCACTGTAGCTGCAACTGAAACAACTCATTTCAGACTAAATAAAACATTAATACCTTCATGCTTTTCTCTATTTCATGGAATGCTCCAATTAAGAGTTTGAGTATCCCCGGGTAGATTTCAGTGCAGAAATTTGTTTGGAAAAGGGTCCACTGAGGATTATGTGCTAAGTTATCTAACAAAGAATAAAGTGAGTCAGTGTCTCATATGGATTACTGCCTTGCTGAACCTGCTGCTGTATTTGGTGAGGTGTGAACAAAGACTGCCTTGATAGAGATAATCTTGTTTAACCGTGTTAAAACACTGAGAGAGGATTGCAGCTGGTGGATAGACTGAGGGAGGCTGCTGGAGTGAGGAGACATGTGGGCACTTTTAATTATAGGAGTTGGGATGCCCTACCTGTGAGGGAAGGCTTTAGTATGAAATTCAGTCTGAGAGTTTCTGGCCTTTACAAATGTTCTCAGTACTTTTGTGTTCACAGAAGTGATTTATGATTATTTTTATTGCTGGTTGGATTACAGATAATGTAAAGGCCCTGCAGATACATAGAAGCTTAGAATCAGGGATTTATTGTTGGGTGTTCAAATAATGTCTGGATGGACCTTGAATTCAGAGCTGGTCCTGCAAATAAGCCCAGGTAAGATTGTATTTATATATAAATTTAAAATAGTGCCATTCTAAAACCACAAGAAAATATCTCTTATTTTCTTCTTTACTTAGGAAGACTGTAAAACAAAAAGGCAGTGGTAAAATGCCATGGCTGAAAAAATGCTGAGGAGATGACAGAATGACCCTGATAAATCCCCTTTCCTAGTTGCTGGATAGAGGTTCCCTAAACACAATCTCGTTTAATGGGGTAGGAAGCACTGGATCCCTCAGAGTGCAGGAAATAGGAAATCACAATTATTTATTGGGTCAAACACTTGATTTGCATTCAAATAGGGGTGAAAGAAACCCCATTGCTCTGTCTTTCTGACTTATTGAAGGCTGAAGTTTTTATTTATGAAGGTTTTAAAGCTCTCATCAATCTGAGCAGCCGGGGTGTGCTGGTGAGGGCAGTTCTGGGGCTCTCCTGCACCCTGCCAGGCTGGGTACCACACACCCCTCTGGCTGCACCTCTCACCACATCCATGGTCTCAGAGCGACCATCAAGATATTCTGTATGAACAGGCAGAAATTCTAGGCAGAAGACAGAGAACAGAATCTCCTCACAGATTTATTTTATTGGAGAAGTAGCTCACACTCTCACGTTGGGTTTGAATTCCTGCTATCACTTTTCTCAGAATTTCTTCACCAAAATGATGTCTGTGTACTTTAATATTTCCAAAAGGAGACATTAGTGCACAAGGCAGTCAGAGGAGATGGGAAGGCAGATTTCCCTGGAGTGTAAATGAAACCTCAGAGCTGGGAGATGACTTTTGCTATGGTGAGAGTTATTTTCCCACCCTTTAAGCACACCAGCCCTGGAGCTGACACAGCCTCAGTTCTGGCAGTGAAGATCAGCTCTGTAAATTGAGCACAGAATCCCTGAAAGTCACAAAGCCAGACAATCCTCCCAATATTGCACTCAGGTGTGAGAGTTTAAAGCCACGTTGCTCAGGAAGGTAGAATCAAAATGCTTTTCTGCAAAATTACATTGATTCTCCATGCTACATTCTGATGAACTTCAATAATTTTTTCCCCCTCCAGTGATCACTGATTAATCTAAAAAACTGTGAAATTAAGTTGTTTGAACCAGGAATTAAAAATTTCCAGCAATTAAAAACAAAGAAACAAACCAAAACAGCCACCAGCATTAGAAATTGATTAATCATGACAACAACTGAGATGCTGAAATTAGTTGTCCTTGTTCCAAAGGGTTTGTAACTAGTATGATGTTTTTGAAGCTATTAAATGATAGTTAAGCTGTGTTATTATTTGTAAAGCAGCTACTTTTGTATCCTGAGCCCACTGAGTAAATGTTTTGCACAGCAGGAGACTGTAACATAGCAAGCCTAATCATTGTCATTTTACTGTACAAGAGGTAATTTTAGAAAATTATTCCTTAAATTATAAGATTCAAACAAAGTCAAGGCTCTCCAGCTGGGAACTTTTTTATTTTCTGTCATTGAAAAGTGTCTTTCTTCTAAATACTGTGAATCTTGGACAGATTCACTACAACTGGTCTAAATATAGTAAAGGAAATTTAAAATTTTGCATATTTAGTAGTCTTTCTCTTAGTTAATGTAAGTATAATGAGTTGTCCATAGAGAGAGCACTGGGCACACAATGGATCTGATTCCCTCCTGAATTCCTCTGGCTCGGCTCCAGAACATCTGTGCTGCAATTGATAACACAGCACTGCTGTGTCTTTAAACAATGTGAGAAAGAATCAGATGAGGGGAATCTAACATTTGGATTAAGGATTTGCTAATACTTATATATTTCTAGCAGTCTGGACATTAATCAGCACCCCCAGATATGCAGATGAAATCTGTTCTACTTCTGCTACACAGCTTTTGGAGGGTTGCAGTATAATACATTTCAGAAGCTTTTAGAGTGTGACCCACCACAAGCTCCTCATTTTCCTGTGCAGTGTTTTGCAGTGTGTGCTCTTATAAAGAATATATTCCAGTTTTGTGCAGTTTTCTGCAGTACCATTACCTAATTTTTTTCCTAAATGAATTGCATAAAATTTTCATTTACCTCCTAGTTCATTCAGATAATTTAAAATATTTTTCCCCTTTTATATACTGACTTTAACTTTCACCCTGATCAAAATGTCACCTCTATCTGGTATCAGATTTTCTATCTGGTTGTATTTCCAGATTACAAAAAAAATTTATTCAAAATACATGCCTAGTTCTGAGGTTCCAACATTTGCCCTTCTGTTGGCATTTTTCCCTCTCTGCAGTCGATGTCAATGCATTGCTAATTTTGATGTGATAGCATTTTACACTCGCATTTCCGATTGCAATGCAAAGTGCAAGGCAGCAAGAATTAGGCCTGCAATGCCCTGGGAGTCTCATGACAGTCAGGAGCTGATGAAATTTGAATTCCACCCCATCTCCTCAATTCGCTTTGCACAGGGCATTCCTTTCAAACACTGTTGGTGTGGGTCAGGTCTGTCTCATTCCCCAAGGCAGCATCTCCAGCATCAGCTGGTGAACCTGACATGAAACTCAAGGAGTCACATGAGAAACACAGACAAATAATTTAGGCTGCTATTAAACGGCAAGATTTTCCCATTTTTATTTTTATTTTTATTTTTATTTTCCCCTTGCTGGCTTGCACCTGGTTATCAGAGTAGTCTAGAGGTGATCACTGCTCTAACCAGCAGGGGTGTGTGAATCTCCCTGTTGCCATCATCTCCCCAGTCCTGGATCACTGAAGATTGACACCCCAGGCAAGGAACAACTTTGGGAAAAGGCTGCATGCAAAACAATGCAGCTGTGCACAGGGAACGGTGTGGCAGAGAGGCAGGAGGGATCAAACAACTACCAGAGTTGCTAGAGGGGAGAGTTTAATGACAAGTTACTGTGACATTTATGACCAGATCGATTATGAAGACTGAAAAAATCTATGGTATATTTCCAGGGTATTGCTGTAGAGCCATCTGATACAGGGGTTGCCATGGCAAGTACAGATTTTCTATTAACCAGGAAGGTGAATAGTCTCATAAAAACCATGGAAGTTGTTAGTGAATAAATTGCATATGGGAAGCACCTCTATTGATCCCTATGGAAATTTAATATTTTCAAACAAAGCTGTAAAGTCTTTTCCTTGGTTATTTTTAAAAAACAGTCTGGGGTACTGTCAAAAGCAAATGCACCATTTCTGGTATTCCCCATGTCTTGAATGACAGCCTAGACAGATTGGAAAATCAGCACTCAGCTAAAAATACTAGTGTGGAGGCAGCAGGGTAAGAAAGTAAGTTACTGAATATTGTTAAATAGGTCTGTCTCTACAGCTTTGATACTTGATAAGGTTAAGATCTTCATCATCACAACCTGAGAACTAAAACAAATATACTTGCACTGTTTAATACTTGATTATCTAATTTGTGACAAACATTTCAGGAGACCTGTAAGACCAGGAAAAAGCATTATTGTCAATGCAAATTGGATAAACTGAGCAAAGGAAATCTCCTCAAGGATCTATATTTCACCCCATCCCCACAGTGTTGTATGCACATAGAAAATTTAACCACACAGAAACAATCCAAGGGTAGAAGGAACAGGTTGTCCAGAGAATTTTTGGTTGCCCCATCCCTGGAAGTGTCCATGGCCAGGCTGGACAGGACTTGGAGCAAACTGGGATAGTGGAAGGTGTGGCAGGGGAATGGAATAAGATAATCTTTTAATGCCTTTAAGGATTCTGTGATTCTATACTTCTGTGGGAGGATAAACTCTGAGGTGTCTTTCTCAGGCCCAGACATGCGGACACCGAACTTGCTGTGAGGTGTTGGTTATAGCAGAATGGCAGGAACATTCCTGTGCTTTTGCCATCTTCTCTCTAACAAGCACAGTGCTGTTGGCTTTTACAGCAATTTTGGTGTGCAGCAGAACAATACAGTTGTTACTAGCAGTAGAACAATGAAGTTGTTACTAAATGCGCTGCTTTCACTGTTTCTCACTGAGTATAAATTGATCAGTAATTGTTGAGCTTGGGAAAGTCTAGATGAATACAGAAAATTTACTGATATTTCACCGGGCAACTGTCTTGTTTGGTGGCAAGCATTTGTGCAAAGGGTCAGGCCAGATGCTGACAGTCCAGCAGGAAATGTGTTGCAGCTGTGGATGCATTCACTGATGTGACAGAGTATGTTCTTTACATAAAAGAAGGCAAAATCATCAGTTGTGTCCCACTGATCTGTTTCTCATTCAGGCCAGAGCATGTCTGCTTTGACTTCTCTTCCCTGTCTCTGATCCTGGCAGCTCTGCCTCTCTGGCCACTCCGTGTGTGGTTGCTCAGGCAGGATAACAGCTCAGAAACAAGGCTGGCTATGGTGGCCGTGCAGCCTTAGTGAGCTCTGCCTGTCCAGCAGGATGAATCCAAGCACTTGGACTCACAGCTTTCTCTTATCTGCAGCAGGTAATTTCTTGTTCACTACACCAGCTGTATTTTTGTTAGCAATCATCTTCAGTCCTACACATCCTTATTAACAATTTATTTTGCCCATATGCTAAGAATCTGCTCTAATAATTAACAACGTTGTGTATCCATTTAGCACCATATCTTTTTAAATGCAGTATGTTCCTATTTCCTAGTCCACATATCTTCCCCCAAGCAATACCACAGGTGCTTCCTTTAGACCTCTGTTTTCCTTTGAACTACAGTGGTTCAGCTCATTAGCCTGTCTCACTTCTTATCAGTCACACTTGCTTCTCATTACTCTGGTTGCAGAGCTACCATAATTAGATTTTATATTTTTAGGCATTCATAACACTGCTTTAGTGTACACTGTGCTATCAGAAGCGTTTTAGAAAAACCATAAGACCAAACTAATTAAGATGTTCCACAGAGGCTTTTTAAAGGAGAGTTGCTGTTGCTGCTGACTTGGTGAATTCAGGCACACACAGCTGTGGGGCCAGTGGGCTGACAGGGGAGGTCACTCAGATCTCCTGCCTGTGCAGCTCACAGGACCCCACCCCACAGCTTTTGCTTCCAGGCCATTATCTCTGATGTCTCTTAGGAGAAGATACGCTACATTTGGCTTTAAAGACTTGGGGTTTTTCCCTAAGTTTACATTTTCACTCCTGGAAGTTCTCCCCTCTTGCCAAAAGCAGTGCAGATATCTTGAGCACCTAACTTTTTTCAGGTAACCCAAATACTTCTCAGAAACTGCAAACAGAATGTCCTCATCCTATTCACAGATTGTGCTCGTTGTATTCTCTATTATTTTGTAGTCTCCTGCATGGGATTTTCTTTCTGTGTTCGTTTCCTTTCCTGAACAGCTGCATTTTCCTCCTCCTATGAGCTGCTGCTCTCTTGCTCTTCTGGAATGGCTTAGATGGGCTGAGACCGTTTCCACTCTTATATAGGAGCATCTGTAGATAGATGGACCTTGGTGACAGTAAGGGAAATGGGTCTGGAAGGCACCTGCAAGGCTCTGCATACCTGTAAAAATAATAATAATAATTCGTGGAATTATTGCTGCTTCTGTTTTAAAATGGGGCTTTTTGCAGGGGCATTTGCCACATACTCAGCAGTATCTCTGGAGATGTAACTTATTCTTTAGTCTCTATATAGAATGGGATATTTTTAGGTGGGAGCAATTTTGTACACAGGAAGCTTTAAGTTTCCTTCCTTTACTGAAATATTTTCTGTGTTGAAGAGAATCTGAGCTATTGAATTTCACTGGTTCCTAAAATAACATGCACAGATGTATTTACAGTTATTTTTTAACTTAATTTGTATAACTATGCTGCAAATATTCCATGTGAAACAAGAAAAATGACCTGGTGTTGTAGTAGGTTGCTCATTTCCCTGGAAACCCAGCTTCTAACATGAAGCTTACTTGGAAATTAGTTACAACAGGTGTAATCACTCTCCATCCTTCATCTCATTTATGCAGTCTCTGCTAGCAGTAGAAATCTTTACTTTGGGGAGGCAGAAAACTGTATTCTACCAACATAATCACATTCTTCTGTCATTCAGACACTTATTTTAGAATTAGCCAAAAAAATTAAAGATCTATTTTACAATAATAAAAACTCAATTACTGGAATCTCTAAAGGGAGCAAGTAGCAGTAAATATGAAACAAATATATAAGTATTTAAAAATAACTACTGCAGTGCAAATTTACATAAATAACTATTGTTCTTTCAGGATCCAAAGCAGTATAGTTCCTTGCTTTTCCAATAGAGTGCTTGCTGCTGGGTTTTCATAACTATTTATTATTATTGTTGTTGTTGGTTGTTGTTGCTATTGTTGCTGCTGTTGTTGTTGTTGTTTTATTTATATTAATTGTGGAAAGTATTGGCTTTTGAAAACCTTCTTGAAATTTCTTACACCTGTATTATATCATGTTTTACACTAGAATTTTCAAGGCCATCTTTATAAGGGACTTGGAGGCCACAGATTCACTAAGGGACACTGGATTTGTTCTGTTTAGTGGAACAGAAACTCCAGACCCAAGGGCTTTGGGATATCACACCTTGATATATGTAAATATATACACAAACTGCAGCATTGTTTCCATCTGCTGAAGTACTTTGCATCCTTGAGCAGTATTTGTTTTATGCTTCTACAAGGGTGTTGTGCCAGTGGACTCTGACAATTCAGCCTGTTTGTCCTGTAAATTTAACTGGGAGAGGCCCCAAGCCCTGCAGGGTTGGGCAGTGTCCCCTGCTCACATGGGGCTCACCCCTTCCTGGGCTCTCAGGCAAGTTGCATTTGCTCCTTTCTCTCATTGTCCTCTCTTCATAGAAAGTGAAGGTCTCTTTTTTTTACAATCAGATGGTTTGCTTTGTCTAGCCTAAGTAAGAGCTTGCATTGTTATTTCTGCCTTAATAGCTCAGCAGAGGTTTCAGTCTATTTAAAGATTCTTGTAATGATTTTAGTGGTTTTTATGTGTATACAGCAGGGATTTATTGATGTATGAAAGCCAATATTAAGTGTCAAAGACATGAAATAAGAAATGTGCCCATGTATGCAGGCTTTGTGTATAAACCTACAACCCATAATCAGTTGTTAATGATGTTGATTTTTCTTTTTCTTTCGTGCCATAGGAAGCATTTCAGAGAGGCTTTGGAGCCTCACTGGATCCAGCTGTGCCTTGTGCACTCATTGTTCATGAGCTGGTGATGACAGGAGATATCAATACAGCACCACAGAGTTTGGGTCAGGGTCTGTGTGCTGGTTCTGGCTTCAGCTGAATTCCCCTCAATTGTTTTCTGGTTTTTACAGTCTTTCTCCCTGTATAAGTTGTTAGTTCTTTGTTTATACTGAGACCATTGTCTTCTCTAAAGCACTTTTTTCTAAAAATATTCTGCTGCTTTAACTTCATAGTCCCCCATCCTCACTGGGGACCAGCTTCTGTCCTGCTGAGACAGGAGGGAGCAGGTGGCACTCATCCTAGAGGAGATGTGATCTACTACAAGCAGGAAAAATACAATAAAAAAGACAAATTAGGGTTGTATAAAAAAGCAATGCAATAATTATAGCAAACTGATAGTTGGCATTATCAGCATAGGCTGGAGTGTCTTTTGTTACCTTTTTGTTTATCTCTGGAGCACTGGTCCAGCAGTTTGCTGGAATATGGTGTGAGTTGCTTTGCCCACAGGAGAGGAGGAGGTGTTGAAACAACATGGCTTCTGCAAGGCTGTAATTTGGATATCAGAGCAGAAAATGGAGCTGCAGCTGGCATGTTCAGGATGTTCAGGACAATTAAGAAACGTGGCTCTTCATTTACATCCTTGCTGCACTGTTAGACAGCCCCCAGGAAAAGCAATTCTGCATTTCTGTATCTGGATTTTGAAAGAGGAGATGGGAATGAAAGCTGTTATCCCTCTGTAAAGTGTAAAGCCATCCTTTACAGGAAGCCATCCTGTAAAGCTGTAAAGTGCAGCCATCCTTTCTGATGCAAGGAAAAATTATTGGTGAATAGCAAATGAACCTTAACAAGAAATATCCATTGTAGGGTAAGAGGAAATAGAGAGCTCAGAGGTTCTGGTATGAACACATACTTTTCAAGCAGATTAAAATCACTGAAGGAACATTTCACTCTTCTCCTGGCAAATGAACTGTCTAACCAATAAGGTGTTGTGTTCATTTTTTCTTTCCTATGCAGGGAAAAAACAGTGGAAATTCTTATGGCCAGGTCTGTCCTCTGACTTAACAAACCCCAGATGAGATTCAGAGGACTCAACAGCTTATTCCATACCCAGTGGTCAGGAGAAATCCAGACCCTCTGTCATGGTGCCCCTGGTAGATGGGAGGAGCACACCCCACAATCTTTGCTCTGAGGTTGTTCAGAATTGAGACCTGCTCCTTTCAACATCTTTCTGGTTCACATCCAGAATTTTGTCCCTCCAAAAACAAGGCACAGCAGAGGTTTAGGCAGATCTTGCCCTGAGTGCATGTTGGCTCTTCAGCACAGAGGTGCTCGCTCCCAGGCCAGCAGCTCACACCTAACCTTAGAGGGTATTCCTTCTCATACAGCAGAATATTCCTATTGAAAATCCATGGGAAATAAACAAGAAATGAGAATAATTCAATCCCACCCTGCTGCATCAACCCAGGATGACAAACAGTGTTATCAGAGCAGCAGTTCCCTTTCCCTTTCCCAAGGCAGGTAATGGCAGAGCAGCACAGGGCAGGTCTGTCTCACTAAGGAGCCTGTCACAGTTCTCACTCAGCAGCTGGAAAATAGTACCTATGTACTATAAATAAATATCAGCAGCTGGAAAATAGTACCTGTGTGCTGTATATAAATATAGGCATGTGCATGTAACCATTTACCAGGACTCTACTTGCAAAGTTTTGTTTTGCCTCATTTCTTGAACACACTTTTTTGGAGTGCAGAATCATACAGAAAATCTTTTCAAGATCTCCCTCAGTTCTAGGTCAGCAGTGCTACAGAAACCCTCCTTAGGCCTAAACCATTTATAATATATCAAATATGTGTAAGTTCTGTAGACAGAAAATACCTTATTTCCATAGTATTTTCTGGAAACATACTGAAAAGTCACTTAAAGAATTAATTGAGCCAGAACTCACATGCAAAAAAATGTGCTTCCTTCTCTGCATTACAAGAAAGCAATTAGTGAACACTGGAGGCAACAGCTTTTGCTAATCAAAAGAGCTGAGTCTAACTTCTGTCTGCTTAAACAATTCTGTTTTGAAAGGAAAGGGAAAACCAGACATACTACTGGACCATCAATTAAACTGAAAACATGCAATGCAATGCAATTAATTCTTTTAAAAGCAAGAATTTTTCATTCATAGTGCAAATGTGCTAGGAAAATGATATGGCTAATAGTCTTTGAACATTGCTTTATGTGAATAACTTTCAAGATTCAATCTTTCAAGTTCATGTCTGTTGGTAGTGAAATATTTTTTGTTTAAATGCTTCTAGAACATTGACATCACATTTTCACCACCCTTTTCCATTTTGATCTCACTATTGATAGGGTGTTCCATCTTTGCTTTGCTCTTCATGCTCCATAAGGAGAATCTGGTAAACTTTAAACTGAGGCTTGAGGGTAAACAGGTCTTTTACAGTTATCACTGCATTTGGCTGAATAAATATTGTCCTTTTTTAATTCCTTCCCTCTCATTTTTTTTCTTTTACTGTTGTGACTTTATAAGACATAAGGAAAATTCAAATTAACTTACTATTTTAAAACATAGTTAGTATTTTTCATGTTGCAGACAACAGGCCCTACAGCTTGTCCTGACAGTTTTATTTCC
Source organism: Zonotrichia leucophrys gambelii (assembly GCF_028769735.1). NCBI lineage: Eukaryota > Metazoa > Chordata > Aves > Passeriformes > Passerellidae > Zonotrichia > Zonotrichia leucophrys. The sequence continues at coordinate 19,540,344 of NC_088179.1, read as the reverse complement.
AGCCATAATAGCTCTGATTTAATCTTTAAAGGAAACATCCCTACACAGGATTTGTTATTATTCATTTATACATTAGTATTGAGGGGAAAACTCTCCTGGAATTTGGTGATATCCAAACAAAATTCTTGACTTTGCCACAGATTTCTTGCTTGTTGAGCTTGTACACCTGAGATAAGTCCTTTGATGATATAAATGTTACACAGTTGTAATAGTTATTCCTCTATTGTTGTTTCTATCAGAGCAGTCAAAATCCCAAAGAATTTAAAATTTTTATTTCCCTACAGTCTTTTGACAAAGCTTTGTCTCCAGCTGAATACAGAGAGCTTGGTTGTTTGACAGATGAATTTTAAGGGCAGGTGAGTATTTTTCATGGCTGGTTCATCACTATGAACCAACCATTATATTGACAGGCTAATAGAAGATGGCCTTTAATGATCATTTTAGTCTTGGGGTGAAGTCATGAATTCAAAGAATTCTTTAAGTCCTGTCTTGTCCTATTCCTATCTCTGTCTAAAGTAACCTATCATAGACTCTGCCAATGTTCAGTGAAAGAGGGAGATGCAGCAGCCAAAAAACCTTCAGGTTATTTTCCTGTGGTCTCCACAAGGATAGAGTTTAGAGAGAAAAGAATGTATAATCTAATGTTTTGCCTGGGATGTGATGTCTGCTTTCCAGATTATCAAAATGTCACTGGTATATTTTTCCAGTCTGTTTTCTCTTTCTAATTAAGTTCCTGTCTCCCTGTCATGCTCCCACCCCCCACTACCATTTTTATTCATCTCCCTCTCAAAGGTACCAAAGGAACAGGCCAGTTCTCCTCCTGCTGTGCAGTTAAAAAACTCAAGATAGTGTTAAATTGACATGGGCTGTGCTGCTCTGCCAATCTCTGAAATGTCATTGCCTGGGCAGCCTGCTGGGCTCAGCTCAGCACCATGGTGCCAAGACTGCTAATAACAAAAGATAAAGGTTAATGAAGGAGGGAGAGGATGGAGGATGTGTTATTATCCAAAATCAAGTTGTCTGCTTTCTATCTGTAAGGTTTGCTCAAGGCCTAAGGTTTTGATTTTCAATTCTTTGTTTTTCCCCCTTAGCGGTGTTTTTATTTAGTTCATAGGGTAAATCACAGTGGGCTCACAGGACCCACTCCAGTGTCTTTCTTTCAGCATGGTGTCCTTGACTTCTCCAGTAGTCCTTGAGGTTATGAGTGAGTTATCCTCATCTGGCCCTGTATGATTGCAAGGCATAACCATGGATTTCTGCAATAAATGATGTCCTTTGTGGCTTTAGAGGTCCCTGTTTCTAGAAGCAAGAGGCTGAGCATGCCCAGGGCCCTGCTCTGTCAGTGGAGCTGCCTCTTGTCCCTCCCAGTGCAAAATGTTCCCGTGCCCTGGCTCTGCTTTCTGTGTGTTTGTTGTGTGAGGGTCTTGTCACTACAGGGTTATTTCTCTGTTAATGTTGGGTGGTTGCTCAGTATTTCTGCCTGTTGAGCTCCGTCAGAAAGCTGTGCTGCTGTGAACAGCCTGTGTGCAGTGTAGGGCTGACTGGAAGAGAAAGAAAAGCCAAAGGCCACTAGACTCACATTTTCTCTCCATCTACCAGTGCACAGGAGCTCCATTGCAGCTCTGACACACCAGGATGTTGCTCCCACCCTCTGTTGCTGACCCTCTCCCTCCTGCCATGCCCTTGTGAGCTGTCAGACCTGGTGTTTGTGTATTTGTTCCCACACCAGCCCTACTCACACACAATTCCTTCATCCCAATACCCTCTGTGCTCTGTGGCACGATGCTCTGAGCTTGGACTGCAGCTGGCTCCTGCTTCTGCCTTGTGTCTCTGATAGTGACCCAACCTTTCTGCACACAGGAAGCAGATCTGCCCTTATTCTCCACCTTCTGCATCTGCTTTTGTCACTGCAGTCACACCTGGCTTTAGGATTTTTGTGGGTCTGTACATCTCAAGCCCATGAATTGTTTTTTTATGGTGAATTTGCAGTGTTAGGATATTACTGGCACACAACTCCATAACTTTCAACTGCAGCTGAGATGGAGGCAGTTAAGTGTCTGTCCTAGGGTGAATTTTTATTTTTAGAATTATGAAAAATAACTTACTTTACAAAGGTAAGGATGTGTCTTACCTCTCATTCCACCTTTCTTTAGTAACCCCCTGAAAAGCAGACAGGGAGGCTGACAGAAAAATTCTCCACAGCAACAAATAACAGGTTGGAATCTGACAGCTAGAAAATATTCTTAGCTGCAAGTCATGCTTATGGTAGCAGAGAAGTCTGAAAAAGTCCACTTTTTTACTTGTTGAAAAGCTGGTCCCAACTTAGGTGATTGCTGTAGTTATTGCTTTTTTCTCCCCCCTCTTACTGTAAACTGTTTTGCAAATTATTTTACTGATTTTTAAAAATGTCATATCACAATGGAAACAGTTTAAATTTGTGTGAAGCCAGGATAAAAATGTATAAATGGATGTGCATATCAGTGCAGGAACTCACTCATCACTGTATCCATACAGATTTACCTATAGATATACATTAGAGAGAGACCCGAAAGACCAGGTCTTGTTTGTTAAGCTTTATTAAACTGGAAGTCCCCAAAATTAAAAACAAGAGCTGTCACAACTGGAACAAACGAAATGGTTCCCAGAATTTGCTGCTCTAGGATGTTATCCTTTGACATTTGAAAAATGACAGAAATTTATAGTAGTTGCTACCTATTTATAAAATGGGTGGGAGGGAGGTGGGAGGAAAGGAGATTATTGTTTTAATCGTCCATTGCTATCACTACATTAACAATGGAGAAAAGTGTTTAAAGAAAAAGAAAACAATGCATCTTACCTGAAGAGTAGCAGGAACTTGCTGTTTGTTTCTTGATTTTGAGTTTTTTTTAAATTAAATTCTGTATACTTGGGCAAAATACCAAAACAAATTTCAAATTCAGCAGTTACAGGCATTCTACATCTCTCAGTTAAGGCAATGGAAATCCTTCCATTGACAACCCCTGTGCATTGCACTGTGCTGGAGGCAGAATACACAATAAGAGGGAAAACCTAATCTAAGTATTATGAGTAGATACACCCAAGTGTTGCATAAAATGATTTTGTAGAGCATTATGCAATGTAGTAAAAATGTATGACAGTAAAATATGACTAGGGCTGCTGTATAGAAACACCATAGAAATAAAATAGTTTAGAGCAGGATAAAAGAAATAGAACTACTGACAAGAAAGTAGAATTTTGGGGTAAGAAAGAAAAAACCATGATAAGCTGAGTTTCTTGTTGAAAATAATTTAATATACAGCTTTATATTTTCAGTTATAAAGGGTACTGTTTTAGAGCCTTCTTCAAAGAAATCCACCAGTGAGACTAACTCAAAGGAACTTTGGAACAGAAGAGCAAAACTCCCTTGAAGGCAGGGAGCAAGATCTCTGATTTGCTTTGGAGAAGCTGAAGGAACAAAACTCGTGCAGAGATCCCTCCCATTCCCTTAATTTTCATCGAGCTTTTTCCCAGGCTGCTCAGAAGGTGATTCCCTGGGGCACACCTTGCCAGCCCCCATTATCAGCTGGGGCGGGTCGAGCTCTGGCCCTGCTCAGGGATGGGGAATTTGTCAAACAGGGAGCGTGTGCTGATGAGTGTGCACACATCCCACGCCCTGCGTGCCACATCAGGCATTTAACTGTTCTGATTGTGCTCCTCTAAACTCCTCACAGCCTGCTCAATAGCTGCTGCTCTCATTTACATAAACACTGGGAGTTTGCTTGTGCTGGTGCTGTGTCCCAGTTGCAGCTTCTCAGCTGAAAAATTAAAGGCAGGAGGAAAGAAAATTCCCTTCTCCCTCTCAAAGGCCTATCCATGGGGACATCAGTTCCTACAGAGGCTGCTGTGTTTTGTCAGACCCTAAAAAGGGCCACATGCATGGCCCTGTGGCACCTGTACATGAGGCTCATGGCTCAGAGAAGTGATTCATCTGATTTTCATTTTTTTGCTCTAACCCTTTTGAGGAAAGTGGTGAGAGAGGGGATCAAGTCTCTGGTTTTTGATCAGGGACAAGCTCAGTTTCAGGCATATTTGAAAAATTAAGATTCTACTTCCTTTATTGTATCTGTTTAGAACGCCAAAGAGAAATTATGTTCCACTGATGTTCAGTGTCTCTAATTGTAATTAAATGTCTGACAGTGAACAACTGAATTTGTACTCATAACTAAAGAAAAAAGTTTGCTATTTCAGCTGCCTGTTTTTCATTAAGCTGACAGAATAAGAGGCATCACAAGGAAAAAGCATCTCTTCTACTTATGGGAAATAAATCTTGATTTCTTTTAAATATTATTTAAATGAGACCCTTCTGGCCATATCCATCCCTGCTCTCATTCTAACCAGCAGTTTCAAAAGCTGAGTGAATGACTATAGTCCCTTGTTTTTATGAGCTGCAGTTAAAAATCCATGAGTTTCTTGATAGAAATGGTGCCTTTTGAAGCTATTCATGAATTGCCTTTTTTTCCCTAGGTTATAGGAGCCACTGAATTAATCCAGAAATTCAGAATCCACATCCATTTCTATCATCATTGCTGGGTTTGCTTAAGTTTAATAATTTCCTTGTCAGCTTCTTTTGTCTACTTTAATATGATTTTTATTTACTCTGTAGCAGCAAATACCCAGAACACCTATATTTGATTGAAACTTTACCATCTGTGATCTTCATATGTGTGGGACGTGTCTGGTAAATCCAAGTGTAACACTTTCCTGTTTTGCTCTGGCTGCAGATGGGAATTCCTTTTTGATGAGCATTGATTTTCCCAAGGTGCTGTAGGATCATAGCCCTGCAAGGTACCCTTGGTGTCCTCCAAATGTGAGTCCTCAGTGTTCTCCAAATACATACCCCTGACTCAAGGCAGCTTTCCTTGAGATTTTTTTTTCCCCCTACATTTTAAAGAGAACTGAACAGATCTTACAAAAAGTTTTGGTGGAAATTTCCTGACATTTATCCCAATTACAGTCCAATATCTATTACTTAACTGGCAAGAAAATTAGATTCCTAGAAAAACCTGCTGTGTCTCTTTTTTTTTTTATGTGAGGCTAAAGGTCGAGAGCAAAATGGCTTTTCTTGCACATGATGTGTGTGTAGGGTGGGTGGATCTGGGTGTGCAGAGGCTGGAACCAAAATGTGGGAAAATCCCATGCACAGGCACTGGGTCTGCCAGGATGGGTGCAGATACCAGCTCTTCACCCAGAATTTATCCCACACTGTTTCCACTCCTCTTGCACATCAGTGGGTGCAAACTACTACCCTTATGAATCTTGTTAGCTGTATTAACTAAAACCAGACCAGATCCTAGTGCCTAGTGGTAGAATTCTGTGTCTGGGATTGTCAGCCTGAAGCTGGAGATGGGAATTATGCTTTTTTAGACAGGGTTGGGAGTGATTTTGGAGGATTTAGGTGAATCTTCACTTTGTTCTGCCTGTTAATATGGTTAATTTGATGAGTCAATGGAGGTGTATCCTACCCATCTCCTGCAGAGTTTTGCTTTATTGTCCTTGATAGCACTAAAACTGGATAGTAATTTTGGTGAACTTCTTTACTATGTAGGTATCTATGTACTGAGTGCTATTGCTGAAACAAAAGTAAGGAAAATGTAAGGACTTTTGAAAGAATCAAGGGAAGAATTCAAAATATTCTCAGAATATATTAAAAAATATAATTAGGAAAGGGAATATGTAGTTGTCTTCCTCCCAGAAAATACATTGCACTGCAGGAGATTTATGGCAGTCATTGGGTTCAAAAGTCTGAGATGAATCCTTTCAGGTACCTGTGGATATCTGTAGGAGAAAACCTCCTCACCCTCCAGTGAGAGGAAGGTGAAAGGACCAGGATGCTGAGATCACAGGCTGTATAATCAGCACCTTCATAATGAGAACCTTTACAGATCCTTTGATGATGCTATAGAATGAACATCCATCATATTGCATGCACACATTCTTGGGGAGAGAAGGGAGTCTGAGAAGGAAAAAAGTACAAGTTTTAATTTAAAAACCACAAATTTTGCATTTTAAGAGCTCTAGTTGATTTTCAAGTGTTCTGTGGAATTTGACATATGGTTTTATTAGGTTAGCACAATTATCCTGGAACCACTTATGGACAGCACTGACAAATGCAGCTCTTGGGAATGTGATTATGAGAAGACACTCAATGTTTCTCAAGTGTTGTCTTTAGTAGTACTTGAGCAATTGACTTTGCAGAGTAATGAGACATCATCTCCAGACTATCAAGATTTAGCCAAGTAATTATTTCTTGAGCTCTAGTTCTGTACAAATATTTAGAGGCTTTTGCAGTGCAGTCACATTTGAATTTTAAGGGATGCTCCATGACTGTAGCTGCACAGGGATGGGTTTATTTATGCGGGATTTTTCAGGCAGATGTTGGAGCACTTCAGCAGGCAGATGTGATGTTTGTTTGGTTGAAGTGCCAAGCTGGCCAGGAGCCCTGTGGCTGCAGCAGAGCTGTTTTGAGTTCTGGATAATTCACTCTGCCTTTCCACAGGCTTTGGGAGCTGGGGCTCAGTGCCCTGCTTAGGGGGCTCAGCTCTGGAGCTCTCTTGTGCCCAGCAGGCTGGGAATGTGAGGAGTTTACACCAGACACCATGTGGGCTTAGCCTGTATCTCCTTCTCTTCCCCATGGCCTAATCCAAATCCCAGTGGAGTGAAAAGGTGGTTCCCCATTTATTTCATTGGTCTTTCAATCAGAACCTGGTAGAAGAAGAAATTCACCAGGACTAGGATGTCCAGGCACTCACACCGCTGAGCTTAGGGTGTTTGTCCTTACTGTGTCACATTTCTCTGATGTTTTCTTCCTTGATATAAGATTTTATGTTTCCCATCATTACAGCAACTGCAATTACCACTTCATTTCAAGTATTTTGCCCATGACTTGTTTTAATCTGTTTAAGCTGCTTACCTACCAATGGCTAATAAATTCTGAATGTGCAGTCAGTTTTTACCAAATCTAAAATGGCAGAAGTTATCTCAGAATCACTGAGTCTCTAAAACTTGTAATAATAATAATAATAGTAGTAGTAGTAATAGTAATAATAATAATAATAAGCCAAGGCAGGTGAGAAACAGAATATGTAAACTTAGTGTTTATATGTGACAGAACAGGGGCAATAGGATCTTAGTTTCCTGTGACTGAAGAGTCAATATAAAATTCATGTTAAAAAAAAGAGAACCGATGAGGATTTATTCAACATGGAGTAAGCCAAAAGCAGACACTGTTACTTTTGCTTTACAAAAGTCCCTTAATTTGTACATTATCAAGATTTGAGACTGACTTTTGCAGGACATTAATATGGAATAGGGTGCAACTTGGGCTGTTTGCCTTATTTAATACATTTGCTGAAATATCTACATATTTCAGTACAAATTCTTCTGATAACTTTATTAAATATGTAGATAATGAAAAGTGTGTTAGGGCCATGAGCAGTCAAAAAAATTATGCCCAAACTTCTAGAAAGTTCACCTTGTATTATTCTATCCATCTTGTTTAATGGCTGAGGCTGATGGGGCCAAACAACAGGATTATTTTGCTTTAAGCATTTAATTTTGAAATTTTTTTCCATAAAAAAGCAAGACATAATTGAAATCATAACAACCTAGATCAAGGAGCTCTGACCTGACACTCAGGCAGAGTTGGAGTTGGTGAAATCCCCAGCAGGGCACCCTTGGTCCAGCAGCACAAGGCTGCAGCTCATCCCACCAACCCACGGTGAGCTCCAGCAATCTCAGCCTAACTCAGAAAAGCCCTGGAAGGGATATCCCAGTGCTAACCACAGGAGTCAACCACTGCTCTGAATCAAGAGCAGTGTGACAAACTCTTGCCTGGAGTTAATGTTTATGGCTGGTTTTATAAGCTGCTGGAAAGCAGGACGTATTGCTACACCCTGAAATATAATGGTGCCTCTGACTGGTGCTATAATAAACTGCAGAGCCTCCTCCCAACCTTTTGGATTAAGTAATAAAAGAAAATGATTAAGAGTGAAATCCCATCATTTATCTTTTGTTGAATAAAACACTTTTTTTTTTTCTATCCCAGCTCGCTAACAGCGACAGCCATGAAAATGAATGATTTGGCTTCACCCAAAATGATGGATAATCCTGCTGGAAGAGCATGACAATGATAGACAGACATCTTCTGAAGGAGAAGGTAATAGAAAAGACTGACACTTTGATAGGCACCATGATGAACAAGGCCTGGGGGGCCGTGAGTTAATAGGTTAATAGAAGTGCTCCGGCTCTCCCAGCCCCTTCTATCTCTGTGCTCCTTTTAGAGCTCCTTGGGCAGCAAAATTACATTGGGAACACTGGGAGGAGAGATGCATTTTGTAATTCACCAATGTGCTTTTTTGTGTACTCCTTAATGCTGTGGTGAAATTAGAATTAAACTGCTTCCTTAAGTGAGGTGTAGGGAAAGCCCACCCTGCCCAAACCTCATCAGAGCTTTGCTTTCACCTCTTCCATCTCTCAGACTCTGCTTGCAGGTAATACAATGTCCTGAGGGTATTGCACATGTTGAATTTAGTCACCTGGGAAATGGATTGATGGTGAGCCACATTCTGACATGAACTAAACCAGAATTTAGCCCAAGTAGTTTTATTGATGTCAACAAAATATGTGCCTGGTTTCTGGTCACCTACAAACAGAAATATTTGAATGTCAGGAAAATAAAGAAGTAAGATTTATTCAAATTATTTTTAATTTCTCATAGCTTTCTTATTTATTTCCATTTTTGTCTTTCATAAAACTGTAATTTTTTTCTGATAACACAAAATAACATTTATCAATGTGTATTTCATTACTTTTTTTACTTTTTTTTTCCTTATTAATGTCTGTTTGAAGAGGTTAAGACTTTGCAAACTCCACCATCTTGGCTAGCAATTAAGCTAACATATGCTTTACAAGCTTTTTATGTCTTTTGCATTATGGGATATTTTGGTTTGAGCTAAGAGTTTCTTACTCAGTTTTTGCAACCAACTACAAGAACAGGTCTTGACATGAATGGCTTGTACAATTTTACAGTTAGATTATCAATATAAGTCAGGCTAACATGAGAAGAGTAACATAAGTGAGTAATGAGGTAAATAAACAGAAGAAATATAGTGTCAATAAGGAAGCTTTACAACTAAAGGAATTTAAGCCAATATATTTCAGAGCAGGAGAACGTGATGCACAGTTGGCAAAGTCTCTGTGAGACTATAATGAAGAGTCATAATGAAATACTTGTCTCTGTTACTACTAAGAAATAATATATGGCTCACTCTGTGGGCTGGTGGAGGACAGATCAGCTCCCTGACATGCTGCATTAACTGGGACATACAAAATCCTTCTCTGTATTTATCTTTTCCCCTGCTTATTTATTTTTAATGCTCCTGGACATGGATTGTCAACATGTCTGCCTGCAGACGCCACATTTCTGTATAACTTTAAAAGGATTCATGTAATCCAAATAAGCTTGAGGGGTGTATTCTGTAAGCACATGACAAATGCCTTTATTGATAGACTTGTAGTCTGGCTTCAGGACACAGCTGATATAAAATATACAGTACATGTTGAAAAGAACCTTTTAATTAGTATATCTAAGCTTTTTATTTGACTGAAAATATGTTTAACTCATCTACCAGTTTTTATTGACTTTCTTACTTAAGTGTTTTCATTAGGTGTATCTATTACTTTCTCTTCATGTACAGGGGCATTTCTGTTTCTGTAGGATGTAACAGGGGTGTTATGCTGTTATTAAAACAATGCAGAGTTACTACATCAGGTGTAACCCCAGGTTTAGTGCAGACCAAGCTGGTTTACATCACTCTCAGGTATTACTTGGCTTTCTAGTACATGACTGCAGGCTGCTAAGCAGGAGCACTGTGTGGCAATTTCATATGATAGAACAAGATCTTTCAGAATTACAAATCCCATTACCCTGCTGGCCTCTGGCCTGACCCCCCTACACCAAGCCACAGGTTATAGGAATGTTAAAACTAGGTCAAAACAATGTCAGAACAGAATAATTCACAGCATAAAGTGTGTCCTGGTGCAGAGAGTGTGAGGGCACACTACAGACCAGGAAGGGTGGCTAAATTGATCTCTGTGCTTTTGAAAGTTATTCTGGTCCCAGACAGTGAGGATGAAGCACACAGCAGATTATGAGGTTCAATCTGTTTTATTTCTTCTCACAGGATATTGCATATATTTTTACTCTGTGATTATTATGAATTAATCAATAGTGCCTGTGGATGGTACCACAATTAAAAGCCTCTTCTCCAGGGAATTTACACAAATAGAACTGAGGACACAACAACAGTGTGTGCTCCATAAAGAGAACACACAACAAAGTGCCCAGACAGGTACAGTGATTACAAAAGAGGTGATCCAGGACTGAACCTCATGGGTATCAACCCTGCCTCATTTTCTCTCTAGCAATGAGCTGGTTAATTCTGTCTTTCATTTATAGAACTTTAAAATGTTCATTTCAAGGGGCTATGCAAGCTTGTGTTATTTTATATTAACTAATGATCCATGGAGAAGACAAGACATCCATCTTTCTGGAGCAAGTCACTCCATGATTTTGTACCTTAGCCTTCTCATCTGTAGAATCTAAAGAATGACTCTGAGTTTGCTCTGTAAAATGCCTGAAAGATGCAGAGGAGGAGGAGGAGGATGCCACACTTCTGCAGTGTCAGCACGGATGCCCTGGTACACAACTCACTGCTGTGGTACATGGGAGATGAAGAAAAATTTGATTTCAGCTTGCTGCCCTTTCAGCATGTGCAGGCAGTGACAGTCCTGGCAGGGCCATCACAGTCCCTGTCTCACTGGCAAGGGATGGAAATGGAGGGGCTGAACCAGCCCTGGGATTTACTGCTGACAGAAATGTGGAGCTCAGATGTACTTCTGGCTTTATGCAGATCCTCAGGGCTGTGGTGCATTACATGGACAACTTCAATTGCAGACTGATTTAGAGCTTATGCTTTTTGTGCTATTTTTAGCCTAATAGGTTCATGACTGAGCCTTGTATCTATAAAGACAATTCAAGTAATAACAGTAATAAGCTGTAGATATCTGTGTTTTAACAGCATACTGGCTGCACAACCCATTGGTACTTGAAAACAGAAATGCTTTTGAAATAAAACCCACTACACCTTTAGTCCAGCACAATTCCCAGATCACAGATTGTCCATCTCTTTCATTTTTAGTATGCCCTCAATGTCAATTACCTTTTTAGTTTACTGCTTTTCCCCCAGAAAAACAGTTGACATTAAGCTGTGTTCTAAAAGAACAAGCTGATCTGAATGTTAAATTAATACATATCTATGCATGCACATATATCTATTTTCACTGCGAGGCACATATTTCAAATGTATCAAAAGATTTTGTCATTTACGTATGAAAATTAATTCATAAATCTTTTTTGTATTTACAGCAGCCCTGGCAGAGTTTATCAAAAATGAGCTGCCTTACAGAACTATCAATGGATTAATAAAAAGAATCTGATCTAATATTCATGACACAGGAGACAAATGTAAACGGTCAGGCAACTTCATCTTTTTATTCTTGGAGAAATGTTGTTTTTTTCATAACTTTTCCTTGTAGGTTTTGTTTTCTCATTTCATAACTGCTTTAACAAAAGAACTGTGCCATCAATTTTGCTAGATTGCATTATTCATGTGTAGGTAATACACACCAAATTCAATGCACAAAGGAAAGAAATACAAAAGAACATTCTATATTATTATTCATATAAACCCAAGAAAACTTCCAAAATCATGCTGTCCTATTATATTTATGACCCAATAATATTCTTTAGCTGTGTAGTTCTTAATGTCCAAACACATCTTGCTGCCCTGTTGCTCGGAGGAAATCATGGTATCTATTTGTTTATCCTGATTACCTTTACAACTTGATTTTGCTTTGAGACCCAGGCAGCCAATAACTAATTTGGGGAAAGGATCATTCTTACACTCAGGTCTGTGACCTGAGCTGCTGATTGCAATGGAAGCTATTAGCCCATTCCAGAGGAATGTGAAAATGAAATCTTTTGTTAGGATCGCACTCATGCTGGACTCTCCAGACCCTTTTTGAAGGCCATTTTTGTGCTGATGGTATTAACTTTGGGATGATCCTGGAATGAGGTTTCCTTAGGTTCTCCTAGAAGCAGGCCTGCCTGATCCAAAGGGTCTGCTCAGCTTCCTGCTCTTATTTACCTGTCAGCCTGCTCATTCCCTGCTGGACCTGGCTTAGGGGGAACCCAGCAGTGCTGGGTTAATGATTGGGCTCAATGATCTTAAAGGCCTTGCCCAACCTTCACGTTTCTTTTTCTAACCTTCCTTAATTATATTTCTGAGAAACCTCCCAGTCTCACCTAGCTGGGTGCTTGGGAATTTATTGAAATCTTTGTTTGACTACTGCATAATTCACAGGAGGGTGCTCAATAATTTCTGGGCCAGAGTCTCCTCTGGTGGAAAAGGGTGTGGATGTCAGGCAGGCAGCTCTCCTGCCCCAGAGTGGCCATCTCAGAGTCACTGCTGCTCTTGGACTATGGGAGATGCAGCATTCAGCTTTTTGGTCTGCTCAGGTGGTGTTACCTTGCATTCAAAAGCAATTAGAGTCCTCAATATTGCACACATACCATTTACTTACTTTCTAATTTAGTACTATACTGAGGACAAATTACTTTCCAACAGAAAATGTCAATGGTTCCATAGCAACCAGAGGTACCTGAGAGCTTTCCTTTCATGTTAAATCCCATTATAAGAGCATCAAGCCTGGTGCTTTATGCCTCATGTTGGTGTGAGAGAGTGGCTGCTGCATCCAAGCAGCAGAGCCAGTCCCTGGAATCTGCTCCTTGCACGTGCTGGAACCAAAATCTAAGTGCCATCATCTTGTTCTGTCAGAGGTTGGGTGCTTTATTTTAATTAACTTCAACAATTGCTTCAACAGACAGAAGGTTGTTTTAAATGGGTTTCATCATCACATCTTTTATTTTCTGGAATGGCTTGATTTCGTGCTCAGAAAGTGTGAAATGAGAAGTTACTGCAAAAAAATCAGTCAATATTAACAACCTTCCAGCTGCTTTCCTCCTGAAAAAAATGGTAACCAATGCTTCAGTCTGACCCAACACAGACTATTGGAGAGGCAAAAATAATCTGATTTTTGTTTCTTATGGTTGTCAAATGCATTGTGCCCTGTAGACTGTTTTTGCCATGAACTGAGCAAAGACTATCTGCATGGGTTTTAAAACTGGGATTCTCCTGGGGAAAAGCCAGCTCCTGCTTGAGCAGCCTTACCCTGGGGCTGTGCACTGGTGCAGAAGGCAGGGAAAGCAGAAAGAGATGGGAAACCATTCCACTGTGAGATGGTGACAGGTGATTCCTTTTGTTCCTGCAGTACCTGGGATGCACAATGACACGAGGTTATATCTGCCTCAGCTATTGCCTCAAGATAAACATTAATTTTCAGTGATTTCTCCAGTTTTATAGTTCACTCTCCAACTGCTGTGTGCAGGTTGCTTGGCCTCATTAGGCCCAGCACTATGTGAGTTTGTATTTTTCTCCCCAGAAAAAGGAGTGCATTTGGAGACTTGTCCCTGAGCAGGTGCTGAAGTTCAACTCAGCACCCAAATGATCTGCAAATATGCAAGCAGCAAAAACATAGGAGCTTGCAAATGCTTTATATTGGTGGTATACATACTTTTTTCTCAGCTCTTAATACAAATTAACTGTTTAGTTAGGATTTTATTGACTGGCTGTTTCAGTAGTGAGGAAGTTTTGGGGTCAATTTAATGAAAAAAAAAGGGACTGACTTCTGGCTTTGCTTCTTTGGTCAAAAATGAGTTATGGTCTCAATAAATCAGAACACAAAGTAAGAAATTTGTCTTTGTTGAGCTTTGTATGTGGAAAGAAATGAGCTTCTGCTGATGTGGGATTTGGTAAAATTAAATATGCCTGCTGGGAAAAGCTGTTATTGGATATTATAAGAAAAGATTGATTTCAAAAAGCTCAGACTGTTGTATGAACAATCACTGAAATCAGTATTTTTATACAGCAAAGGCATAAAAATTCCAATGAAACAATGAGTCACAGTTTCTTCATAGAAACAGGATTCCAAAATATCTTGAGAAGAATGAGGCAGGTGCCCCAGGGTTGGCATAGTGATGAGCTTTCCTCTTGCTGTACACCTGAACAAATGAACAAACTAAATGTGCACATTGCTCAGCATGGCTACACCTTCTGTTGCCTTTTCTGCCATCTTTTTCAGTGCTTTTTTTGTGAACATGATTTTATTATCCTAAATGAAAAGCATATTTCATACCATATCTGGACTCTTCCTAAAACTTTAATTTCCTTACCTTCAGCTTTACACAGCTTATAAAAGATAATTGGGCTGCACTTGGGCAGACCCTGTGCACTTGGATGTGCAGAAAATTATTTTCCCCAAATAAAGCACCTCACAGCAGACAGGCTGTGTTGTCATGTTGTTTGAACTTTGATTGTGTTCTGAATAATCCTGAAGTGATCCCTAATTTTTTTTTTTTTTGTTTATCTGAGTCAGATTTGGGGGGTTACTCATTTGCTTTCACTTAATTGTGTTGTTGGCCATGTGAGGGATAAAACCAAGCATTTAAGTCTTTGACTGGCAGCTGTGCTTAGCTAGAAGTGCAGCTATAGCTTATAAAAGTAGACTAAGGGTCTTTTAAAAATGTTTTATCTGTCATGTTTGTATGTCACACATCACTTCATTTTTTATAAGCTCAGAATTATACTTGTGAACTGTGACTCATAATCCATAAGAAATATATATAGGTATTTAAGATTTCTAACAGAAATGAAGCATGACAGTTGCAGAACTAAAGCTGATTCTTGTAAGAATAATAAATCCATGGAAATCATAGAAACACAGATCATTGCACAGATAGAGACCAATATAACAAACCAATAAGCATAAGGATGCCCAAGGAGAAAAGTGATTATGAAAAATAACAAAGAACTTATGCTGGTCCAAATCCGTAAGAAAGAGAACAAAAGAAAGTAAGTATGAAAATTGACTTGAATATTGGTACTTTGGCAGAAAAAATAATTCCCCCAGGCAGCTGTCCATCTGGTGCCCAGTTTGTGTCACACAAACCAAGGTCATCCTAACAAATGTGTGACATATTCATGGCTAACAGGATTTGTTACCTGCATTGTTTGTTATGTTTATTTAATTGACTGTTTTCCATTAAAATTAAGCTGTGATTTCATAAGCTTCAGAATTTGTTCTGCTTCTACAAATTCCCCACCTTCCCTCCCAGTAATTTTGTATTTTAACCAATTATGGCAGGAAAAGCTGAAGTATTCATGTTTCTAAAGAGTCTTAGGAAGTGGTAATTAATTGTGTGACCACCTTCAAAGTCTGCATTAGGCTGCTGGGGAGCAGGGTATTTATTTGGTCATCTCTTCAGCTCTTGGGATATTAGAAAAATACCATTATTATCATAATATCAAATGCAAAACCAAGGCTCTGTCATAGCCATTATATGTTCAACTGAGTTATCTTTCTCCTCCTCCCTTTCTAGATCACTCCAAGATATGATTTGCTGAAAATGTATGCATGCTTTTCAGGTAAGGAGGCAATGCTTTTTTCCAGTACTATGGGAAAAAAATTGTAATGTGTGGGTTGCTTATACAGCTTGCTCTGCAGGTTGGTCTATTGGGCTCTAAATCTGACCTATTATTTTTGCTTCCTTCAGTACATTGGCTTGCATTTAATGCCTCATCTCTTTTCCCTCATGATTTCAATGGCAAAATTTGCTCAGTTTTCATTATGGTAAAAATTCCTTTAAGGTTATGGATAAAAACAGAATTTAAAGTAGTGTGGTGATATTAAAGTCTCTAACCGTTACAGATGAATAGCAGAATGCTGGGAATGTTCCTGCTATCTGTGCTGCAGGAAAGAAAAAAAAGGATATGTACAAAGTGGAGGTACAAGAAGGTTTTGGAGGGCAGAGAAAATGCTTTCCAGTGGGAGATTTCTGTTGAGCTTATAAAAAAAGAAAGTTAAGCCTGTATAAACACCTTTCTGTGAAGAAAACATGAAATACTACAGGATTCTTTAATCTACCGAAGAAACATATAGCAAGAACCAGTAGCTGGGAGCTAAAGCAAAACAATTTCAAATTAGAAATAAAGCACTGCTGTTTTCCCTCTGTTTCACAGAGATGGTAATTAAACTTTGGGGCAGGCTAACTTGCAGTAGAAAATGGTAGGCGTCATCTCTGGGGACTTTCAAACATAGTCTATATACTTTCTGAAAGTTATTTTTTGCCTGAACACAAGTAATGGGGGGCTCAATATCAGAGGTAATTGGATGGAATATAAGCATCTGAAACAAAAACTCAGTGTAGATGAACTAATCTCTTCTCCTGGCCTTAAATGTATGAAAATATAGATTACATTACTGCAATGTGTTTGTTTCCTACACCTAATTGGTTTTCTTTCAAGACTCAAAAATCTTTAGTCACTGCAGCTTGCATCACTAACCTTTACGAATTCAAAACAATGCTCTTTACTGCTTGCTGAATTGTCACATACTATATGTCTCTAAATCCATCTGAATGTGCAATTTCCAACTCCTGATTAGCACCAGGAGCCCAGTCAAGGATGACAGAACAGCATCCAATTCTGTTGATCTCTACTGCAATTACAACAGTCAAAAGCTGCATAAGGGCCATCCTACAGCTTAAGTCTTTTCAGAAAAAACTGCTTGAAAACCTCTTATATCACAGGGATTATTGATGGGAATAGGGTGATTGACAGGAAATTTTCAAAACCAGAAACCTTTCTAAGATGAATTACAGCACAAATACATAACCCACAGAGAATGGAGTGACTTCAGTGTCAATTCCTGTGGACAGATTCCCCACAATCACTGGGTAGAAAGTGCCACCAGACACTTGCAATAGTTCCAAACCCAGAGCAAGATGCTTTCCTGTTTCCAAGGACACAGTGATTTAAATGTTCCCTATTCTCCCTGAGCAAGTCAGAAATTGCACTGGGTTGGATGTGTGACAGTGAGTGCTCAGACAAATTGGTGGGGTGGGGTTAAGCCATAAACTGTATCCAAAATGCCCTATCAAGGAACTCAGAGGATTATTTTCTGAGGAGTGTCAGCTACTGTTGCAGTGCTGATTTAATACAAAAATGTGTGCACCTACTCTGCCCTAATCCCCATTCTTCCTTTTTATGTCTTGGTGAGTTCCTCCAGCAGCTCTTCCTACCAGAATGTGATTCCACTCTTTCAAACACTTTTTTGCTTGATTCACTTTGTCTCATAGAGTATTTATCTTCTTCCTATTTCTGATTGCCACTGATGTCCTTTCTCCTAGAAGATATATTCATCTATTCATATATTCACTATTTTTTCAGATTTTATTTATATCAGGTCGGTAGAAAAATATAATAAATTGCTGTGACTCAGGAGTGCTCAGAGGAATAAATTGTCCAAGACTTTTAATAAAACTATGCTGTCTTCTAAGCCAGGGTCTTTGTAAACAAAGGCATTACACCAGAATAAAACTTTCCTAAGCTCTGATGCCAGGTCTTGAGGATGCCATGCTTTGGTTACTCCAAACTTGAATATGAATAGATCATTGGCAATTGGCTTTTCCCAAACCCTGTCTGTAAGGAAGTTTTCATGGTCAGTGCTGCTATCAGCCCTAACTCCATGCACTCCTGATCCAGAGTTTGTCCCAGTCAGGACAAAGTGAAGAAGAAGGAACTCCCACAGAAGTGCCAGTGGTGCTTTACTTCCTCCAAAACACTTCTCCTTGAAAAGTAGAGCTGTAAAAAAAAATTAAAAACTAAATCAATCAATCCTGACTAATCTAAACCTTCAATCCCAAATCAGTCCACTTTGTGGATGTGACCTGGCAGCTGGTGGGACTCCTGAAGTTCAGAGCAAGTGTCCCAGCTATTTTACATGTTTTAAGTAGGGAATAGATAGTTCACCTGAGAGTACAGCTAATGCTATTTTTTTTAAACTCTTCATTAATTTGAATTCTAACTCACACATCTTGTTGTCAATTGAATGCATTATCTCCTTTTCCCATCACATGCTATTATATAGGTACTTCTTGGGTAAGAAATTGTCTCTATTAGCATTTCTGTCATGCAGAACAAGCGTTCTGTCAGTGTTGGCAGCTCTTTTTTACTACAGGTCTCAAATGTGAATTGAATTTTATATAAATTTCATGCTGTGACTTAAATTATCTCCCTTGAAGAATGACTACCTGTAACGCTCCTTTTAGTGGAGAGTCCTCAAAGAATCCCAACTATGGGACTTGGTAGCGGAGTTAAAAATCAAGAAGGGGATTTTAGGTGAAAGAACATTTTATCCAAAGCATTTGTCACAGTAATTTCAGCTGTTTCCATCATAAGGAGGAGGTCTTGCTATGATTTTTTAGAGTTCCAGGTATTTCTGATGTTCTACATTACTAAATATCAGTTCCCAGGTGTGAAACTTGGCACTAAGTTGTTAAATCCTTCTGCTTCTGAAAGCTGCTTCAAAATATCCTTCAAATGTAAGGAAGGATAATTTTGGAAATCCAATCAGCAACACATATGGTGTGCTGACTGTATTTTTTATATCTCATATGCCTGCAGAAGACATGGGAGAAGCCCGAGAGGATCTTACATGGATTCTTAGTGCTGCCCAGGATTTCCCTCACAGAGAATTGGTGGCGTCACCCTTTAATAGTTTTGTTACCTGAAATCCCTCTTTTGAAAATTAACAAAGGCAAATAACTTCTGTCTCCTCCTTCCTGTAGAGGAGGGAAACTGGAAAAGCAGTTGCAGGTGAGTGCACTAGGAAATGATATGATAGGAGCACTTTGCAAAACGTTTTTTAAAAAGCTTTTATCATGTTAACTGGTGCAGCACCCAGCACAGAGTTGCAATCATGTTCCCTGTTAAAGAGAATTGACTTAATTCATTTTCATGTTGTGACCTGCAACAGTTTAATTTACCTGAGAGCATTCTTCCTGTCAATACAGGCTGGATGGAAACATGATAACTTCAGCTTATGTTAAGTGTCTGATTTGTGATGCAGTTTACCTCTGCAACGACTGCACTGTTCAAATTAATTAATACCAGATCATTATCTTTAGATGGCAGGCAGATGTTGAGGTTATGGTGTTTGTGAACCTTAAGCCTGTCTTTTTTTCTGTACAGATAACCAGCAGTTGCTATATAAATTGGAGAGCCAAGGTCTAGGCCTTCTGGCAGTCAATTGGTTTTGTAATTATCTTAGTAATAGTTCTCAATTATTATTCAGTAAAGGTCATCTTTTCTCTGCTAATGGGTCACGGCACCCCCTCGGGATCCAGAGATGGGCCAGTTCTCCTTTTTATCATGTAAATGACTTGCCATCTGTGTGCCACCCAGGTTCATCCAAGGCAGTTCTGAAAACACTGACTGTTAATATCAAAGCTGCAGACTCTGGCAGGATTGTAGAATTGGTTTAAAATATTTTTAAAGATGGGCTGTATTTCCTGAAATTTTCAAGACTCTATTAAATGCTGTGGACAGCTTAGTGGCAATTGTCTTCAAGTAATACAATGATTAAAAATGCAAACTTTTATTGTAACTAGTGGCATTTTTAGTTAAAAAACCCTGATACCCTTTTTTCCAGCCCATGCCTGCCTTCATTTGTGTCCCATTGTATTTACTTCTGCTATGTGATTGCCTGGGGGAAGTTAAATACCAACTATAGTTATTACAGTTGCACAAAACTTCTTTATTCCCTTCTCTAGATCATGTTTACATTGCAGGCTGTGCTGAAAGTGAATAAAATGAAAAAGTCATCATTTGTTTCTACTCTATTGTAATAGCCATGCTGTAATTGGTGCTGTTTCATATAAAATTACCATATAAATTGTGCCATCCAAAGCTGCAACAGAAAGAGCAAGAGTATTTACAATAAATGGCAAATCCCTGTTAATTATTGATAGCCTAATAAACACACCATTATAATTCAGTCTTATTATTCATTATTAATAAAAACTCTTATTTACTATTCATTGTGTAAGGATCAATTATGATTAACTATTCTAAAAATGAATGGTCCACATGCATGTTTCTATTTTCAGGGACTTTTCCATTGAGGGAAAAGCTTTCTGTATTGAAAGGCTCTGTCCAACAGGACAGAGCTCTGCTATGAGCTCTGTCAGAGGCAGTTAATGATTTTAATGTTAATAATTTTAATGTTTCTTTGGAGGTCATCACTTGGCCCAAAGATGGTTGACTTTTGACCTAGGATGTTCTTGGCCATGAGGGCACACAGTAGTTTACCTTCAATAGCAATGAAGCTTTGCTTCACTAAAGTAAAGAAGTAAAGCTTTGCTTTACTGCTTAGTAATGTCAGGGACCTCTTTTTAAAATAAACTCTGCCAAAAATTCATTGATGCATCATCATAAATCTTGGTGGCTTCAAAGCTTAATTTTGCTGGGGAAGGAGGCTGAATTCCAGGCATTAGAGTGACAATGTGTCCTTGTGTGGATCTGCAGAGTGTCGTGTGAATGAAGATTTCTCCAGAAATGATCAATTTATTGAGCCTTTGGCCTTATAATACATTTTATGTAGATGCTACCAGCCCAGCCTTTCTAGACTGCATTGCCAGAGTCAAGACTTTTACCTTCTGGTGTTGGTAGTGTCACTGCTGGCTGTAGGAAGGACAGGACTAGAAGTATTCACAAGAAGTATACCCTTTTCCTACCAGGCTTTTGATTTTCTGACATCTCTTCCAAGCATAACTCAACTGGCAATTGCCACTAAGAAATAGCACTAGAGAATATTGATTTCTTACAATGCAGACCAAATGCCTTTCTTCTTTGTTTCAGTTTTTATGCTTCTGAGCAGACTTTGGCTGATATTTTACTTTGTCCCTTATTTCAGGTTTTTGATGCACAGGTAACTCCACCATAGCCCCTGTTAGATGTTAAATGCTGCAAATTCCATCTGAGATGCACTGAGACAAGAAGTCACTGCCCACCAGTGCTCCTGGGATGTGCCACACAAGGAAGTGCCTTGAAGTTTTCACAGGACATGAATAAGGGGCAGGAGGACGATCACTGCATGCCAAAGTGAGTCTTTCCTTCAGATCTGACTGGATTTCACGCTGATTTATCAGTGCACTGTCTGCAGGCAGCATTCTTGAGTTATCCAGAGTTTCTTGGCACAGAGGAGTTTCTGCATATGCAGTTTTTGTTTGACAAGGGTTCTCCACTGTCTTTCCCCAACTGCCCACTTCAGAATCCAAAATATCTGTAAAATGCTCTGTATTTTTCCATGATGTGCCAGTTCTCACCAGCTGTGATTTTCCAATAGAGTGATGCACTATAAGGCAGCCAACTGACTTGTAAAAGGATATGAGTTTGTGTGCCAAGGAGTTTAGCATAATGTTTCAACTGCAAATATAAAACACAAAGTCAGAAGAGAAGAAATTCAAAAGTATATAAATATGATATGTATAAATATTTTTTATTTTGTTTCAAATTTTATTTTACTCTGCTGTGTACATGGCATCTGAGACACACTGAACATTTTTAGCACATAAGAAGTAATTCACTTAGTTTATGGACACAAAGCAGTGTATAAACCATGTAGCTCAATAAATGCTTTGTTTCCAATTCTTATGTGCATGACATATCTGGAATTATTCCAGAAATTCATATCAAGGTAAGTCCTGCCAGCAGAATGAAGCTACAACAGAAGCTTTGGGTAACTGGTGGCACCTTTACCAGCAGTGCAGGGGGAATGTGCTTTAGCACCATGCCTGTGCCTCGTGTTCACACCTCTCCTCAAGGCCATACCAAAGTGCCACTGCTTAACCAGTGTCCCCATTGCCCAGGGGAGCTGTCTCACAGGCTGGGCTGCACAAGTCACACCTTCCTATTGAGGTGTTGACACATCTTAAATAAGAGCAGAATTTGCTCTCTCTTTAACTGGTCAGTGGCCCTTTGCACGGTGTTCTTGGGCAGCTCTCCCAGCTCCTCCTGAGGTAATTAAATATTGATCTTGCCCCTTTTGCAGATGAAAATGCTCATGCTGTGTTTCAAGAAAGGATCACTTTTTCATGGTGTCATGGTTCAACCCCAGCCAGCAATTCAGTTTCACAGATCTGCTGCTCCCCAGTGGGGCTGAGGAGAGAACCAGAAAAGTGACAGCCAGAAAACACGTGGGTTGAGATAAAGACACTTCAGTAGGGAAAATAATAACACAGAGTGCAAAGCAAAGCATGGAATTCATTGCTCACTTCCCATGTCCAGGCAGGTGTGCAGCCATCCCCAAAAAGCCAGGTTCCATCACCCCATCAGGGATGGGACACCCTTGGGTCACTTGGGGTGCCCTGTCCCAAATCCCTGTGCCCCCAGCCCCCTTGCTGCTGGAGGGGATGAGGAGCAGAAAAGGCCCTGGCAGTGTAAGTTCTGCTCAGCCATAGCTAAAACATCCCTGTGCTATCAACACTTTCCAAAACACAGCCCCACGTTAGCTCTATGAGGAAAATTATCTCTATCCCAGGCAAAAGCAGCGCACTCTGTTACTCTAGTTGATATAATTTTCTAATTAAGGTATAATTAATGTATAATGCAGTAGAAATACTAGGTGGGAGTGAAATTGTGACCATCTACTGTTATTGGAAATGTTCTATGAGCCCCATTATGCCATTGTACAATTATGCTCTAAATGTCAGTGATGTGAGGAGCACAAACAAGAAGTCGCTGTTATTAGACATGCTTTTATTATGCAGCCTAACTGAGAGCAATATTGTGTTTAAGAATAAGCAGGGAAGTAAAATATGAGGGATTTTGATCACAGAGAAATCAGTTTTACCATGTGCTGTAAATATTACTGGGGCAGCAGCATGCCTACTTTTCAGAAGCCAGAAAAGGAACAAAACAAAGGCAGGAATATCATGAATTGTAATTTGCTGCAAATGCAACCGATTCAACGTATTTAGTATTTTTTTTTCATTTTTTCTTTGTTTTGTTTTGTTTTCAAGTACGGTAATATACATATTTTGATCACTTTGCTGGAACCTCAAAACATGGAAATACAGCACCAATGAGACTTGAAAGCTCCATCAAATGCCTGCTGAAAAGTGTCTGTTGCTGGCACAACTGCAAGAGCTTTTGCTATTTTTTCAACCAACATTTGCAGCATTTCCCACCTAGTGCAGAAAATGGTGGCTGCTTGCATAAACATATATTTAAGTCTTAAAAGAGCCAACTTTGAAGTTAGTCCAAGTGTTGGTGTTTACAGAGGAGCGGCTGTGTCAGGAGAGAAGCAGCCTGTTCATCAGCTCTCTGTGGCAAATCTGCCCTTGAATTCAGCAAAACAAGAGTTAAACTTTCATTCCTCTTGCAGCTGAAATACAGCTCTGGTGCAGTGCACTCCTGCACCATCCTCCTCCTTGCCTTCTGTGTATGGTATAATTATCAGATTCATTATAATAACTCTTGCATGTAAGTATTGTACTTACCCGAGGGCAGCCTGGGAGATTTTACATTTGCAAGCCTCATTTTGTTCTTCTGTAATAAAACTCTACGCTGAACATAGGGTGGCACCAGGCAAACATCAAAATGTTTAATATTTAGTAGATAAAGGATGAAGACTATGATATGTTCTTGCAGAGAAATGAAGACTGGTAGATTGAAGGCAGCTAAATTATTAAGCCAAATACATAATTATTTGGCATTCTAATGACTAGATATTCAATGAATATTTTCTTATTTATCAGATTAAACAATAATTAAATTGGTCCTCATAACAGGGGAATGAGACAAAGGTTTTTCTTTAATTTTACATTCCCACTTAAAGTTTTCATTTAAGCAGATTTTGATAACCTGGGAATGCAGAACTGTGCAATCTGTGGGAAAATAGCAGCACCAAGGAAGTTATATTTTAGATTTTTACAACACAGATATGTTCAATAACCAGGTCAGCTTTCCTAGGAGAAAAGAAAGCAAATAAACACAGCCTCCCACCCAAACTTAATTTGATGCAGATGAATGAAATGTCAGCAGACTTTTGGCCCTAAGTGGAAAGGGGAACAATGAAAGGCAGGTTTTTTGTTGAGAGATAATTTTTTGTTGTTTTACACTTCTGAGATTTGAAGCCTGCCTGAAAAAAATTGGAACTCAAATATAGGTCTTTGTTTTTAAAATTTTGTTTTTCATTTATGTGAACACAGGAAGCTTGGGAATATCTCATTTTATTGCTTTTGTGATTATAGAAAAGAAAAATCTGTAACTTTATGTGCTGTATTCCTGTGCCATATACTAGATTAATAGCAGCAGAAGATCATTATCCAGGCTAAATTTTAACCCATTCTCAGTGCAGTCCTTTGGGCCTGTCTCACTGGGGATTCTCCTATAATGTATAACATTCATTTGGGTCTAAACCTCTGGTTTTAATGGTGGTGTCTCCCTGAACCATGGGCTGTAGAGTGCTGAATACCAAACATTGTTCCGTACACCCTGATGTGAAATATTTCCCTTTCTGGTAGCTGTGCCACATAATAAGTGTTCAGAAAACACATGGATGAGGTGCTTAGCAAATGGTTCTGTGGTGGATTGGTCCTGTAAGGTTGATTTTCTAATTTCCATAGTGGCAAGGAATCAAACTAATCCCCGTTAGTGCTGGCAGTGTGGAAGTGCCTCCAGCAGCCAGTGCAAGGCACTGAGGATGGAAACAGCAAAAAGCCTTAAAATGCTTCTCTAACCCTGAAATGAGCTCATCCACTGCCCCAAGCCTTTCTAGGGAGGCAGGTACCCCCAGCACTTGGCACCTTGGATGCCATGGCTGGCTGCACTCGCTGGGGGAGCTTCATAACACTGACAAATGGCCTGGGGGGTTCCTTAACCAAGAGCAAGAATGATAGCAGAGCTAATGCACACTCCCCAACACTCTGCACTGTATTTTGGGGTTTTTAGTGGTGTAGCCAAAGTGTAAAAATGGATGCAGGGCTTTTAAAGCTTCCCAATAAAGAGAAAACATTGTTAGAAGCCATGGAAGCTGCATATCCACTGGCACAGCAGCTAATGCAGTTTGCTTCTCCAGTAGTGCCCTCAAGTACCTTTAGATATTCATATATAAAATGTAAGTACATAACCTGCTGTAAAAAGCTACAGCAGTGCCCTTGGCAAGCTTCCCTGGCCTGTGGTAATTAAATGTGGAACACAAACACAGCTCCAAAATTGACCTCACTAAACGTCCAGCTTTTTCTCATACAAATGCTGTGAGATTTATCCATGCTAATAAGAGTATTTGTTGTGTCTTGATGGAGATTTTTGACTTTGTAACCTAATCAGAGCTCACTAGGCAAAAAAGAAAAAAAGAAAAAAAAAAAAGAAGATATTTTTCCCATCAATTCTAAGAAGGATTTAGGTCCATACACAGCCCTGCCAGCCTCCAATTCCAGACTGCTGCTGGAGGTGAGTAAACCAGAAGGATCAGCTTGTTCTGGATGGAAATGTGTCTACAGCAAAGGCCAGCTTGGAAACACAGCTTTGTGTTTCAGCCAAAAATCAGAGAGAAATGGTCACAGCTGAAATGTTACATCAGGCTCACAGCAAACCACACAACTGCTTAGGAAGGCATGACTTCAAATCTGTTCTTTTCAGGTAAAATTGTGAATGCTCCTGTGTCATTCTCATGAGTGTCATGGTTCCCACAAATACCATATATACAAAGGGGAAAAATAGAAACATCTGCCTTTTTAATATGCTTTCAAAATGTCTTGAGATAATTTTGTGATTGGGGGTTTTTAGGCATTCACCTATGCTTTTAATGCAATTATGAGATTTATGCTGTTAGATCACCCTCTTTGTCTGTCCATACCAAATGGCTCATAGTAAGCTAGTCAGAAATGTTTATTAGAAATGGCTTGTGCTAGAATTATGAGTTCTCTTTTTTTTTTTCTGGAATTATAGAAGTTCTGATAAAAACTTTAGAGCAGCTAGATTGCTGCTGTCCAGGAGGACTTTACTAAGAAGATTATTGAGAAGAGGAAAACCAGATCCAACAAATAATCAACTCAGGTCTGGAGAAATAAGATTCAAGTAGCATTTCTGCAGACAGAGTTTTGGCACATAAGCAGAGAAAGAAAATACAATTATAAATTACAAAAATTGCTGGCTAAGAAAATGAGCAATTTGATACAGATTTACTGTTTAAAAATTGAGGTGCAATATTTGTAGTTAAACATTTATATAAATGAAAGCTGTGTGTATATTTCTGTACAAATGATGAAGGTGACCCTGATTTAGTTCATTAAAAAAAAAATGGAACATTTAAATATGTAAATGATAGATGAGCTAAGTTTAGGGAGGGTTATCATAAATGTCTGTTATCTTTGAACATGAACATATGCTCACTATGCTAATTCTGTAGCATCCTTAGATCAAATGCTGGCATATTTCAGTGTTGTGCATTGCTTTAAATTTTGACTTCAGATTTCATAATTTTCTTTATTTTAAGGTTATATTAAGGGGTTTTTTTGTTCCAGTCACCAAATGCCAAATTAAGAAGGACCATCTGGAGGAAGAAATTTTCCTGTGTTCCTCTGTTAGCCTTGAGAAGTTGCATCTTGCTGGACACTGCACTGAAAACTGTCCAGAAGAATATGAGACCAGAACCTGATAACTCCATAATTCATAAGTAAACTTAATGTCTTAAAAAGGATAAACTTTATTGAAATTCTCCTTAAAAATGCATGCCTTTGAAATTGCTAAGATCAGAGCCCCAAATTTTTAAACAGACTGGTGGCTCAAGTTTTCTGGTGTCTGTATGTACTTGAAGTTTTGTTTTAAGAGATTATATTTGTCACAAAAGAAAACCATGATTTCATGTATGGAAAGAAATTCCTCAGTTCCTAATTGTCCAAGAAACATTCCTGTGGGTTTATTCCTGAAAACTTACAGAAACAGACTTTTTGATACAATGAGGGGATGAAGTTTGACTGCTGTTTTAGAAATCTCATTACCATTTTTAGGTTTTTTCTTTAAACTGAAGATGATAGCAGTTTATATGTTCATTTCAAACATGGCCCACAAAATATTTTCCTATTAATTCAAGCTCTTGCATCTCTGTTTTGTGCCCCCCGCCAAGAGCTCTTTTGTTAAGGTGTAAATATGTCCCTAAAATAATGAAAGTGCCATTATCACCCTTTCATTCATTTAGGTGCCCAGGAAGGGAACTGCAAAGGCATTTAGCTAAAAGCATCTTTTTAGTATAAAGAGATAACATTAACACAAGGATCTCTGCAGATCATTAGTTTGGTTCTTTAATGTGTTCTCCCTTGAATTTTGTTTACCAGAATACAGGTGAGATAAATGGCATACACATCTGGGAAGAGGCACTGGAAGTTTTCACTCGTTGCTCACCTCTCTCTCTTGGCACTGGGCTGATCCACAGAGTGAGTATTCATTAAATCCTTTTCTCCAAGCTGAGGAACAGCCCTCTCTGTGTCCTGTATGGCTGAATCCCAGCAGAGGAGAGCAGGTCACTTAGTGTAAGTGACATTGTAAAACTGCTGCCTTGTGTCTGAAGAATAAAAACCACAGGAGGTTCTACATATTGTAGCACAGATCCTGAAATTCTTTATTTTTTACAGAGCAGACAGATGGGGTTTTTTTGCCCCATTCACACTCTGTTCCCACACGGCTCTTGGAATGTTCCACAAAACCTCCAATGATACATTGTGGGAACTGGTAAAAAACCTGGAACAATGTTGTGAAAAGATATCAAAATATTTCACTTCAGAAGAAATGTTCTGACTCTTTGTACTTTTTCAGATGATGGTATTTTGGCCTTTTGGAAAAAAAGGTCTAAAATATTTGCTCTTTGAATGAAATGACAAATAGGGATTTTATGTGTGTAAGTATCCATTGCTTTCCTAGGTAAACTGTCCTGATGGCTGCCTATCTGTGATAAATTCCTTTGAATTTGAGTTTTTTAGCATTAGCTTCTAGCCATTGCATGAAATTAAACAATATTCAAACCTTTATACCAACCATAAAAATGAACACTAGTCTGAAAATTTTACAAGAGGAGTTTGCAAAGTCAGTCAGGCTACTGCTTATTGTGGCAGTGTTTCAGATCTTAAAGCATTTACAGTAATTTTGGTGTCCGAGACAATGGTTATCAGGAATTATGGTGAAGTGTGGACTTTTAGAGCAGTCTTGCCACCAACCCGTGTGCAAATGAAATAAAACAAATAAGCCTCAGCATTTCCAATTAAGAATCTCAACTCTGGTGTTTTGTTGTCCTCTAAAACAATTTGGTAAAGCCTCTCTAGCACAAGGTTGGGTTTTTTCAGTCAACTAAGAGCCAGCCAATGTTCTTGGACTCAGGTTGTACTCCAGTCTTGGGTGTTTTAAGGATGTAAAGAAAGCAGAGGGAAATTTCAGGGAAATGACTTGGCATTTTTCCATTATTGCTAATAGGATTAGAAAAGTGATGAATTGTCACTGGAGGTTTTGATATCTCCTAATAAAGAAGACAATCTGCAAGCAATACTTGCAAGCAGCTGTTGCTGTTTATGGTGCAATTCTGTTTGGCTGGCAGTTTCTTTGATTTCCAGCACTCAGAACCTTCACTGCCTTTTTTCCAGGCTGAGCCATCCAGGTTTGCCATCCTGCCTGGATCCAGCAGCTGCAGGAGCCACAAAGTTGGGATGGATGTCCACTTTTAATAAGAAGGAAAAAAACAAAGCAGGAAGGAGGATTGTTACAGGTTTTTAGTCTCAAATGCTTTTTAAACTGATCAAGCTATTTGGGTGACACCTGTCCAGGTGATTGTCCCCAAGCTGAGGGTCAGTCTGTGAGGGAAGGGTTCAGTTGTGTTATTTTATTATCTCTGAACACAGTGTACACAACTTTGCCCCTGGTTTACTCGTGATGTAACACTTACATAATTAACTCAATAATGTGGCTGCATGTCCAAAATTTTTAAAATTTCTTACAAAACCAGAATTTAATGAGATTTTAATGATTTTTGTTGTCATATTTTGTTCACTGATGAAAGATATGATGAGAAGGAGGAGATTTATACCTTTTCACTGTCTGTGAGAAAGAAGTGAACTAATGTACATATACTTGGACAAAACCTTTTGAATTACATCTTTCTTGGTTAAAACAGCAAAAATCTAGCACACAAAATCCCTGACATTTATGAAAATAAGCATAATATATTGAATTTTCTTGACCCAATGCCACTGTGGGACATGTTTCAAAATGTTCAAAGCATTTCATTAGAAAAATTTTTAAGACACTCCAAATTTTATTTTAATTTTAAGCTAACTAGGTAATAGTGTTTGCAGAGAAAAGTTTTCCTATGAAATAATTATTTTGAGGTTTTAATAATAAATATAGGTTATTTAATATATTACCTCACAGCAGTGTGAGGCTGGGAAATTTCCTTCCATTTATTCCTTATTTTTAAAAAGTGATGTGAATGTGATGATATTCAAAAAGTCAGAGAATTTCTTCTAATAACAGAGTGTGTTATTATTCAGTGGAAGTATCAAGAAAATGGGTTTTCTCACAAAAACCAAAACTAAACAGTAAATAAAGGACATTTAAAAACATTTGTCTGTGGACAATCAAGTGGTTTTGGTGTTTAAACTGCACTGACAGTCCTTGTCCAAATAACAAAGGGTGAATGTTTAGACATCACCTAACCTATTGAAATAAATTGGAAGTACCCTATAAAGAAAGAAGAATTGACATTTTATGTTGCTAACACTCCCTTAACACCGGGGAGTGTGTCCTGATATGAATCAATCCTTTGATAAAGACAGAACACAAAAAATTCAAAAAGCAACTCATATTAGCAGAATAATTTAAAGACATTTATAGCCCATTTTCACTGCCACATTGTGCCAGAAGAGCAAAGCAGCAGAAGTGATATATAGATCATTGATTTTTATCCCTTTCAGAGCAGCCCTTCTTAGTATTTTTAATGAAACATTAAATGATTGTAATGTAAACTGTAACAGAATGGCACCGTTTTACACTTTCTTAATTGGATGCTAATATCCATGTCAGTATTTGCATGAAAAATGGTGTACTAAGCCAAAATATCAAGGTTTTTAAAACTCATAATCATTCTTCTGCTGATACCATCTGTCAGCTTAATCTTCACCTCCCAGAATTCAACGAAGAGGGTGCCTTCAGGGGAAGGAAAAGAGAAAAAAAATTACAGTTATGAAAGTGCAGTAAATTGAGTTTAAACCATGGGTCTGAAATCCCATTTGATTGTATAGGGATCATTAGTTATTAATTGTCAAAGTTGGAAAATTATTAGGAATTGCTGTTGGGACACTGTCAGTCATCATCTCTGGAGCAGCTGTGGGGAGGGGATGGAGATGGATTGGAGAAGGGGTGGATATGGGATGGAGATGGGATGGAGAAGGGGTGGATGTGGGATGGAGATGGGATGCTGAGCAGTGCAGATGCATGGCTGGCACAGCAAAGCCCTGAGGAGGAGTCTGTACATTGAACATTTCAGATCTGTGCCTTTAACTGGCTCCCCACATTTCATACAAATTTTCTGAATTATTTGTCTTATGCTTGCTTATCTGTGATTCCAGAATGACTTGAAGTGATCTGACTGAGCAAATTTCCCAGAATCAGAGTCCTTAGACTGACATTCTGGTAAGTTAATAGCAGAAGACTCTTTCAGAATACTTTTAAAAATCCTTATTTTTCTTTTCTCTTTCTTCCTCCCCACTCTTTATTCAGAAGCAATTGCAGATTACCACAGGGAGGGAAGTGTCTCATATATTTCCTTGTAAGTTGTTTTAAACCTCAAGTAGTTTATCCTATTTCCATTTATTAATACAAGACAGAGTGTAAAGTACACAGAGACACAACACATATTCATTTAGCAGTGACAGGTTAACCAGGCTTTCTAAAGAATATTAGACTCTGTTCAGTCAGTGCCATTCTCCAAGTCTTTCTTTGGTCCATTGTGGGGAATCTGAATGAGGAATTAAACTCCCCTATCAGATAATAATCATTCATTCTGATGAGAGAGAATTTCCATAATTTGTCTGCCAAGGTGAAATTCCACACAGGGCAGAGGAGCAGCCAGAGGCAGGGAATCCGCTTCAGCTGGCACGAGTCTATTGAAGCCTCAGACAACACAAAGGCTCCAGGTTGCTCCTTCCAAAAAGACTTTTTTACTGCAGGACATGGAATCACCTCCCTTCTGGAGAAGTTAATTGTGGTTACACCAAAGGCCAAATTAATTTCATCATCAGCTTACAAATCAAAGTTGGGTCAATAAGGACCTACATACTACTTCAAATAATAAAATCCCTAATAAGGAGAGGAATTATTTGCCCTCCCTTTGAAGTATTTCTCTTGGGAAATGAAATGGAGAAGGGCAGAAAATGACACCACCATCTATTTTATAAATTCTCAGTGTCTTTTCACATTCATAAGCCTTTAAGCCAGAGCTTCTTGGCTTTTCATGTTTTTTCAAAGGTGACTTGAAACTGTTTTTTGTGAGCATGCTCATCTTACTTTTGGCTTTCACCTACACATTTCTCTAGAAGTCCACTTTTAACTCAGAACCTGGCAAGTAATTTAGCACTTATTTATTGAAACATGTGCATGAGCCTTAAAACCACCAGACAGTTGCAGCACAAACATCTGTCTTTTCAAAAGATAACACCCTGTCAAAATGGCCCAGAGCAAAATCCCTTGCCTTGGTTTGAAGTAGAAGCAGCAGCAGCAGCTACAGTAGTTAGAGAGCAAGTATTTTTGGAAAGATGACAGCTGGGTTGTCAGACATTAATGCTGAGTTACACAATGCTTGTATGCTACAGCAGAGATGTAATAAGCAATTATTCTTACATTATCATATATGGGGCTGCCAAAGTAGTGTCTGAGAGGCAAGATAAAGGGCTCGAGGTCTGCACTGGTTCCATTGATGCTGGGGGGTTTCCATCAAATGGAGTTAAGTCTATTTTCAGTCTTGTCATCTGAAGAAGTATCAGCTTAAACATCTGTCATGGCAAAGAGATATCAACAAATGGCATCTCCAAGGCAGAATTATCCCCAGCATGAGAGAAGCAGGCGAGCTGGTTACTGTAACTGCTGCTGATCAGAATTTAGCTTCTTCATCAGCAGATTTAGTACAGAGAGTAAAATCATATTTACTTAATCTTCAGCGTTGGAACTCTCGACAAATTTCATTGTATTTCACATATGTCATTTTTACACAGCACTGTTAAAAAGATCACTGCAGTCTTCAAAGAAAGTAAGAGGTCTCTGGGTAGTATTTATTTAGATCTTTTCTCATCTGGAAAGAGAAAATAAAAGAACTCCAGTCAGGGAGAAGGATGAGCAAACATATTGAATAGCTCCTTTGTCAAAGAAAACAGCCAAGCAAGCCTAGGGCTGGAAAACAAATGACTGGGGGTGATATGGCACAGGTCTGTGCAATTATAAATAAAGAAATTAGGAGAAAGGAATTGCTCTCTGTTTCTCAAAATAGAAGAACAAAAGGACAGCAAATGGGCTGTTGGGGTTACAGGATCCAAACTACCACAAGGTCATTTTCCAACATCCAGTTTAATGATCCATTTAGTTAGACTAGCTAAACAACTAGTCAAAATCATGGCTATGAGCCAGAAATATATTTGAGGTTAAAACTCCAGCAGCAGAATTGATGGAAGGAAAAAACTCCATTGAGGACTTAGTAGATGTAATTTCTGCCTCAGTTGCAAAGTCTTACCCTTGTAATTTCTCCCTTGGTATGCACTGCTGGAGAGTGGCTGATGGCCCAAAGCAGACCTGACGTGGATCTTCTCCTGCTCTAAATCACAAGGCTGGAAATTTAACTCCTTCCAGTTGTCAGGAACCCACTGAAGTCAGGTGACCCATGCAGATTTATTCTTTTAGATTATTTATTTATTTATGTACTTGTAACTATCAGTAAAAAGAAAATATCTTAGGAAAACTATAAACAGAAAAGTTATAAGAGAAGTTATTCAAAAGTTTTTTCATTACCTTAAAATGACAACTGTTAGAAATTTTATTTGAAATAATTGTGTGGTTTTCCAAAAATCGTCATTCAACAGCTGCTCCATCTCAGCTCCTGGCAAAGGTGATAAGCACAGTTCTCCAGACATGACTTTGCTAAATCAAGGCAGGGTGTTATTTTCAGTCAGATTCCTCAAAAAAGATTTTTAGCCTCATCTCACACTTCTGGTTTCTTAGATTTCAGCTCAGATTAAGCAGTAACTCATCCAGAAAACACATGAAAATAGTGGAATCCAACACAATTAAATAAATTCACAGTCAAGTCATGTTAAGAAAGCTCAGTGTGTTTCCTCTTCCACTTGGGACCATGCAACACCCAACTGCCCAGCTGGTTTTGGGAAGAATGGCAGGCTTCAAGCACAATGGCAACTAAGCAGAAGCATTACTTAGACTATCAACTGATATGTCATCTGAAGACAGTTTTATGTGGTATAGATAGATTCAGTAATTATGTCACTGAGAGTCACTAAATATCGATTCTCATGTTAAACAGGATCTGCTTCCCCTTTCATTTTGGAGAGACTAAAACCTGTGAGATTCTGCTCCACATCCACTTTTCCAAGCTGAGAGAGAACTCTGTGCATGGGTGTCTGTCCAGCTGTGGAATTCTAGTTGTGGATAGAATTCCTGATACCTCTGTTCCAGCACACCTGTGTTCCAGCTGGGCTCTGGCTTCATCCTTCCTCTGCCTGACCCACAGCTGGGCTGGCAGCAGTGCCAAATACACATTTAAGGGAGCCTCTAATGAATCCCCACTGAAATTCCATCAGCTGTGCAAAGTACATTGATTAAATGCTACTTGCCACACAGGTAAATGTTTTCTGGGGTGTGCATTTGTTGGTAAGAAAAATTGACTAGCAGGGTACCTGAAATTCATTCACAGCATCTATTCATAGCACATAGACACATTCTGCAATTATAGTCACTATTAAGGAAAATCAACAAAAGGCTACAGCATTATCTGAGCTTCTCCAGCAATTTCCTCTCACAAATTAGGCATGCCTTACTTTTTCTTTTGTTGTCCAAGGAAGTATTATTTGTATAATGTTCCACTGTGCTTTAAATAGTTTTCCAGAGCATTTCTCAGATGAATTAAAAATAAAGTTACCTGCAATTGAACTACTGTTATTCCTTTGTTGCCTCAGATTCTCAGTTTCAGATGTGCCAGGGTTAAAAAAAGTCCTCTCTAACTCTCACAAAGCCCTCCAGGGAGTCCCTGTCACATTTAATCTTTCCCTGTCTCCCTGTTTCTCAGGGTGGCTTCTGAATAACAGCAGTTTTGTCTATTTTGTTTGCTCTTTCTCTTACACACACCCAGTTGAAGAAAAGTAATTGAAACTATGGCATCTCACCTTGCAGTATCTTGTGTAGTTTGAACCGAGATGTGTCTAGAGATCAAATTTCTGCTTATCAAGTGCATAAATGGGATCCAAAGCCTGGAGACATCACTGAACTCTGCAGGAGTTCACTTGCTGAGCAGGTGTTCATGGCCCACCACAGGAAGAGAGATTTGGGGTAGAAATAGCTTTTCACCTCTACAAACTGAGGAGCTTTTTGCTGCAATTTGCACCTCTGGACCTCCCAGTGACACCCAGGTTGCTCTGAATGAGTCTGGCAGCGCGGGCTGAGCACAGCAGTGAGCCATCAAACAGCTCCGTGTCTCCCGCCTGGCTTTTGCTGTGAAACGCAAACTGGTGATGCTGCAGGAGCTCTGTGTTTGCTACACTTGAGCCACTCTCAAGTGGTTGCATCTCTTTCCATGCCATGGTGCACACACTTCTGACTCACCATCAGGAAATTCTTCCCATTTCCTACACAACTGACGATTTCCTTTCAGTTATGCAATTTATTTTTTTTTTAAGTAGAAGCTTGATTTTCTTTTTATGTTAGTTTATACAAATAAAACAATCACCAGTGTTAAGCAACCTCCTTTAGAAATGAAGCAGAAATGGGCTGGTCAGGCCTCATCAGACAAACAGTCTTCTTTTGAGATAAACCACCCTATTTCCCAGAAATGGAAGTCTCATGGAAATCATCCCTGCATCTGGAAACAGCCAGGATTCACTAAGCATCTAGTCTGCCTTCCACAAAGGGGGAATCTTTGCATCAACAATTGTCTAATTTGAGGGTTTTTTTATAAAACTGCTATGTTGGATGGAACAATTTTGGACCTTGAGCATTGTCAAAGAATTCTGTTCCCTAAATATCTCCAGTGCAGAGCTGCTCTTGTTTGTAATCGTGTGTGCTTACATCCTCTCCTTGCTTTTCTATTGACAGAGACATTTAAAACCTTAAAGCTGATTTTTTTTTTAAATTAAATACTTACATGTTAGGCTTCTGAAAGTCTCTTCTAGGGATTTATGCTTTAAGTTCATTCTCAAAACCTCATTCTTATTAAACTATAGTGATATTGGGATATTAAAACATTAATTCTGTGAGGATTTTTACTACTCCCATTTTCTTTCAGAACCTCACAAATTATCATTTTGTTATTATGCTCTTGTGGAAACCTATTCTTGGTGTGAATGATAAGACAGGTGTTTGTCATTTTGAAGACTGGTAAAGGTATTTTAAGGCAGTACTTAGCAGCATAAATTTAGTGTTCTCTAATAATCTACCTGAAATGTTCAAGAATATTTTCTATGCAATTATGAAAATAGACTAGAGAAATTATACACATTCTCAGGACTGGATTACATTTTTATATTTTATCACAGAGTAGTTAATTTCTGGCTACTTCTTGCAGGACCTAACCCCATTTGCTGGCTCTTTCCAGAGGCAGGACTTTGGTACAAATGACACAGACAGGTAAATTACAGTGGCATCAGTGCTCCAAGAAGATCTTTGGATGTTTGTCCCAAGGCTTGGGATCACTTTGTGGTGGGAGGTTAGTGGCTCCAGAGGGGGAAAATAAAAGAACCACAGTGAAACACCAGCCAGAAATGGTACTTCAGGGATGGAAATGCTCTCATGCTCCACCTCTGACTGCTGCACTTCACATTTTCTGCAGCACATTTTCTTCTGCTTTTGCCCGGCTCGTTTTGTGTTTTACTGCACCCAGTGAAACAGGTTGGAGTGCTTCCCTCACAAAATCACAATGAAGCAGCCACACAGCCTTGCTGTCAAATACATTTTGTTAATTTTCCCTTCATTTGATCTCTCCTATTTGCACCATGTTTCACAGTTCTTTGTATTCCTGTTCTAAGTATTTCCTCTGCAAACCTGGCCTTAAAATATCTGCTGGCTGCATTCCCTGCCTTATGCTTTAGCCAAGCTACGTCTAAATTACCTTAAATTTCTTTTTTATCTCATGTAAATGCTTACAATTCTTTGGCTAGGTTTTTTGGGGGGTGTTGCCACTCCTCTCCCCACCAGGGCCCTCTCTCCCATCAGCAATGGATTTGTGGCACTGAGATGTCCAAGGGCAGCTGCTGGATCTCACCCTGAGGATTCCTGCTGAGCTTCTCTTGTGGAAGAGCTGGCATAGACAGGAAGAAAAGCTGCTTTTAAGGTATGCTAAGATAAAAGTGAGCAGCAGCAGCTCTGTGAGAAACTCCAGGGTTGCCCTTGCTGCCCTAGGATAGTTGACTGTAAACATATTTTGTCTGGATGCCCATTTTTATTTTAGGCATTCCTTAGAATTGGGCCTCTTTTTTATAAGAGATAATTTCTTGTTAAAGTTGGTCTTTGATCTCCAAGTGGAGGTTTGGGAACAAGTACAATTTGAAATATTTCTTAACAGCAGAAATTATAATAGTAGTTGTGTTGCCTTTTTTAAAGTAAGTTTTGTCTCTGCTAGTGAATATCTGCAATTTGCGCTATTGTTCCTCAGATGAAAGTGTGGGGTTTTTTTACAATGAAGAATTCTACTATCATAGAATTGGAGAGCTCTTTGGGTAAATAAACCTCCTTTAATCTCTTTAGCCTTTCACTTGGATCATTTATCCACTATAGATCTAATAATTGAGATGAAACCCATACAATGTTTTATTCTTTAAACTGACAATGTGGCCAACATAAACAGCTGGCCTTTTTCCTTCTTTCACATCTATTTTGTGACAGGGGTGGTAGCCAAATGCCACAGCCCACTGTCCTGATGTCACTAAGGCAAATGAGGCAATGACCTGGCTTTCTTTGTCCAGCTGTAAATTTTTAGAAGGTTTGGGAAGATTTATCTTCTCAGGGGGGCTATGAATTTTCATTTCCATTAAAATTTATTCCAAAAAATGTCCACAAGTCACTTTTAAACACAGAAGTTTTGCGTTTGTTTTTTTGTTTTTTTTTTTAACTGCATAACTGCAGCTGTTTTCTGCCTGAGAACCTGGGTTAGCACGTGGTGTGAAATAATGCTACATGCATTTCAGAAAGTCAAAAGCCCAAATATTGTTGCTGTGCAGCAGAAGTGATGGGGTTCTTGAGAACATGAGTGGTGAGCAGTTACTCAGATTAATACCAGGATGTCTGCAGCCCACTAAAGAGCATTGGCAATCACTCAGACACCTGAGGACTGCACAGGGAGGACTTTCACAGCAGAAAATTATCAGATCTTTTGCTGAAAATACATAACATTTCTGGGAATAAATGAAGATCAGAGTCCTGCTTGGTATACTCAGGATCTAACTAACAAAGAAGATTAAATGTGAGTGGGAGATGCATGACTTGAGATCAAATCAGTGGAAACACACACAAGAAAGTGAAGGAGAAACTGGTGAAATGTGTAAAAAGATGGATTGGGAAGTGGATTTGAGCTCTTCAAAAGTTGAGGTCTTGAGGTCTTCAAAAGTTATTTCACAGACACGTCCTCTTCATTGAAGATTACTTGATGTTGCTGGGGTCCCTCTGTGCAGTGTGGCACTCACTGCTCTGCCTCAGTAAAGAGGTGGGTGGCAAAATCAGGACTCAATCCCCAATCCCTGTGCCTGGACACACCTGAGGGAGCCTTGTAACCAGGATTTGTTCCAGGGGCTGCAGAAGGAGGAAAGGGTCCAAACCCACATTCCTCCATCAGCCCAGGTGCAATTAAGTGGCCTTTCTGCATTTGCAGTTCCCTGTGTCTCAATAGATAGTAGTTAATAGTTTTAATTATCTGCAACCAGATAATTAATTCTGATGGGCATCTTGATAGGAACAACTTGTCATGGCACAAGGCTTCATAAAGTTGACAGTGGCTCTCTAGGCAGCAACTGCTTTTGATGGAAGATCTCCAAACTGCTTAAGGTATGTTTGAAATATTAAAATAGAAATGGTTGCTTTGTTTCCTGGCTGGCTCCAGCTTGAGCATTAGGTCACATCAAAGTCAAAGTGCATTTTTAATGATCAGTGCTAGCTGGGGTGCTGAGCCTTGAGGAATGGTGTGGGAAAGCGGAGATCAGGACTAAATTGGCTTCTCTTTAGGATGCTGGAAAGAGAAAGGCAAGCAGGAATGACCAGGGAGTGGCAATGATAATGTTCCATAGTCACTTTTCAGTGTATCTCCATCAGAAACAGAAACAAAATTACTTCATTGACACTAAACAGATAATCCAGCATCCACGCCTGGATTATTATAAAAAATAGTAATAAGAAATATAATAATAAAAAGATATGTGTGTAAAAACTAATATTATTCACAATGTCTAGTTGGACTTCAGATCATTATTTTATTATATCCAAGTTTGAGGTTAATATCCTTAATTGACCATGATTTCTTTCATCCAACAGCTTGGCAAATGACACAATGGCAAGTCTTGGATAATTAAATAAATATTTATAATTTAATTCCCAGCATTTCTCCATTCCACTGTTCCAAATGACCTTTAAAAAACACATTTTCAAGGGAATTATAACTTTCTTTGTGTAATGAGTAATGCAATATTAAGCATATACCTCAGCTCTTGAATTATGGCTTTATCTTTGATGTTAGTGATCAAATACTCATTGCCTTGATTATTGAAATAATTAGATATTTTATAATTTTCTTGAAAAGCTCAGAAGTAAAGTGCCAAACCCCTTGAAGGGCTGTTCAATATTTAGTTTACTGTCAGCAGAAGAATCATTGGGCAGGAGGATACTGCAACAGAGGGAAAAAAGTATTTGTTGCGGGAAGTCTCAGATTTTCAAAGTGAGCGCTTTACAACCTTTGCTGTGTTGCTTCTTGCAAAAAAAAAAAAAAAAACCAAAACCTGGAGTCCAGACCCACACCTGAGGATACCTATCACAACTGCAGGAGCATTAAAGGAAGCAGAGCCATCCCTTACCCAGCTCAAGGCTCTGCTCAAGCATCCATTCTGCTCTGACTTAAGTGGTGTTTAAAGACAATAACATGAAGAAAATCTGCATTTCACCCTTGCAGAAGAGGTGATGCAAAGCTTCTATTTTAATGCACAAAAATAGAATTAAAGATCATATATAATTAGAACTGGATATGTAAATTCCTCAGGGTATTTTTAAGAACATCAAATAATGGCACCAATGAAATTCCAAATGTTTTTAAGGTTATAATTTACCAGTGGCATGAAAAGAAAAAATAGTATTTAGATCTTTGTTATGCTTAATCATTTCAAGCTTTCTGACTGCTGTGAGGATGTCGGGGAACATTAGAATAAAATCAGCTCGATGCTCATGCATAATGTGCAAGAAGTTTTTTGTTTGCTATAATTTCTACTCTTTCATACTAATTGTCATCAGCAGAGGATGCAGGCTGTAGTTGTCTTGCTAAATATAAATATAGCTACAGTATTTTTTGTTCAATTTATTCATTTATCTCACCCTGGGTGTATACAGCATGTAAAATGTATCTCTCAAGAAAGATAAAGAGAGTATTTCAGAGTGTGTGCACTGTAGAAAAGAGAGGTGTAGAATGTATGAGTGCTTTTTATTTTTATTGAGAAACAAAATATGAGAGTGATTGCCATCCCTTTCTGCCACAGATTTTGGTTATGGCTCCATGCTCCAGATGCTTATGGAAGTGTGCAGAAATATATTCTCAAAAAATGTCAGACATGGCTTGACTTAAATATTAATGCTTTAAAATTTCAATCATTTTAAGTATTATCTATTTTAAAAAAAAGAGTTCAAAAATGCTTCACAATAAAACACTGTTATACCTATATATCACTCTAACTAACACTTTATGTACATAAGTTCACAATGAGATTAAATGTTTGATTTCACCATCCTGAACTACTCCATTATAATGAATAATATTGAGTTAAAAACACAATGGTTTTTTTTTAAACTTAAGTGTTTGAGGTGCTTTTATGAACATATGAACAGTTAAGTAATTTCTGAAGAAAAATATGTACTTATCCAAAATCAAGCACTGCATTTTCAAGAGGGTTTTCTTTTTCCTTTGCACTGGATCAGAAATAGAAAGATTGCAGCTGTTACAAAGTAGTCAAGGAGAAAAAGGATTACTGAGGGCATTAAAAGCAGGCAAGTGTTTTAATTTTCATTTTGGTTTTGCTACCCTTCAAACTAAGAGATGACTTCACTGTTTGCTTTCCTTCAAGAATGCAAGATTTTACAGAGAAGCTTGCAGTAATGAATATGAGCAAGAAACAGAGAGGCAGAAATATTCTGCTTGAAACAGACAATTAAACATGTGACTGTTCAAATGGGGAGATGTGAGTTAGCAGAATCCTAAGCAGAAATTCTATATATTTTTGTATTACTTCACACAACAAGATGTAACCTTTATAGTTCTCCAAGTGTTTAGAAAGCTGGATGCACAGTTCTAGAACAGACTTTGTCCTAGAGAAACTGCTGAGCACAGATTTTATATTGTTGTATTAATGCATTTTATTTACTGTGAAATGTTCACATTATTGAATCCTATTTTTCTCACAGCTGGTCATACTGTGGAAAGCAAACCATCCAGTTTAAATAAATAAAACAATACCATTGTACTGGTAAGTCAGAAGATAGCAATTCTGTGTAATGGAAATGCAAATACAAATGCAATTTTTATTTCATGGATAAATGGAACTTGCAAAAAGGAGGTGCAATGTTTTTCCCCTCTTTTGTTCATCTCATCATTAGGTCACACACTAACCCATCCTTCATTCACCATATTCCATAGGTTTTGGTGCACTTCAAAAGGGTTTATGAACATTTCTCTTCTGATCTAGTAGCTTGGTGAGCAGAGGTTGAGGGACTGAATTACCCAAGGTCTTCAAAAGTTATTTCACAGACACATCCTCTTCACTGAAGATTACTTGAGATAATAGCTGTTTGCCTCTGGGTCTCCTTTTCCTGTTGCAGAGTATTCTCAGCACAATGTCCTTTTAGGCAGCTCTCAGCACTCCAAACAATAAGCTGCTGACTCTGTCCTCCCTCTATTTTTGCACACATTAATTTAAGAACAAATGTAAAAACAGTCTTAAATTGCCAATAAAAATTCTTATTGCCATATTCTTTTAAGTGGTCTAAAAGATGGTGAATATTTTACTGATGTTGTTTCTTTGTTGTTGTTGTTGTTGTTGCTATTTTTTCCCTACAAACACAATGAAGTTTAGAAAGGTGTGGCTTTATGAGAGTCATGATTGCAAAGTTAAAGGTGGGTAGAGAGAGAACATAATTAATTGAAGGCTCTGCTGGGCAGATTCTCAGAACAACAATGCCATGCAGAGTGAGGAAGTGAAAGCCTGGGTTTATTGTTTTTCACATTAATCCTCCTCTAGTACTTGTAATATGTGCATTGTCCTTGAGGAGAGGGGGCTGTGCACAGAACATTCCCCACCTCGTCTGCAGCTCTGAGACGTGGGAGACTCACTCAGAGAGCAGCTGCTTTTCTTGGGGCTTATCCAAGGCAACTGGAGCTGTGAAGCTTTTGAGGATCACCTTTCACATTAAATCTGTTTTCTTCAGGAAATAAATTCTCACTTCAGCATGGCCTGTGCTATATAAGTATACAAATCAAGAAGTGTTTCTGATTGAAAGGGCACAAAGAGATTGCTCCAGGCTACTAATACCATCCTTGTGTGAAACAAAGAGAGATAACCAAGAGAGGGCTCAAAAGTGATAATATACACACAAAAATGTGCTATTTTTTCCAAAACAGCACACCTTCATCACCACTAGCTCAGATTCTTTATGTTTTAGTGACACTTACAAAAGTTCCTGCTAAAAGATGTAAAAGCAGGATTCAGTACCTGTGTTAAAGCTGCAGTATTGGAAAATAAGCTGATGAAGAGCTCAAAGATCTGGATGAGAATGGAAAAATGTTTTTGTTTCAATACAAAATTAATGCTGCAATATAAGAAAAAAATTCAAACTATCTTCTAACCAAGGACTTTTATGCTCCTATCCTCAATATCTTTGAATCTGAACCTCATTTTATCTTCTAGCTAAGTCTGATTCAATTCCCCTCTAAAGGACAGAAAAACTTTCCATTCATTTCAGTGTGGGCTAAGTGAGGTGTCATGGACAAGGTGAAACAGATAAATGAGCATTTACAGAATCAGATATGAGCATTCCTGAGTCACAAAGGGATGATATGGTAATATATAGTACCCAATGGAAATGCTGAGCACCTGGAGAATGATTTTCATGAGGATGTGTCTTACCTTCCAGTTGGGATTGTCCCCTCTGAGGTCATAATTCAGTAAATACAGCCACACCTGCCTTACACAAACTCCCCCTCAGCAAAACAGTGATGAAATGGCCCCACATAAAGTGGGGTACCTGAGTCTGTGCTGGCTTCTGCACTGCAGAATAAAGCCTGAACCATTTCTACATCCTCTTGACCCAGGAGAATATCTACATATCTGAAAGATTATTTTAAAATTCAGTTTGTCCTCTATATTCTATAAAGGTATTTCTTTAATTCAGCATGGTAGAACCAACTATGTAATAAGGCACTTCTCCTTTCATACTTTTTATATAGTGCTTTCCTGAGCTGTAGGTAAAAAGGTCATGATCTGCAGGAGATAAGGGTAGCAGATTGTCCAGTAATATGGATCATTTTTCTTGCCTGTCTGGAATTCTTATTGCAGTGCTAGATCCTCCACAGAGCAAAGAAAATGACAGGGAAAGCATCGACAGCATTCTCCAGCGCCTGCTGAGGTCCTTAGCCTTTAAATATTTCAGGCAGCATCTCTGATTCAGAATGAAAATGGACAAATGAAAACATGAACTGAGTTCTTCAGGATGGGAGTTGCGGGAAGAGCCAGAGATGAGATTTATCAGGGTATGGAATGGGTTTCTAGTGGAAAGTTATGGCAAATTAGCCTGAATATAGTACTCAGATATATGGCAGGAAGCAATTCCAGAGAGTTATGGCAATAAGCAAAGTAGCCTGCAGGTCTTTTTCATCTGGACAGTTTGGGAATGAGTCTGTGATTGGTTTCCCTCATGGCACAGTCTGCAGCTGGTAAGCAAGGAGAGGAAAAAAGTCAATATTATTTTTTTTTTAAGTGTTCCCATTATTTTGCTCTTTGGCCAATACTCATTACTGTGTAAGTCAAGTTTCCCACTTACTGCACAGCACCTTGGAAACAATTTTGATTGTAGAAACAACCAATAGTCTCTTGGAGGTGGTGGCAGGAAAGTAGGGCAGAATCAGGAGGGAAAGACCAAAACTGCTCATCTCATCACTCCCCCCCGCCCCTTTTATAAGAGCACTCAGCTCAAGAGGATGTTTTTTTTCAGGCCATGTTCAATCTGCTGCAGTTTCAAAAGTCTCAAGTGATAGGGAATATTTTCTCACCATTTACTGGGAAGTTGGAGTGTGTCAGCTCCTACTAATAAATATCTGGTTTGATGGTGACATTTACAAGTCTCCTGCTCCTCTGAGCTCAGTGCACAAGTTAACAGCTCACATCCCAAAGTCAGCTCCTTAATTATCTTGTCCTTCCCCCGAAGATTTGTCAGGAATTCCTCTGATGATGCCCCAGACAGATATGGTACCAGTGAAGCAGCTTTTGCCTTCAGCAGGACTTTCTGGATTCTTGAGGACACCTGACATGGCAGGAGGAAGTGACTCAGGTGGATTTCAGTGCCTGTTCCTCCAACTCCCACAAGGTTTTCCTAAAAATGCATTTGCTTGACTGCTACTCCACTTTTTCATCACACATTCAACAGAAAGAAGCAAAATCTTCCCTTGAACAATGTTCTGTATTATTGAAGGCAGTTTGG
Organism: Zonotrichia leucophrys gambelii; assembly: GCF_028769735.1. NCBI lineage: Eukaryota > Metazoa > Chordata > Aves > Passeriformes > Passerellidae > Zonotrichia > Zonotrichia leucophrys. The sequence goes on along the minus strand of NC_088179.1, from coordinate 19,496,098 downwards.
GGAAAAGATCTTGTATCTAGGACAGGGTAGAATATAAATTAACATGGAAAGGACGAGAGGAAGTTTAACACAGTGTATGGAATCCAGGATTTTTTTCATAATTTAATTCTTGCCTCTTAAAGAGACATAGATTCTTTCTCCTTCTTCACAGATTTTCCACTGAAAATTTTTTAGTAGCAGTCACAAGGCAGGGAGAGAAGAGACCAGAAGATCCTGTGGCTCTTTAATTGTACCTATTCTTCTGTCTCCTTCATGAAATATTATAGGGAACAAATAAATATAAATTTCACACTTGTGGAATGATGCCTTCTTTATATGCAGAAATTAATTATAAATCCTTCCAAAGTAAATCCTTATGATCTCATCAAATTACTGTATTAAAAATCATCATAAAAATATCTTTCCATGTGAGACTCTCAAATATATGAAATGTAAATTAACTCTCAGAAAAGCAGCCTGAATGAATGCATTAAGCCTATTCCGTGGGTGGTTATACAGACACTTTGAACATTTTTTGTTCATATCTTCAATCACCTAAAGTGGCAAAACAGTAAAACCCTCAAGCCCTCCATCTGATTTGCTGCAACTATGGCACAGAAATCAGACAGGAAACTTTGGAACAAAAATACTCAGGGATTTCATTAAAATATTTTATTCCTGAGCACCTGAAGTAAAAAAAAAAAAAAAAAAAAAAAAAAGATTCCACAAAAGACTCAATATGTTGTTTGGCCAAATAACTGTTTAGAGGATAGATGCAAAAGGGAGCATCTCTATTTATCCTGAGAATCCAGCATACATAAAATCAAGGTGAAAAAATATCTATTAACACAAATCCACAATAGTACCAAAGTGTCTGAAAGTCTGAAAATGCACTTTCCTAGAAGATTTAATACTTTATCTAAAGGTAGGCAGGTATTTCAGACAGAAGCCTGTCGGTGTTTTCATTAGCTTAAATGATGGAAGATGTACTCATGTAAAATTTACAGTGTACATTAAACCATCAAGGGTGACAACATTCTTGAAGCCAGGATGAAGATTCAAAATGATCTTGATAAATTGGAAAGATGGTCAAGATTCAAGGAGATGACATTGGGCAAGTGGCAATGTCCTGCTCAGGATCACAAGGGAAGGGCAGAGCTGAAGTGCCTGTGAACAGTGCAGGGCTGTGCACATCCCATCTTGCTCCTTGGTAACACCACTGCCACATACAAAACATGGGAGGTTTTTATTCTTTGGTACTTGGCACTGATGAAAGTCTCATCCAGAGGATATCACTCAGGACTAAAGTATCTTGAGAAAAAACAAAACAAAACAAAAAACCTAAACAAAAAATTGTAGAAAAATTGGTAGGAGTTGAGAAGCATCAACCACAGGAGTTTTAACAAACATCTCTGCATAAAGACAGAATAAGTTGCATCTTCCATTTGTTCTTTTGTTTCCAAAAAAGAGAGAGAGAAAAGAAGATTATGAGAGACGGAATAATTACAATTTTGATAGTAAGGGTACATTTTTAATCTATACTCCATAAAATATCTAAAGATGCAACTGAGGACAAACCAACCCCAAAAGGCTGAAGACTGTGATCAGTTTATTTTGCTTAGGAAATATATAAAATGAGTTTAAAACCAAAGAGCCACAAGTGCAAGATAAAAACTGTACTCAGTCCTTGCTCAAGACCTTGTTCTGTACCTTTTATTACTTCTGAGAAACACTATGGCACTTGTGCAGAGCAACAAAGGAGGAAAACAGTGGAGCTGACATTAAACATACATTAGTCTCCACTTCAAATTTCCAAAAAATTATCTGCATTATTCACCAGGTTTGACAGTTGCCACAATACAAAAACAAAGACTATTATTTCCTTTTTGTGACTCAACCTACAAAACCTCTCTCATTACTGAGGACAAGACACCAGAATTAAAATTGCATCCACCCTCAAACAAGCAGCTCCACAAAATTCTCTCCAGCTGTTCTTTCCCACACTTCTGGCACACAGTGCAGGCTAAGAGCTTTTAGATGCTGAATCTCATGTAATGCTGTTAACAGCAATAAATATCTCTGCTGACATATTCTAAGGAGTTTTCAGTTAATAGTTAATAAAGGCAAGCAGTAAGTATTAGATTTGAAAAAAATTGCTTGAGCTAACATTCCAAGGTGGAGTTTTATTTCATTTTTCAAACATGTCTGATTTGTATATTTAACAGTGGCATTGACTAAAGACTGGAGAACTTGTATCCTCAGTGGTGGAAATGTAAATGGTATTCATTTTTAGATCTAAGCAAATTAAAGTGCATAATTCCTATGGGCTCTCATAATTAGATATTTAAGGTGGATTTTGGAGCAAAATGTTAAGCACAGAACTGCTTTAGTAGCTGTCATAACCACTGAGTGCTAAGGCAAAAGGTATTCAAAGACAAAGATAGCATTTAGGAATTTTGGTCTTAATGAAAAGCTTTGGAATTGATAACCTAAGCACTGTTCCTCTGGAAATATCCCTGTCTTCTGGTGGAATTTTTGAAAACCCTTTCCTGGGTGTCTCAGTGGTTTATACAGTGCCTGTTTGGGCTGAGCAACACCAAATTCTTTGTTAATTAATCTTTTCAAACACATCCTTTAAACATGGAATGAGTATTTGCAGCCTTGGTTTTGCTGAGCATTAACTCCAAGCAAGTGACATGCTGTTGGTATGAAAAGGCAAGACTGAGAAGCTGTTCTCCAGAAAATAAGAAAATTCTGAAGAGGAAGGAGAATACCAGGGAGTGACTCTAGCTAGGATCACAGATTTTTGCCTAGAAAAATTAAATAATGGGAAGTTATGGGGGAAGGTCAAAGAATAAGTGACTACATGGCAAAAGAGAGTAAAAACACAGGACACATTAAGCTGCCTTCTGAAATATCCTTCCTGCTTCTTCTGCCCAGAAAAAAGCTATAGTTTAACCAGAAATTAAACTTCTGTCACTTACATGCCTCTTGCCACAAGTGCAAGCAATATTTATCTGCACATGCTGATATTTTATCCTGCCTGAGCCATTCATTACCTTCATTAGCAGGACACTGCCAGAAGTACAAAAATGCAAGGTATTCAGCCTATTATTCAGCTTTCTTCCTCAGAGTAAGGGTCTGTGTGTTATTTAATGTCTGATCCCAGTCCCTGGTGCAGCCTGGCCCATGCTGCTATCTCAGCTGCTGGGGGTCAGCGATGGCATTTCCTGAAAGGAATTTCTGCTCAGTTTGGATATGGATGAAAATTTTCCACAGATCAAGCACTGAAAATGCCTTAAAGAACTAGAAATGCCTCTTCTGAGCTTTCCTTGCCTACATTTGTCCTCTTTCCTTCTCTTATTCCTGTTCCTTTTGCTTTTCTGTTGTCTCTCACAGCCACAGAGCTGGATGATCTCCCATGGCAGGCACAGGCTCTGAGCAAAGCACGCTGAATATTGCAGTGCCTCTATTGAAATGACTCCTAGTAACCAGAAAAATACACCTAAAGAATGTCATTGAAGCATCTGTTGTTCCTCCCTGGATCACTGTAGAGTAAAGCTGATCATAATACTGGGCTCCTTCATAGCAATATTTGTGGGGAAGGCACATATTAAAAAGAAAAGCAGATATTTTGAAATGAAAACACAATAAACATTAAAACAATCAAAGAAACAATAAACTATTTTCTCACAAAAACAGTTTGGGGAACACATTTCTTGGAAGCCTCCCTGTGTTAGTCAAGCTTTTCCTGAAAGGAGGCTTTGAACAAGGTACAACAATCCTGCTTCATTTCAAAGTTTTCTGTATAGAACACACATCACTTGGTCTTGTTAAAGGGTCTAATTCAGCAAGAAAGAAAGTGAGGCCAAGAAGAATGGTAAACAACTCCTTTCACACCAGGTACTGAAATAGAGAATAGATTCTGCTGTTGAAGTAGATAACAATTCCCCCCATGAGTTGTACCCAAATATTTTTGCCTTGAAGGAGAGCATTTTTGGAAGCAATTACAGAATATTGCAGTTACTCACTCTTCCAACTCCAGCTTACGCTGCTCCCTGCAGGTTTCCTGTTTACTCAAGGCCTCTGAGGACTCATTTCTCTTGTCAGCAGGAGTTAAAGACACTTAAGAAGAACAGAAAATCTCAACCTTTGCAAGCCAACCTCATTTGCCTCTCAACCAAAGTTTGCCCAGACCTTTTGGCCTAAATCCCAGTGCAGCACCTCTAGCATGGAAACTCATGCCAGGCAAAGAGAAATCCTTCATATCAGCACCCTAGAAATCCTTACCCTTATTGAACCGGATGTCCTTAAAAGAGCTTTGTTCCCCAAATAGCCTACTCCATCTCGGATAGGAACTCCGAACATTTGGGAAGTGCAGTAGGCTGTTCTTTGGAAGGTTGTATCCCACAAACTTGTTTTTCTTGAATCTTGCCTGAAAATGCCATGTCACCATTCAAGAATCTTTCTGTGGAGCTGATCACATTAAATTCTTCCCAAAACTTCTGCTGTTTCCTTCCTCTTGCTCCTATTCTTTAGCTGTCACTTGCTGTCTCTCTTGTTCCTGGCTTTGTGGCAACCATGCACCAGTGACCTCTTGGGGTTTTCTTGGTGATGTTATCTCACTGTCATTTAATTTTGGCTTTTGAAGTACATACCTTAGATTTGATAAAATCTCAGAGCAGCCAGTGTTTTGGGAGCAGAGCTCACTGGGTAGGGTTTGGGTCTTAAAAGACCTGGGTTCCTCCCATCTCCAGACCACACTCACTCAGCAGCCATGGATAAGTAATATCTTCACATATTTGGCATTAATTTTCAAACTTTTTTTAGATTAACATAATTCATTCCCATGTGCTTGTATAGAACCTGCTATAACATGGCTCTGATTTCCCTTGAGTTTGCTGATGTATGAAGGAATATCTACATTTCAGAGGGGAGATAAAGGCTGAAATCAGTAGAACAAATGGCAGTTCTTATTAGACAGTGGTAAAATTGAATCTCGTATTATACACTTATTTCTTAACTAGTTCTTTCTTTAAGGCCTTGTCAAAAATTATCTCCTATTGTAGTGCACAGAGAAAATCTAGCAAATAACCCCAGTTTTTTGAAACTAGAAGAAGCAGGAAGCATTAAAAAAAGAAGTGATGTATGTTGAGACAAGGAACCAAGTTCATTTGCTTAGTCTTGGAAGAGTGCAATGATGTTCTTCCAGTTTTAGAGATTATTTACTTTCTGAAATATGTTTTAGAGAGTGTATTATGGTTATATCCACAATTGGCCTCAGAGAGGGACACGTACTTGGAGCTTGTTCAGAGTAATTTAATCAATCTTATACAAAAAAGCAACAGCCAACCATTATGGCCCAAGTCAATACTAAAATGATTTCCCAAAACTCATTTCAAAGTCACTTCCAGGAATCAACTGGTAGCTTCAAAACACTGAGGCTCAACGATAAATTTAATTTTCTCTAAAGTCTGTAATTGAGCTTTTTTGAAATAAAAATTATGGTTTGCTGCCATGTCCTTTAATAAAATACTGTTCTTTGGGTGGCATGTCATTGTGTTCCTGGTAACTCCTCATTTTTTAACGTCAATCAATATAGTTGGTATGGTTGGTAGGTACCACCTCATAGTGACAAGAAATACTAACACAGCTCATTTTGCAGAAAACAAACACATGGCATATATTTAATCTGCCTGCCTGCCTACCAGATGGAGAAAAGAAGGGCCAAGACACTGATGGAGTAACTGTTTAATCACATCAGCTCGGTGGCTTATTTATAAACACAAACAAGTCCACTTGCACCTTTGGGAACCCACCATGTTTTCTCTCAGCTCCTGAAGGTTCATGGTGGTTAATATTCTACTTACAGATGAGACAGGTATGTGATATGATCATGACATAACAAAGAAATAACATCTTTGTGACTGCTGGCTCACCTGGATACCTGTATCATAACTACTTGAGAGCTAAACTGTTCCATTTCATGCACTTAGGATACCTCTGATTAATTTAAAAATTAAAAAACAAAGACAATTTTTTTTGTCTGTTTTCCTAATTTTCCTGGGGTTCATTTAGACAAAAAAAAAATAGAATCATATGGAAATATCAATATAAATATTATACCAAAAATAAGCTGCAAATTTAAAAGAAAACAATTACCTTTAGATCTACTTACCCAAGCACCTGATGCATTTTCTATTGCATATCTGTTTAATAAGCTTGGTTTTCAATAAAAATGATAATTTAAGCAGAATTTGGGGGGCTGGTGGAGAAAGCACCAGGTGAGGTTCTGTGGGCTTTGCTTTGCATGCAGGAAGACCTGACCATCATCGTTGCTGCTTCTGGCCTAAAATCCAAGAGCCAATGAATCACAGTGATGGTGCTGCTGCCAAGTCAATTAGCAGCACATAACCCAGAAGAAAGAATTAATTATCAAAAATTCACCTTCTGCCTTGACATCTGTGGATCCTTCTATTGGGTCATTTGCCTGTGCTGGACTCTTTGGGTGTGTCACTCAAATAACTTCATCTGGATTCAGAAATCTACTTAGATCTACTTAGAAACAAAGCCTTTGGCTCTCTTAAATTTCTTAACTTGGATACTTTGGCTGAAATAGACTCAGGGTATGTAAGGATTTGACACCAAGTTTTCCCTTCCATAGCTATGGATTTGTGGGGCAGGAGGTTACTGGGAACAAGTGAGCAGCTCCAGAATCTTGCTTGGACCTCTGAGACCTCTCAATTCCTTTCTCCAACCTCCAGAAAGAAATTATCCAGTGCTCTAATCCTGTGATCTTGATAAAGGCAAATGATAATGACTTTTACTATACACAGAGCCACAAGATTTTTTTCCCTTTAAAATAAGCTTTTTTTGTTGTTGTTGTTCTTTATGCATTTTGTACAAAACTCCCTATGGTGAGCTCAAGCAAAGTGAGGAGCAAGCAGGATGTGCAAGGGTTCTGTCCCCTCTCAGATTCAATAAATGGATCTGTAACAGATGGCTAATCACAAAGATAACTGTTAACCAATCCTAGTAATGCTCAGCTCTTCCAGAGACATCATGGAGGGGAATTCTGGCACACTGTGTTCCAGCACTGCCACTGAAGTGAGCCAAACATACTCTGCCCTAGGCTGGTGCAGAGATTGAAAAAACGGAATATCTGATGTCCTGGTGGCTTATTTTGATTCTCTCTGACTGCAACCCTTTATCAGCCGTGGAGCTTTATTCAGGAGCAGCAAGGGCTGATTAATTGGATTTTCTTGGCAGGTAACCTTTCTTACTCTGCCAATTAGTCCAGTAGAAAAAAAAGGGCTGCTGATCTCCTGTGAGAAGAAACACCCAAGTGATCAAAGACTGGATTCCCTCTCCCAGCACTCCTGGCAGTGACTGCGTGTGATGCATATGTGGGCACACTGCTCATGCACCATAAATGGGCACATTATTGGGTTTTTCATTCATCTGGAAGTTAAGTGTGAGTGATGGAGGTCCTGGATACTCATAAATATGGAACAGATGCCCAATATAATCAAATTTAGCCTGAAAAATTCTGGCTGAAGAAGTGAAACTTGTGTGGTAAAGGGATACAAAAATCTTAAAAGTGTGTGCTGTGCTGGACAGGCCAGTGCTTTTCTCTGTGCTCTCTGGCCAATTAGTCTTAAACCCTTTCCTGCAGCTCCCTGTGTGCCATAAGAGAGTTTCCCCTCTCCTTCCCCTTTTCCTGCTCCCACAGCTTCTGATCTATTTACAGAGAGTGAAGTACAGATGGGCACCCTCTTGGGCAGACAGGGATGCTGACTGTGGGCTGCACCTTCCTGGAGGAGCAGAGCAGCCCTTGGATGGCTGCACAGAAGGTGTGGTGTCACACTGTGTGTGGCAGGAGCTGAGGGCTGCTGGGGCTGGATCACACTCCCAGGAACATCCACATCTCCCCAGATGGTTCTGTTCTGGGTGGCTCACATCCCTCTAACCCTTCCCAGTAAATCCCTTCAGTCAGTGACTTCTGCATCAGGAAGAGTTGGAGCTGTTTTGAGGGAGCCAAGGCACATTTGAAGTAAAGGAAAAGATTCTTACTGTCCATGTTCCTGAGCTCTGGACCTGGGTCAGCCATAGGTGTCCCCCTTTCAGCCCTGCATGGCACAGCTGATAAATAGGAATCCTTCTCTCCACCAAGAGGCTGTTCATTGACGTGCTGCCTGCCCCAGGGAGCAAATCTGAGCCATCCAATTTGTCCACCTCACTGCACAGAGAACCCTGTGCCCTGATACAGTTTTGTGCTCATTCCTGGCAGCTGGGCTCTCAAAGGCAGGAGCTGCAGAGAATAAACCAGTGACTGGCTCTGGCTGAGCCCAACATCAAGGAGAGGAGCTGTGCTTTGGATTCTCCCTGGCTGATCTTCAGCTAATGTAAATCAACTTGATTCTGCTGGCATCAGTGGAAATGAGCTGATTCAGGCCATTTATAGTTTCTTCTTGTTTACTTACTGCATCCTAATGACTGCCAGGCACAAAAACACCTGACTGAGGACATTAGACACAAAGGCTTTATACCCTTAATGCTTTGTTCAGTTAAGACTAACAAAGACGAGGACTTTACCTTCTGATGAGAGAGCCAGGCCCCTGAACACTTAGCACTAATAAGGTGCTTTTCAGTTTCTAAGTGCTTTACAAACATTAATTAATTATTCCTTTCAACAACACTTGGTTATTTTCAGTTACTCGAGTGCATGTTTACCGAGTTAGCTCCATTGGTGCACAGCACATTGTTGGCAGCAGGCAGGAGCATAAATTGATCTATAACCACATGCTGTAATTTGCAGCAGATTTGCTTCACCAAACACCATCAGTGCAGCTCCAGAAGCAGCTTGGAGGAGTGACCACTCCTCCCCGTGTCCTATGGTGGGGATAACCTTTACCTTCCCTGCTACACTGAGCAGAAACAGAGAATCTGTTCGCTGCACAATTTAACTAATTCCATGGAAACATATGTCAAATGGGAGCTTCACACAGCTGCAAGAAAGTAGCAACAAATGTTGTATGTGTCACAAAGAAATGCCCATTACATACAGAAATGACACAGAGAATAGGCAGATTGCTGGTTAGTGAGGTTGCCAGGGTGAGGCAGCAGAATTTCCTGCCTGCAACAGTTATTAAAGATACAAAATACTCCTCATCTCTATTGGAAAGCTAACAACAGCTAAAGAAAAAAAAATAATCTAACCCAAAAATTAGCCAACCAACCAACAAACCAAAAAAAAGAAGCATGACATACTACCCTACCCCTAACATGGCCAAGTTTCACTGGAAAGGAAGATGACCAGAAGGCAGGAGCTGGAGTCACATCCTCACCTCAGAATGAGGGTGGTGAAACAGTAGAACAGGTTGCCCAGAGAGGTGGTGGTGGTTGCCCCATCCCTGGAAAAGCCAGCTTGAGCAGGGCTCTGAGCAGCCTGATGTAGGGGAAGGTGCCCCTGCTCATTGCACGGAGCTGAACTAGAAGACCTTGAAAGGTCCTTCCACCCCAAACCATTCTATGATTCCACAATTCTCTGAATCAATAATTCAATGACCCCTGCTCTGTTCAGGTCACACCAAAGATGTGACCCACATCTTGGCTTTCTAGAAGAGCAACCTTAGCAACTTGAGGTCTCATTTATTTTCCTGTCCCTGTTTCTCTCTCCCCTTTACACCACATACCAAAGGAAAGAAATGCTTTCTGCCAAAGTGCTGTCTGGACCAGTGTGTTTCCACAGGAAATGAGGATTTCTGTGATCTGTGACAGATAATTTTAACTGTTACCACGAGCAATACTTCTGCAATAGAAAACAAGGTCTTGGGAAGTCTTAAGAAATCACTTTTTAATTAGACACACCCACAATTCTGCCAGGGAACAGACTTCTGACATAAAATACTGAAAATATCAAGCTGCTCATAACTATCAGCAGAAACCAGGCACAACCTTCTGCTGTGTCTCCTGCCCAGGTGCTGGTTAGTGAGGGGCTGGTACATGGTAGCAGAGCACCAAATGCTGCATGCACCCAAATCTCATTTCATGGAGCATTCAGAGCACACTGCCTGCTGCCAGCACTAAGGGGGCTCCAGCTGTTTCCTTTGGCTTTCTTCAAACTCTCTCTGCTCTGGGCAATCAGGGACATGGCTTAGCATCATGTACACCACAGGAATCAAAACTGCAGAGTCAGGAACTAAATCTCTCAGTATCAATAACCTGCACCCCAGGAGGGATAAGGAACACCAAATGGTAAAGCTCTGAGACATACAGCCTAATCAATTAGCCATCTTTCACCTTGTTCATATTTGAAGTGTTTTGTCTGCAGGTGGAGCTGTGCTGGCACACACTGGAATGTACTGTAGGTCTCTAAACAGAAAGATGTATTGGCAAATAGACTTTTTTGCCTGTATACCTGTAACCATACCTGGGCTTTTGCAAACACTGCTGTTTTCTCACAGCTCTGCTCAGCAAATCTTGCAGCTGCATGAAAGGCCTGAGTCTGGTTACTGAGCATTATCGTCAACATGGGTGTTTACAGCTCTCAGCATCCCTCCTGAAAGAATCTCACTGTAAGTAATACACAAGTATTTACTGGAACCAGGAAGAAAAATTCAGTCTATTTTCAGTCTGAATAGCTTAAACTGGGCTCTGGGATTCTTTGATGCTTTGGCTGGGAAGAAAACAAAATCCCCTCCTGCTGATGAGTTCTAATTCGCCTCCATCTATGCTGGGTACAAAGAAATGGTGAGGTAATCAGACACACTTCTGTGTCTGCTCTGCAAATACACCCAGCCCTCATTTGAGAAAATGGCACATTGCACACTGATGCAAATAAAAGATTTGGGATTATATTCACTCATCCCAAAACAAATGCAAAAATTATTTCTTTCCTGTAGTGTTGAGAGACAAGAGTCATTTTAGTTAATGAAATACAAATATCTCTATCTATGGAAATACGATGTAATTTTAACCTTTAAAATGTTCTCCTTCTGATATATAATTATCTTTCTACTTCTGACTTCAGGGGGTTGCATGCAGTCACAATTTTTCTTCATGTTAGCATATAGTGCAGAAAACAAAATGTGACATGTTCTAAAGGATATCTTTTCATTGCTTATAGACACATACATATCAATATAATTTTGCATTGATCCTCTGTAAAATATTTATCTTAAAGGTACAAAGATTACAGTAATACCACGAGACCTCAGTGTAAATGTGATAGTACCACAGATGTAGGATAAGTAGCTTTTTGCTGCAAATACATTGAGAAAGACACAAAGAGCACCAACCAGTGTAGAAGCTGTATAAAATCCTTCCTCCAAGGAAGGGACTCACCAGGGTAGTGTTTGTGGGTCATCTCTTCTGGTAACTATTCCCCATTGCTAGCCAGAACTAGAACTTCTAGAGCAAGGTGCCAGATCTCTATGATAAATGTGGAATTAGATATGTACAGTCAAAATACCTTTCCAGTATTCAGGAAAATATGTGGCTCATGCTGTGAAATGAAGCATGAGGGAGTTTTATTGCTTTCTGAAATCAGGATTAACAGCCCCTAGTCCCAAACTCATTTTAAATACTTCACCTATGGATGTTCTCTTTATTCTAAATATCCCCAAGTTTCAGACTTTTGCTGTGCTTTTGGTCCCTGCCACACTCCTGGCAACACGAAACACCAACTAATTTAACACATATCAAAATTATTTTTCTCCACCTTTTGAGTTCACTGAGTATTACCTACCCCCACATGAGAAACGCAGCCAATTAATACAGTCTCCATAGCAATGACTTGTACAAAAGCATCCAAGCCCAACAGCAATTTTCAACAATATAAACCTGTGATTTCTTTATGCCATGGAAAATTTCTTTCACCTTTTTATTCCTATGTAGGAACCAAGAGATAACTTCTACTTGCCTCTTATGATTTTTGTAGGAAAACAGAGCAGGAAAGAGGAACATAAGAAACATGTTCACTCTTGCACTTCTCCAAATGTGGGTGTTGGATGTGTTTGTAGCATAACTCGTTGCAGCCGATTGGCACCAAGCCCTGACACGCTCCCTGTCTAATAAAATGTGTTTCTCTTGATATCAAATTCTAATCAGGGCAACTTGCTTGATATACTATAAATGTAAAATATGTTAAACATCCTAGACATTGAATATGTGAAAAGGATCATTATTCACAGGCTCCTAATCAAAGCTTTGTTTCGTGTCATTATCTGTTTGGTTTTACATGATTCCTGCTTGCTTGAGTGAAAATGTCTGGTGTTGGAAATTGTCACATTTCTCTCAGAGAAGCAAGATAAGGAGCAGTGCTGCATTCAGAAAAGCCCAGGCATAAAGACTTGCTTGTTTGTTTGTTTTTTCTTCTGGAGAACTCTGCGCTGTTTGCTAGGTTGTAAATTATTGATTTATTTGGTGATTTACTTTGCAGCAAATTGAAGTCATATGCAAGCTAAATACAGTTTTACTTAAGTTAATTATGATGATGGGGACTATAAAACTTCAGAAATAGACAATTGCATTTACTTGACATGTGCACTATAAGCCAGAAGATATCTCTCTTCCACTCTACTATAGAGTAAATGTAACTTAAACTACATTTATTTCATTAATAGCTGCAACATCTGTGCCTGTAAAAGTTTTTAGGTGCTATGAAAACAATGGCATGGAAATATTTTAGGCTCTTTTGGTTTCCCTGTAGGGAGAGATCACCCCCACAATGATGTGGCCACAGAGGTTCTAAACCAACAATGGGGATGGGGACACCATGACCTCCCCACCTTTTTTCACTGAAAGCCAAAGTATAATTAGTATTTTCCATGTGAAACACTCACTGAACTACCTTTCTTTTTCTGCCCTTGATGGGGCCACAGATGTTCCTCAGAAAAACAGATTTGGAAGGTATGAACATCTGGATGGAAGAACTGGAAGCTTGGCATGAACTGGTAAGAGTGTGGAGCGTGGGCTGCAGCGCGCAGAGATCTCACCTGCACCTCACTGGAGACACAGGCAGTGCCTGGAGTTTCAGAGAGAAAGGAGTTTGACTTTTGGTATGGATTTTCTAGAAATACAAATACACCACAGCAGGTGTACAAGTGTACAAGTGACTGTTGCCAAGTGACTGCACACAGAGCAGGATGCAGACAATCTGAAGGGATGTCCAAGTTCTGTCCCAGAGGCACAACAGATTTTGGGGTGCTGGCTACCAATTGAGGAATGCTACAGCTCATGTTTAAGCTGACCAGGCAGGATACTTATGGCAGTATAAATCTGAAAATCCCAATCCAGCTGTCTCTACTCTGTCCTGTGAAATCCATGCTGTGTGGGTGTCCTGCCTGCTCAGATTCCAGGTGCAAACACCTGTACTGTGGAACAAATGATATTCCAAAGCTCTCATCAGGGCTCAGTGCAGGAATGGGGCTGCTATCAGTGAGAGCCAGAACTCCAGAATACACAGCATCCCATTCCTACACTCCAGACCAGGCTCACAGGAGAAGTCTGGGTGCCTTGAGATCCTCTCTCCAGGATTCTGGACCCTCTCCATGAAACTGAGCACCTGAAAGCCCTGACTGATCTGAAAGGAGATCCTTCCCACCCAGAGCCCTTGCTTAATGAAATCAGCATTCCAGTCAGCTCCATCACTAGAAAAAGCAGCTGCAGTATGCAGGGAACATATTCTGTTTTCCCAGCTCCATGTGCTAGCATTTTGCAAATGAAATTTTCTCTGACTTTTAGGCTTTATGAAATCTTGAAATTAAAATGAAATATAATTGTCAGGAAATGGAAAGTACTACTTTTTGGCCAGCTCTATTTGTACATATAAAACATCCTAGATGTCCCAAAGTGTCTTTCATGCCATCTTGAATTATATCCTTTTTTTTTTTTATTGAGATCTCCAAAGCCAGCTGCTTAGGGGTTTTCAATGCCCAAAATCCCACTCATTATTTCATTTGACACTCAGATCCCTTGAGCAGCACTGAAAAATTACTAAACCTTAATATCTGAGCGAGACTTCCAAACAACAGCTACAATGAAGAAACTGGTCTTGGCACTAAAAACCAATGAATATGTAAGACAAATTGTATCTGGAGAGAGCAAACACATTAAAACAGCCTACCAGTAGCATCTTTCAAAAGATATCTAATGTAAGATGCATACTCTTCAATAGCTCAAGGGGCTTATAGTCAATAAATTTAACAGGTTGCAAAAAAAAAGTCAAAGCTAAAGTACAGTATGTAAATGGAAGCTGGAGTGCACTCTTCTTTTCAACCTTAGGACAGAGTTAATAGAGGGGAAATGACAAAATACATAAAAAGGAATACACAGGATTTGACAGAGTATGTTTTTTTCTTTTAACTTCAAGGCAAACTACCAGACTATTTTGGTTTACAGATAAATCAAACAAAGAACTTTTATCAGTTTGCATAAAAGTCTCATTTTCAGCACTGGAAAGATTAGGCTTCAGAGCCTTATTCTGTATGTGTATGAGGGGGATTACAAGGGAAGTGGTGAAAGTAATGACCTTGCCAGGGATTAGCTTCCACAATTGTATGGTAAAATAGTTGTGTTTTCTATGCTTATGGATTAAGATATTCATTGACAGTTTCTGCAAACTAGTGAAATTCACAGACATTTTCAGTGATAGGGTGGTGACAGTAGCAGTATCTGACAGCCTGACATTACCCAGGGTGTTGTGATGCTCAGGCCAGGGAGCTGGACCCTCAGCCTTGCCAGATTTGTTTGCAGTGGCTCAGTGTTTGTGTGACAAAAAGGGTTTCCTTTTGGAATTCCCTTTATTTTACAGTTGCATGGTCATGCTAAATGCAAATGTATTGGACCCATTTGGTACTTTTTGCTTTTCAAGAGCTACACCTGACTACTCCCAGCTGACCTAAGAGCACTTAGGGGTGGCCTTTTACTGAGTTACCCCACACACTGACAGCTACACTTGGTTAAGCTGTCAGAAAACTGAAGTAGCTGGACCATTCCCACTGAGATCCTCTTTCTTCAATGTTTCTTATTTTTTCTAAAAAAAAAAATATTTTCTGTTTCTAAAAAACTCTTAGGAAGAAGATAGGAACTACACATGTGGGGCAATCAAGACAAGCCCAGTCTCTGCTCTGACTAAATGGTGACTCTTTGGATTGAAAGCTGCTGCTCTGAGGAAGGCAGAGCAGAAAATGCTGGGGAGGCTCTTGAAGCCCAAGCCAATATATCAATACAGAAAACAACAGGCAGAAAGCCCCTCTGAGTGGCTCAATGTTTCTGAAGACTCTCCAGCTAGCTTAATCTTCCCAAGGAAGTTGAAAATAAATTCACCAGAAATGGCCAGCTGCTTGTCTCTGCACCTGTAAAGTGTAAAACATTTTCTGTTTGTCCTGATTCTATCATTTAACTTTGCAGATATATTGGAACGTATTTATCAGGCAGGACAGTGAAAGAAGAGGTTCACTTTGTTTACTTGCTCAGAGTAATCTCTATGGTAAAATAACTGCATAGAGGAGTAAAGACAATTTTGTTCATGAGAGAAACATTCCCATGAGGGACAGCACAGCATAAACTTGGTATGTTTGCCTCAAGCAGTCCCAGCTCACTGTGGTTGGGTTCTCCACACAAAGCAAAGCACAGTCTTATGGCAAAGAAATGAAGGCTTATACCAGCCTATAAATATTTTCTTGCATTAGCAGAATTAGTTAATATATAATTATGTTCAGCAGAAAAATATTTCAAAGTCCTAGTCTCTGACTACCTGAATCATTTCTCCTACAAATGCAACATGTCAAGATTTTTCTTGGATAATATTGTCTGTCAAAACTATTAAGCTGTGTGAAATAGTGCCTGGGCTTCTGCTCTCATTTCATGACAATGGAAAGTGAGATAAGCAGAGAGAAAAAAGAACTGGACCTGGGTGGAGGGTTTTTGGAAGCATAGCACAAAAATGGTTCTAGATAGGTCCATGTAAGGTAGACACCAAAACTGATGATTAAGTCTTCATAATCACAGTGATGGGTATTTGTAGTCCCAGTGTGCAATCTCTGGGTTATCCCTGGACAGCAGAGTGTCCCTGCAGTGCAACAGGGGTGTAGCCACATTTTATGTAAAGCAGTCACACTTCCAATGGCAGCAGTCTGCCTTCAGAAGCACAGAGCACACAGTTCAAGCTGTAAAATTCATTCAGAAAACTGGAAAAAACCAAGGAGGTTAACCTCTGCTGAACTCAGTGCTGCTTGAAATGGTTTAAAAACAAGGCTCTGTTTGCCCAGAAGTTTTGTAGTGGTTGAGAGACAAAAACTCTGAGCTTCAGCTTGGACTGTGCATGCCAATAATTGGCAAAAAATGAGCTGTCTAGCCCTGGTCAAGGGAGAGGTTCTGGGACATGCACAGGGTATGAATGATGAGCTCTCAATATGGAAGTGTTGGGAACTAATCACCCAGGGAACATAACAGGCTAATCAGAAAGTCCAATAGAAATAGACATCTTTCAATGGACATAAAACAATCCCTTTCATGCAGCTGAGCTGAGAAATCTTTATCTCATGTAGGTAATGAAAAATACACATCCACTGTGATAGATGTAGTTCTGCATATAGTTAGAAATTCACTTTTTCTTATAATTACCTTTTCTGTCTGTTCATTCTTCATTTCTTTAACGTAGTCATCCAGTGGACATTTTCATGAAGACAACCTTAAGAGCAGAGATCTCACTGTTTTCTAAAGAGAAAACAAAAGGTTTTTAAGTGCTATATTTACCATACTAAATCCCCAGGTGGTTACATCCACAACCTAATTGCACTGGCTGATTTTAGCAGGCAAAAGCAAAAGGCAAAGATATTCTCTATATCCACAAACTGGGAAATAGATAGGAGGATGCTGTGCTTCCAGAAGGCATTATAAAAGGGGAAAAGATTAAATGCTTTTTCTTTTCTTTTCTGATATTTAAAAGACATAGAGGAAACACTTCTTTTTCTTTTAGTGCACTTTTACCAAGGGGTTTTTCTTCCAATGGTTAGGGACCCGTGAGAGCTGCTTTTGAAATCATGGTGGCAATTTCATATTCTAGAAGGAATCTGAACATGTTGTCCTGTGTTCCAGAATATATCAACTTGCATACTACTTAACATTAAATAAAACCAGGCTTACTACACTTTTAAACCAAGAAACTTTAAAAACTCTGCATTATTTTATATAAATTCATTTACTTGTCTAATCTATCTAATTCAGTAAAGAAACAATGTTTAATATATGGTCATAATAGTTTCTTCATGCCATACCAATCACAATTTCTAATTATAGTTGGGCAAACAGCATTTGAAGTACATGCAATCTGTCTTTGCTTTGTCTGACCTTTGCCTTTCAGTGACCTGAAAAAAATGTCAATTATTAAACCAAATTATTTAAAAGGTAGTATTCACTTAGACAGAAAACTACCTCTCAGACAAATGGTATCATATAGAGTAAGCAAGGTTAGATGGAGACAGGATATTTAAAACGAGGTAATAAGAATCATTTTAGAATCAATAAGGTCAAGAAAGACCTCCTAGATTATCAAGTTCATTGAGTTCTTATCTTTTTGAAGAAATATATAAATGTTAAGTTGATGGTAGAAGTACAAACAAACTTGCCTTGTCTTTTCTTACAAAGTGGATTCCAGTGCCTGTAAATATAAATTTGGAGCACACGCTCAATTCCGATGGCCAGAATGGCAACAATGATGAGCTACAGGAAGACAAAGCTGCCAACGTAGGCAGAGTCCCACTTTGGTGGGGAATATTGAGCAGTCTCTTGAGCTATTTATACATCTGGCAAACTTTGAGGAAAGTACTGGAACAAACCTCCTGCCTCCCAGGCCCACCACCAACACCACAGCCTGGCCAGACCCTGAGCAAGCAGCAATTGTTTGAAGGGCTGTAGCACGCAGCTGCCCCTCACTGAGGACCCAAGACAAGCATTTTTATCTCCTGGAGCCCAAAGGTGTTCAGCACCATGGCATGGAGATGGCTTTACACTATCTCACAAGTGACTGCATCCAGACCTGCTCTCAGTGAGCTGCTCACAGGGCTGTGAGTCTGCATCACCCTCTCTCCATCAAACCCACACACTGAGGAGGCCATAAAATCCACTCAGCCTAGGAGGTTTGTCTTATCAGCTCACAAGAATTGAAGCTCTGCAGGTCAAATCTTGATTCTAAATTGGCTT
The DNA here is from genome assembly GCF_028769735.1 of Zonotrichia leucophrys gambelii. Taxonomy (NCBI): domain Eukaryota; kingdom Metazoa; phylum Chordata; class Aves; order Passeriformes; family Passerellidae; genus Zonotrichia; species Zonotrichia leucophrys. The sequence goes on along the minus strand of NC_088179.1, from coordinate 19,477,912 downwards.
GAAGTACCTTTGAAAGTATAAAATTATGAGAGAGCTCAGCATCATCATTACCATTAGCAGCCACCCCTGAAAATGCTCCAGAAACGATGCCGAGTGTTCCTTGGAAGGAAGTCAGAGAGATATTGCAATTACCAACTATGTTATATCATTTAAGTATATATTTAGCTTAATTGTGGTAAAACTTGATAGTATTCTGTTGATTTCATAATTACTAGAAAAACTGCAAAATAAAACACATGTCTAGGGGGACTGGGAATTTGATGTGGTTTATAATCAACAACATTGTTCACAATGACAGATCTGAGTATACAGAAATTATTTCACATTGCAGCACTGGTGCTAACACTTGCTTTTCCACTTGCTTTTCATTACCATTGCAAAGTAGTTTTCCTAGACAGTGCTTATTTTAGTCATGGCAGAAACTAATGAATTTTTCAGACTTGTGTCTGGGTTTTATTATACTCCTATACAATCTTTTATTATACTCCTACAAAATCCGGTTTTTATGTATTGTACTATCAAAGAGTGGGCTGAGTATGCCCTTACTTCCCTCTGAATCTTTTTTACAACTTTATAATTCAGAAATTTAAACTTCTCTTGACCCATTATGAACCACTCACCCCTGAGTCTGACCTTTCTTCTCCCTCTGGGTCACTGTGAAAATTATTGGAACTCCAGGGGCACCCAAAGCATCTATTCTTTGGCCCTGTTGTACTAAACAATGTAAAAACAAGGCTGTAAACAGTCCCACTCTCAAGAGCCTGCAGCCTGGCATGTTTACAGGACAGATTTTAGCAAAGTAAAGAAATGGCTGAGCTAATTCCTTTTAAGCTAACATTGGTATCTCTAGTCTGTACTAGAATGTAAGCACAATCTATGTCGTTAAAACAAAGGAGCTAAGTAAATGATAGGAAAAGGGAAACTCATAATTCCTCCCTGCACACAGCTGACATGAGCATGGGTATTCACAGCAAGAGACCCAGCAGAGGAGAAAAGGGATTTTGTGTGAGCAGCTGTCAGTTTGAACATCATTTTACCCTTTCTCAAAATTTGTCCTTTGAAGAGGCATGAACACCACTGGGGTGATTCCCAGCCCTGCTAGACCAGAGCTGCTGGGGAACCTCTCCATAAGGTGAATCCTGTGGCTGCCCTGGTGCACAGGGAGGGGTCCAGCATGTATTGGTTGGCTTTGTGCTGTTGTGTAGAGGAATCTAAAGACATACAGAAATGTGAGAGGGAAACAGTTTGGTTGGTTGATACAGCCAGGCACCAGCAGCCAACAGACTCTAAACCCTACTCCCTATTTCTTCTGCTGCTTTCACTCAGTCAGTTCATTTTGCTCCATGGATTGATTTCCTTATTGGCAAAAAGACTGAAAAAAGGTCTTTCTTACCTCTTCCTTCTTCCTGTTGTACCCTGTAGTGTCTGTGGAGGGAAAGATATTGTGGATGTGAAATGTGTGGTTGCTTTTGTGGACACAGGGGTCTCCTGTTACTGGTTAGGTGGAGCCAGTCTTCCCCTACATCATGAATGCTGAGCAGGCAGATCCCAACACAAAAGTTGCCTGATATGAAGCTGTGGAGAGGGCAGACTTAAGAGAAATATTTTCTGTATGCTCTAAATTTGCTTTTTCTCCCTTGTAGAGATAAGGTTTGATTGAGCACCACTTAATGCAGAGCAGAAGAAGGAAAGATATTGTAGAAAGGTAGACATTGTGGTGAAGAAGAACTCTAGAAAATTAAGTGCAATTGAAACAGTAAGAACAGTAGAAAATCAAGACTTTCACATGAGTTAAACAATGGGGGCTGTCTCTCTTATCATCTGTTGCTTCAGATAAGTACTCCTTACCTACTCCATGCTCCTCTCACAGCCTCACACATCTAAGGTCCTGGCTGGCTTTTTAGTAACACTACAACAGGAGCAATGGAAAGGCAATAATGCTGGTATTTGATGTTGCAAACAGCAAATTCAGTTAAAGCATTTATTTAATTTGAGAGTGGATAACCCTCCCAACTGAGAGCCCCACAGTGATTGTTTGAGACATGTCAAACAGTGTGTATTTCAGAATACCAGAGGAAAAGCCAGCCATGGGAGTAGTTCCCAGATGAAAGATGGTCACTGCTATAATTGGTCCAGATCTGCTTCAGAGCAGGTTTAGATATCCAGCAGTGCCCCTGATCACTCCAAACAGACAGGGATGCAGCTGAGGAGAGGAGCACAGTGAGACTCACCTGCTGTAGCTTCAGGTTGAAATCTGCCAAATACCTAATAAACATGCACAAACCTACTGTGCAGCTTGTGCCAGCTCTGGGGAGAAGAGCAGAAATCATGTGGAGAAGGACATAAAGGAACATCAAACAATCCCATAAGAAGCCAAATTTTACTTTCAGTGTTTGTGGCAGTGATCTTCATGTGAAGATCCGTGCTGAACTAATTCACTAATTCATCATTCATAAAGAATGATGAGCACCTTACTACAGGCTAAGGTAATGTAACAACACAGACAACATTGCAGACCTCAGCTAATTTCAAATTATATAAAAATTTTGTCATCTGCATGCTTTAAAATCATACTTCAAGAAGCTTAATAGAAAATTATAGCCTGCTTTTTAGAAGCATAACCTATAATTTATTTTTCATTAACTGCTCAAGTTCAATTTTGATACTGTAAAGCTAAATGCATTTTTAAGCTTTTACTTTCATCAATCATTTGATTTTTTTTTCTGACACGTGGCATATCTTATTCAATGGTATTGGCTGCTCTGTTTTTAAATAATATTCTGTTTTCTAGAATACCAGGAGGATTGTATTTAGACATCTTTAAAAAATGTAGTGACAGCAATTTCAATCAAAAAATGAGAGAAAAAAATACAATGAATAACAGCAACTGAAATAAGTTAGAAACAAGGAAGGAAAAAGCAGTATTGGAATACTTTGGTTTCATTCCTACTGAAGTTTGTAATGTTGTGGAAGACTTATGAGAGCCTTGTATACAAGTTAATACTGCAGTAGATCGCCATTGCCATCTCCTGGTAAATAAACCATATAACTGTATTCTAGATATTTTTCTAAACAGTCATATATTGTACAACTGTTGAGAGATTACACCATAAATAGGCAATAAAGGATTTAGGGTATTTATTGTGAGACTATCATTGCATTTTTATTCTTTGCTCACGTAAGACCTTTATAAAGAACTGCATTACAGTTGATAAATGCTGGTAGTTGTTCCAATGCACTCTTTATGCTGAAAAGAAATACTGCTAGTTATGACTCTGTAAATTAAGGTGAGACAATGGGTTTTGTTGTGATTGAAACAAATAGCAGAGCTGCTTAAGGAAAACTCCCCACAACCAAAACAAATATCCACTCAGAGAGAAGGTGTTAGTCCCCAGTGTGCTGTGATAGAACTGTGACACAGCAGCTAACAAAAAAAAATGTTCACCAGCACCAAGCCATGGCACCCAGAGACAGTAGGGACAACAGCAGAGACAACAGCAAGCTGTCATTTCACTTTCTGGTATTTATAATCTTTTTATTTTCTTACCTCTGTCATCATCCTTCCTGCTGTCCTTTCCCATTGTGTCACTGTCATATTTTCTGAAAAATCCCTTCACCAGGATTTCTTCTCCTGAGAAGCCTCAGAGAAAAATGAAAACAATAATTATCTGATTCACTTCTCCTGTGTTTTGCTGCTTTGGAATGTGGATTGGAGATTGTTTATCCAACAGGTGGTTCTTTGATTGGTTTCATGTGAATTGCTTTTACGTAATAACCAATCACTGCCAGCTGTGTCAGGACTCTGGAGAGAGTCACAGGTTTTTCATTAGTATCTTGTTAAGCCTTCTGTAAGTATCCTTACTCTATTGTTTAGTATAGTTCTAGTATATAATTCTTTAATGTAATATAATATCATAAAATAATAAATTAGCCTTCTAAGAACGTGGAGTCAGATTCCTCATTTCCTTCCTGCACAGGGTACCCTGAAAATACAACACCATTGCACTCCCTGTCTGCCACAGCTGCTGGTTGCATGTCTGTGTGCAGGTCCCTGTGTTTGTCCTGACACAGCACATCCTGTCCTGCAGAAAGGGGAGCAGCAGGAGCAGCCCCTGCCAGCAGAGCTCTGTGTCACACCAGAGCCAGCAGATTCTCACCTTCTCCATCACGTGGGGAAGGAGAATGAGATGTGTGTACAACTCATTACCCTTCGGAGCAGAGAGCAGCGCTCGATGTGATGCTGAGCCTTGATAAATCATCCTTTCAATCAAATCAGTAAACAGAGGGAAATGCTGTCTAACTGGCAATAAATTTCAGGCAAGTTCAGCAAGGAGTGACAGATCAGTCAAAAGGCTGTGCCTGGCTCTGTTTGTGTATTGCTTTTGCATTGCTTCTTTCTGCATCAGGGAAAGTGAATTCCCTCCCTTGGAGCTGCGTTGGCTGCCAGCATTGCCAATTAATGTGACAGGGAACAACCCCTGCAACAAGTGTCTGCTTTTTGCCATGCAAGCAAAAGAAATATTTGCAATATTCTGGAAGAAACTAGGGCTGAAGGCTTTCTGACTACACCTTCTGAATTCAGAGCTGCATCATGAAAAGCATCTACTTAAGAGCAGCCTTTGCAGTGGTGACAATTCAGTTTGAATCTTCCAGCTCAGCACCCACACAGCCAGGACTGTGGTGATGGGGTCAGTCACAAACACTGGGAAAAAGGAGGACAAATGCAGGCAAGTGCAATGGCATTTTAGAGCTGCCATAGTGTCAGAAGGAGTAGAGATTAACTGCAGCTCAGCAAGAGCTGTGGAAAGTTGCTGGCTGTGGCTATTTGGAAGGAAAAGAGCTTTGGAACAAAAGTGAGAACAGTGTCTTGAGGGACTTCTATTTCTCATCAAACCATTTCCCTCATGAGGGGACACAGAGCTGGTCTTGGACTCACAAAGGCATTTAGAAACCAGAGTCTATGGCAGGTTACACTTAATGATCATAATAGCTATTAAAGCCAAAAGGGACTGGAAAACACAAGCTTAATTATTTGACTATCCCAAGGGATCCAGAATCAACACACAATACTAATAGTATCTCCAGTCATTGTTATTAGATTATGCCTAGAAACTTTTCCCTGAAGCAACACTGTAATTATGTATTTATTAATTTATCTTTATTTGCTTTAGCTTCTCCAGTCATTAGAAAAATGCATGCTTTCCACTGCAAAGAAATTCAAAACAAAGTAATTTCATTGAGGAAATGGGTAAAAACAACTGAACTCTAAAACAGAGTAGAACTCAAGAATTCATGGCTTTCCTTGGAATTTACAAGGGAAAAAAATTCCACCTGCATTAGGGAAAAGTAGAAGGCAGATGAAAATTAGAAGCTGAGATACATTTCCCTTTCTACAGAGAGTGCCAGTCAGATCTGCAGCAGAAATTAAATCAAGGAGCTGTTCATTCTAAGAGCCTCTGTCTATTCAAGGAAATCTGGCTTTCAAACAAGACAGAACAAAAATGAGACAGCAATGCCATTCCCATTGCTCTCTCCATACCAGGTACCAGGTTTCCATAAGAACATGGCAGATTGTGCTTCTGATGCCTCCCATGCCCTGCAGGATCCAGAGGTGAAAGTCAGAGTGCAGGATCTTCGCATTCATTCCTCAATCTACTCCTTCCTAAGAAAAATTGTTTTACAATATCCATCAGACACTAACAAACATCCCAGGCAGGGATAGCATGAGTTGGCAAACTTTAGACACAAACCATGAAGGTTCAGTGACTCTAAGGCTATCCAGGCATCAAGAAATGAGAGAAACTCTATGATCTTTTTGTAATGGTTTTAAGCTCTCAATATCCAGAGATAGAAAAAAATTTTATGCAAGTTTTTTGCACAACATAAGTGAAGGCTGCAAGACTGAACTCCCCCTTTCTCTTGAGAGTGCATTTTCAATAAATGTGCTTAAAATATTTTCCTTCATGAAAAAGAGGGGGCAGCAAGAGGGGACAGGAACAAAGCAATATGTCAAAGATTTGATGAAACACAGCTCATTGCTGACTGTCCATCTTATCCTCCTGTGCCACATTTTTGAGGATTGGGAGTTTACAAATAGCACTGCATCTTTTCCTTAGCACGCATGGGTGAGAAGACAAAGAGTCAAGCTTATACATTCCAAAAGAAGAACTATTTTTAGGATAGATGAGTCAGAGGTACATTCAAGAAATGCAGAAAAATTTGTCTTCCTAGAACTGAGTATACTATCTAACAGGACCTATATAGCAGGATTATACTCCATGGCTTACAAGAGTATTGATCTGTGTGTACTCCTCAGTGGTGTTACATTCATTTTAGCATTGATCTCTCTTTCATTACACCACTGCATCATGCACTCTCAGTGTCATCTCAGTGCTCCTCTAAAATCTGACTGTCTTCTGCTGCTGTCAAGATGTACAGATGCATTGTGCAGCTTCCAATTCAAAATATCAGTTTCAAAGTCTTATTCTCATACAGGCACTCCTCACCTTTTAAAATAATACTAAGGACCTACCATCCCTTAATCCTCCAAAACAAGTTAAACACAGAATAAAGAAGACATTGGCAAGTGCTTTTTCTTCAGAGATTTTTTTACTCTGTGCATTGTTTGTGTTACCTTTCAAAGAAGCTTGAAAATACCATTTCTTTTCCTCACAGCTCCTTTCTATTCCATTTGGAAAACATTGATTTTCCTTCCCCCTGTGATTCTTATGCAGCACAAGTAAACATGGCTCTGTTTAATATATGTCCAAGTCTGTGCAATGCCATCAAATTCACTGTAGCTTTGGGAGAGAAACCAGTCACTTTGTTGGCTTCTAGCTTTGCTCCAATGCAAAACACCACAATTCTTGCACAATGTCCAGAGAGGTTACTGGTTTTGTTAATTTGCTTATGCATGCTTTATTCTTCAAAGCACATGACTGGGCACCAAGAACTCATAAATTCTGACGTCAGTTTGAATAACAGTCACAATTACAGAGAGACAAGGATACGTGGATCAAAACTCATGGCACAAAATGTGCAAATACATGAGCAAAAAGCCTTTTTACCTAATGGAATACCAAAATAATATACATGATCTTGAGCATATCACTTAAGCTTCTGCACCATGCTTTGATTACTGCACCCCTGGTGTAAGCTAGAGATGAGTCTGTTGTCTTCAGGCTGGTAAAGATGAGGACAAAAACCTTAGAAAACCTACTACAACTCCCTGCAGGAATTTTCTCCTTCCCTGCTGAGTGTGCCTTCAAGATTGTGTGCTGTTTTGCCAGCTCCCACCATATTCTGTTATTCTGGGCAAAAATATCTTATCTTGCAGCTATCTAATTATGCCAGCCTGGGGAGCAAGTGCACAGCATCTCAACATTGGTACCTTGGCTATTCCATAATAACAACCCTCAGCTTCACTGTGTGATGTCTGTGTCCTACCCTTCACACCTCTGAAACTGGTATCCTATTTGCCTGTCTGAGTGGAGAAAAACCACTTTGTTCTTCCCTTGCATGTAGGTTGCAACAGATGAGAACAAGCTGGGAAAAACACCTGTTGTTTTAATCTTCATGATTTCCCAGTTTTTCCTCCAGAAAGTCCCCTTTTCTGCCTTCACACAGCTCCTGCTTTCTCTTGTCAGTATTTCACTGACAACCTATGTTCTTGTAGCCTTTTTCCTACATTAACAGTAATGCCATATTTTATTGCTGCAAGTATAACCCTCAGCACTTTAGCTCCTGCACCACAGGCCCCAATCCAGTGTTTAAAGATGGGAATCCTTCCAAGAACATCCTTAGGCACTGGCACTGGATCAGACACTCTGGGCAAGGATGGATTTCTCATATCCCTAAGTTAACTTCTGAAAGAAAACGCTCTATCCAGTGGGAGAGTTACTTACCAATGTAATATTTTATGCATTGAGCTCCAGAGTGTTGCAAGATGACTTTAAGTATCACAGCAGACAGAGTAATTTCACATAATGAGCTAGTTCTTTAAACTGTTACCTCACTTAACACTGAACCAATTAATCAGGACAAGGGAAAAAAAAGTACTGCTTGTGCACTGCTGTACCACAATGCATTACTGCTCCCAGCTCAAAGTCCTTTTCTCACAAAGATTACATCTCAAGAACCCAGAGCGCTTTTACTTGCTTGCACTGCCCTTTTCTAATTGCTCACAATAGGAGCTGACAGGCAAGCAGTCAGAGAGACATTGTTTCCACAGAAATTGCATATAAAAGATTCAGCAGCTGTGTAAATACATCATTTTTAGGAAGTGGACCTTCCTTTAGAAGTATGGAGATGTAACACTGTTCTGAAATTACAATAACTGCAAAAACACTGTTTCAGCTTCACCAGTCACTGCTGTGGGCATGGGCTGGCCAGAAGAAACATTGTCCTGAGCAAAGGAAAACAGACTGGATCCAAAACTACTGCTTTTTAATACAATCAGTGGCATTTGAGGGATTCATCCAATATTTTGTTATTTATTATATACATATTTTGTTATGGTATTTGTTGAAAAAGCATCCTGTGTAGGGACTAAGACTTGTTCTGGCTGGTGTGATCAGCATTCAGATACCAGGGCTGTGAATGTCAACCTTATGTCAACCAACTTGTTCCTTTCTCTTGGAGAGGAAAGCATCCTTTTCTCCATGTTGTGTCATAAAGATGGTGTAATTGGGGAGGAGAAAAAGAAGGGGGATGTCATTTCACAAATGATTCAGTTACAGTCATTCTTCTCTCCCCACTTATTTCACTGAATATCTGACAATCAAGAAAGGTGCAATTATCTAAAGTAAGGAAACTGCAATATTAACAGAAATGGTATTTTACTGCAGTGATTAAGCATGGGATTTCAAGGGCTTATTTGTCAATGTGTTGCTTACATGTTACAGGTCATCTCTGAAAATCAGTCGAGAATGACAGTGATTAATGAGATCCTGCCTCTGAGGGAGATATTGCAGGTGAAAAGAAACAAAAGTAGAACAGACAAGTGGCAAGGGCCAATGAGACAAACTCTTAATTGTAACCACCATGAACTAAGTGACAGGGGGTTATAGGACTGTGTGAGATGCAGAAAAATGTTTGGGGAATTTATATCCTTTTGTTTTGGAACAGAGAAAGAAAGTGGCCAGTTTATATGGTTGCCATAGTAATGTAAACTGTTATTTTAAATACTTAAATATACTCAAAGTATTTCTAATGCTGGGATAAATTGCATAGCCAGGGCTCTAAGCAGCAGTGTATTGTTCCAAGAGGTCCTTCCTTGCTCATTGCCCTTTGAAATTTTTAGGAAGTTTGCTGAAGAAATGTAACCACCTCTTTTTCTTTAGCCCACAGCTTGTCTCTGTCTCAACTTTTCTGCACTCCTTTCACTTTTTAGTCTTCCTCCATTTTACTTTTACTACCTCTTGTTCTCCAGCTTAATCCATGGATATTTTACTCCCTTGGCCCCACTATTCTCTTTCAGATTCATGAAGTAAACTTTGCCTTTACTTTCACAGCCCCCTGCACCCTGACATCAGAATGACTTTCAAAAAGCAATTCATTAGCAGATCTCATAATAATAACTCTCAGTCAAGAATGACTAATTGTAAAGGACTGCCTTGATGGACACAGCAACCCCCTCCACAACCAGAATCAGTGGCTGGTGCAATGAAATCCCAACCCTGTGTTTAGATATGTGACACTCTAACAGACATTTAAATAACATTAATTTACTAATTTCCTAATCTTCCACTCCAGCATTCAGTCAGACAAGGTTCTGACAGAAGGTAGGCACATGCAGATGAAAGGATGAGGGAAATGGGGATGGTAAAGGCAGAATGAAATGTAAAGTAAACCTTTCATAACTTCCAAAGTGCCCTCCCTCAAAGGCAAATTGCTGCTGGTTGCTCTGCCCTCCACACTGTCCCAGGCAGTTCAACTTCCAGACATCACTATTGCAGCCCCACAATTTTTAGTTGGCCAGAACTATTTCAGATTGTGGGAGATTATCCTATGTCCATTAGGTCTGAGATGATTATTCAATAGATGAAAGCTGAAAAATACTTAGATTACCAAAAAAGCCAAACAACACTGCAGAAAAATGTGGAATAATCCAAAGGCTGCAGGCACCAGAAGCAAAGGGAAAGATCCTTCCTTTTCCCAAAAAACCAGGAGTCTGGTCTTTCCTTACTCAGTTGGTTATATATGTGCAAATGAGAAGTCAAATTATCGGAATTTCCTAGTTATATAACTAATTTTAAAAAGGAAGCATTTAATCCCATGATAACTGCATCCCATCCCTTTGTTTCTCGCCTCTGCCCACCCACTTGGAGTGGTGCAGCATAGCTCAAAATTCAGCAGTGTGCTGAGACAGCACATCAGGGACAGGCACACACCCACCCTGGCATGGTCAGAGCACCAAGTGCTCAGAGTCTTCACCTCCAGTGCTGCAGGGTCAGGGCTGGTTTGGGAAAGGGATTGAAACCAAACAAGGACAATGTTACAGTGCCCACTGCTCCTGCCATTTTTAATGTGCTGCTGTCATTTTCGTTATAAACTTATATTTTCTGGGTTTATAATTCAGTCGTTAAAAAAATTGCTGAGAGCTAAATATTAGCAAGCATCTCTGCTTCCCAAAAGAATGAAGAATTTCCAGAGTGCAGGGAGAGAGAGGGAGTCTCAGATTCTGCTTATTTCAGTGAGAAAGCGATTCCAGCATAAGCAGGGCTCTACTAACATGGAACTTTTGCCAGAAACTGTATAATATGGCACAAGGCTGTGACCACACTCTAAAGCTACAAGCACAAGGCACTTCAGTGGAATCCATGGGACTAATTCATAATTTCAGACTTCTCCCCAGATGTCAGACAGGATCCTTACTCTCTGCCTTACATCTGTTCTGAAGCACAAAAACAATTTGTGGTATTATTTTGAGTATATCTCACTGTTGCTACCTGAAATAGACCCCCCAGTTGTTTGATGCTACCATGTGGGCAAGCAGGAAGATTATGCTCTGGAATTTTGATGCTCTTTAACAGCCCTGGCAGAACCCAAGGCAGCAGCCAGGAAAACCAACAGGACTCCAAGCTTTCCTGTGTCAGCTCCCTGTGACAGTTCCTACCTCCACTCAGAGATCTCTGAGATGGGGTGTTCCATATGAACTGAGAGGTGAGAAATGAGCAGCAATAGCAAAGGGCTCTCATATGAAAGTATCAAGCATTGTTAGAAAGTTGGAGACAGATGGAATGGCCTCCAGTTTTATTTTCCTCACTTTTTTTTTTAACTCTAAAAATCAGTTAGAAAATGTCTCATATATATATATATGTATATTTATATGTGTGAATATATATGTATATATATGTGTATATATATATATATGGCAAGTATATATCAATATATATGTCACTAGTGTGACCTTCCTGTGACATCCACACTGTACTGCAATAAAAATGGTGACATGGAAAAGTAATGTGTAGGAAAATTATTAGAAAGACAGCATTAAAGAATATCAGCATCTCACACCTATACTCTCTCATCCCTTACAGCTCAGTGATCTCAGCTGCATGAACAGCTCTCATAAAGTTAACATTCTTAAAACAGAATTATTTTAGATGCTCTATTTTATCTGCTGCTTTTAAATGCAAAGTTATTTGATAAAACAACAAAAGAGGCATTTACTAAGAAAAATATTATTGTTAAAAAATGCAGACCATAATTTCATTCCAGACGCTGTCTCTTTAAAGATCTAAGTGGTGTATACAAGTCTTTGTTGTGTGATGCAGTGGTTACCATGGTAATTTTTTTTTTTTTAAAGTTTAGTGAAGACAGTGCAGTCAAAAACATAAATAGCCTGAGCCCCTGGCAGGGTAAATTGTACAATGGCATTCTAGAATAAATTCATATGGCTTTTTTTTGTTGTTGTTTCTGAAAGCATATATTAGAGACTAATAATTCTTTGTAAAGAAAAAATACTTCACTTTTCTTAGGACTGCAATTATATTTGATTATAATTCTTAACTGTACCTGCTCCAGGATGATACTAAATTCTATAGCCCTTCATGTGCCCATTATCTATGGTTCCTCAAAGACAGTGATCCAAGCTAGTGGGTGTGGGAGAGTTTCCTGGAGTGCTACCTGGTTAGAAGGGTTTTAAGTTTTTCAGGAACACCACCAGAGAGATTTGTATCACACCATCAGAGAGATTTATATTTGCCAGCAAAATCAAAAATGTATCCTGGAATAACTAATTGAGCTGCAGACCTGTGGAGAACTCATATTTATATATATATAAATATCTACATGCCAACCTGGGAGCCAGGAAATTCGTTTATACCTTGTTTAGGAAAAGAAAGGCAATATTTTTAAAACTAAAATTGTTTGCCAGAATTGTTTGGTAGCAATACTGTTGTACAGGACCTGGGCAAAAACTACAGACAATGTAATATCTTTCCTCCAGCATGCAATCAGGAAAGACTCCAAGAACAGGGCAGACTGATGAAATACATCACCTGTGTGCTCCCCTTCCTCCAGGCCTTTGCAGTTCACAGACATCCAGGGCCAGACACAGTTTCAGCAATCTCAGTGGATTCATTTTCCATGAGTTTGTCCTTGAAGTCCAGTGACCTTTTGCTTTACACAGCATCCTGGGGCAAAAAGTCAGATTTAAGCTACCAGGCTGAGTTTTACCAAAAGCAGACATCACTGTATTTTATAAATATAATGCTGCTTTGATGCAAGGCTAAATGTCTAATTTTGCTAATGATTCTGTGCCCAGCAGTAATGTGTGATATGTGGTTAAAGATAGTTTTAAAATGCTTGAGCAAGATGAACAGAGGGAGTTAGTAAAAGGGCATTTTGAGTCCTGTGGTATTTGGAGCTGCTTCTCCAGGGTACCAGCTATGGCATCTCCCCAGCTCACTTCTGGAATAATTTGGAAAAATACCTCTCAACAAAACTGGCAAGCTGGAACTGCTCCTTCTCAGTGCTCCTGCTTTGTCATGGGCAGAGATTCCTACTTGGAATTTTGCAGGGAAAGAATATTGTGTCGTGTCCTGGTTTGCTTTCTACTGGGCAAACATATGGCTTCCCCACAATGATTTTAAACTCATTAGGAGGAATCTGGCAAAGCAACAGATGTTTAACTAGCCAACAAAAGTCATATTCCTGGAGGAATTTCTAATAATTATATCACATCAAGTCCTCCACATATCTTTTCACCCAGTACAAATTAGTGCAGCTCTGTTGATAAAAGGAAATGGTGCCAGTTAGAACCACTTGAAAATCTAACCTCTCAAATTCACAATAGGGTATGTCTATTAAACAATTTGAAAGTAAGAGATCTTTTAATACTAAATAGCTGAATTTCTATGCAAGCCATGTGAAATACTGGAGTACAGGAATTTTTTTTGTCTTTGTAGAGTCTTTATCCCTCATGGTTTTTTTTTAGGAAATGGGCCAGTACAGGAAAACTAACTACCCCCTGTTTTATGAGAAGAATAACACATTCCTTCCAACTGTCCTTATTAATTTATAAACAGCTATGATCCTAGGTTGTTCTGGTCATTCAAATTTATGATCAAAATAAAATTACTCTCAATAGACAGAAAAAAATGCCTCTTCTCTAAAAGTTCATAACGAGTGATAAGCATTCACTGGACCATAATTATATCTTTCTATTTTTCCTATGCTGCTTCAGGTTTTAATTTTTTTTAATATCACCATTTTAATTAAGCTTTAATCTTCACAGCACTAAACTAAATTAAAGGGATCTTTATAGTGTTGCTTTGGTAACTAACAGAAGGGGTAAAATTACCTTATCTGTTTGTTCACCATGTTGCTGCTGTAAACATCCCAGCTACGGTCTTTAATTTGCTCATTTTCACTAGGAAAAAAAAGAAAAGGACATGTGACACTGCAAACAGTTATCACTGCTGGAACAGTCCTCTAGCAGGATCTCACTGTGATTGTCATGGACAAACATGGAGTTGGGAACTCTTTCCTCCAGGAGATTAAATACAAACTAATTAGGCAAGACACAAAGCAGGCAGAGAAAACTGAAAGCAGCAGTGCCCTTTACAGAAATTCCCACCTCCTTGCCCTTCTGTCTGGTCCCCTTTATTTCCTTCAACAATCTGCAGCACATTAAAAGTTAAACATAAACTTCTTATGATTTTCCCATGGTTTCCCGCAGATAATTAGCGACCAATCTTCAGAACACACCTGCCATGTACCTGCCATGTCATTGTCCCATTCTATATCTCTGTAAAACACCAAACAACAAATTGAGTTGTCCAAGACTGTCAGCTAAACACAATCCTACATCACAGCACTGTAACAGAAACATGCTGAAGGTGTGAGAGCACACTCGACCGTGAACAGCCTGGACAGCTTAGGTTGTGCAATAAGAGAAAGGGGGAGAAAATGGTTAGACCTTTCTTTTAAAACTGAGATAGCACAGATCAAAACAAGAGCAAGTTCTTGTTATTATCTAATCTTGTTATTATGTAACAGAAGAAAGAATAATTTTTAAGATTACTTTTAAAAAAGAATACTTTTATATGATTTCAGAGTTCTACATGTCTGTTTCTCTTCTTGAATGTTTCTCGGTTGGATTGTTTCACCCTCAGCAAGGGACTGATGCTCATTTCCATTCAAACAACCCCACAGACACTGGCTATAGTGGCCTGAAATGCAGTTTAACCTAAGTTTTGGGAGCCCTCTAGGCTGAGGTTGAATGAACAGCTTTCCTAAAAGGCAGAGCCCATGTATGTATCAGCACCACCCAAAGACATAGCAGGACCTCTCACACCTGTGCAGGGGAGCTTTCCTGAGCCCAGGAAATAAACCACCACCAAAGCCTTTTTAATTACAAATCATCCCTCCAAATAATCTTTTGCTATTAACTGTATTTCTCAACTTAGCAGGTTTTTAGGGAGACTTGATTATTTACAAAGTGAGCCTTGATTATTTACAGGTGAACCCCTGGCACAGGGTGCCCAGAGGAGCTGTGGCTGCCCCTGGATCCCTGCAGGTGTCCAAGGCCAGGCTGGACAGGGCTTGGAGCACCCTAGGATAGAGGAAGGTGTCCCTGCCCATGGGTTGGAACAGAACGATCCCTAAGGTCCCTTCTATCCCAAACTATTCCATGGTTCTATGAGTATGGAAAACCTTTGTGCCTACACAGCTGATTCCCAGCAGCTTTGGAATCCCATAGACAGATTGACTCCAGAGCTAATTTCCCCTTCAATTTGGCTGTCCATGTGCATTTTCCAGGGTTCTCAGTAAAGCACTTAGAGCCCCAAGTCCATCATTATCATTAGCAGTGAGGTCAAATGTTGAAAGTTTAGCTGGTTTGGTTTTTTTTTTTAAGAAAAGAAATTCATGTAGCAAAAAGGGTTTAACATGTGCAGCACTCTACAACAAAGCTGTTCTACAGATCTGATTGCAACTTGCTTTGTATTTTCAACTCATTTTCAATTTTCAGCTAAATAAACACAAAACATGAAAGCCACTAAAACTAAGGCAGATAATAAAGTGCTGTCAAGCTGTGATAAAGTCAGTCTTCACCAAAGATCCATCTTCTCCCACTGAGAGATCCTAAATTTGAGGCTGAACTAAGAATGACAGAACAGACAGCCCTGAAAAACAAAAGTTTTCACTTGGTAAGATTTCCTTATTTTCTGATTTTGATGGACAACAAATTGTTGAAAGTTACAACTAATTTAGAAACATGAGAAAAATGACAAAAAATAGAAGGTATCAAATAAAAAACCGTAAGAACTGTCAAGAAAGACAAAAATGACATTTTATTTTGCATCACCTTTTCTGTGTCCTGGAAAAACCTTTTTCATCAAGTCATGTGTGTTAAATATCTTTGGTCTTTCTTTAGTAATCCATAGAAAAACAGATTCTTAAAGTAAGCTTAAATGTAGGTCTCATAGCAATTAAATATGACTAATTATGAGATAGAACTTCTATCATTTGATATTCACTGAGAGAACTTTTCCCCAGAGCATTTTACCCAACATATCCTCCTTAGAATCATACAAACAGATGAGCTGTATTGATCTCACTAAGAACAGCCTGAACCTTTTTCTTATATAATGCATTTTTTCCCCCCAAGAATATTTGAATGTAGGGAATATTTAGGTACCACCTAAGCAAATTAAAATTGCTCTGTTCAACAAACAAAATATTTCAAAAAACTACCTGTGTCAGTAATCATGCCACTGGCTGTTTGCTGATTGCTAATTGTTGCCATCATGTTCATCACACAGGGAAAAAAATGCCCCTGTAAGAATCCTGTGAACACTAAGGCTGATCTCCATGCGTCAGGGTAAAGCAGCTGCCAGAAATCAGTCAGATCAGAGCTGAGAGTGCAGTCAAGCTTCTTGTGTACACTTAGCAAATATAATTATTTAGAACCTAGGGGTGCTTTCTCCTTGCTGTTGCTTCTATTGTGCAAACAGAAAAATGCAACCCTCCCTGAGCAGGGACCAGGCTACAGGCTGAGGGCAATATGTTAACATACCAGGAATGTGCTTTCCACAGGGAATCTAAGGAGCACCTCAGAGGTTTTAATATAATCCAAGAATTGTAAGAGCAACTGTGGCCACAGCTGGGTTCCACCTGTTTGCCTCTGTGACAGATGTTCAGGGCTCTCCAAGCCCTCAGTTAAACAGCAGCTGTACCTCAGTGAGAGAGCAGCCCACGTTCACAGCCAGGCTGCAGGAGCTGCAGGAGCTGCCTGCCCTGCCAGCCCTGCCTGCTGCAGCAATCACAGAACCCCCTCAGCATGCACAGCCCTTCCCCAAAGCCTCCCCCAGTGCCATGCCAGCAGGAATCACGCTGTGAGCCTGGCTCTCCCTGACTCAGGAGCAGAGAAACACATTTATTTATCCATGCCAGCCACAGCCTGACACTCTCTGGCAGAGCTGAATCACAGACTTTGTGCTCGTTAGGGGTTACCCTTCCCCATGTGCAGCACTCCCATCATCAGGTCCGTGCAATGGATTGGATCAGGAATCAAATTTAGCTGAAAAATGACCAGAAGACAAATCCTCAGCATGCTGAATTTAATCAGGATCCTCTCCCCACCCTGTTCACCATCTGAACAGAAGGGACAGCACAGGCTAAAAGCAGCTGAAAAGCCAAGAAGTAAATGTTTAAGTACTGCCTCAGCTAAAGTAGCTCTCCAAATATTTCTTCTTGTAGCACACTCCCAATAATTAGAGTTGCCCAGAAAAGCCAGAAAACTGACACTGGCATAGGTCTTGTATGCAGAAGATTATCTCTTCTGTAATATATACTAGCATTCTGCAGAATTTACTTGGGATTTAAAAATAGAAATGCATAGGAAAAAAATGAGATTTCATATTAATGTTTGACAGCTAGTCTGTACAGGGACAGGTCTAGTTTTTAATGAATGCCATTTTTATATATATTTATATATATTCCCCTAAAACTTGCAAAGCTGTATGTATTAAATACGAGCACTATTTATTGCTTTATCCCTAATGTTAATCCTGTATATCTGACTATTTCTTTTTCAATAATAGCAGAAAATTATTTTGTCAATTATATTGCTTTTCCTAGGCTGAAATATTAGAGACTAAAAGGGAAATTCAAGAGAATCCTATTCCCAAAGACAGACTGCACACGGGTTTATAACAAGCACTTCTAGACCATGACCAGTAAAAACATTCTCTAAAAGAAAGAGGGTGGTGGTCTGGACAATTTTTGGCTATTTGAAATCTGTTCTGCTTTTGCTGCATATTCCTAATCACATCATTTGTGCTTCTGGGAGTTTAGCCCCCATTTTCTTCTTCTTCTACCATTTCCTTTGTAACATCTATTAGTTTATTTTTAGCTTTGGTAGAGTCCCTCAACACCATGTTTTCACAATCTCTCTCCTTGCAGCTGCTGTACTGCTGGGGAGGCACTGTTAGAAACTCATCCATGACAGCTCAGTCTCAGACAACTGCTCCATGGATGTGATACTTTGCTTAGAAAATTATAATGTGATTTTCTTGGAAATAGATTTCTTCCTTGAGGTGATTGTCAGGAATGTAAGATGGTCAAAGAGCTCTCCCTTATATTTAAATAGGTTCCAGGCAGAATCACAGATTATTTTGTTGTTGCTGCAGTTATTGTTTTTGCAGTAAAGACGGAGCCATCTGTTCCTTTGAAGTGGTGCCAAATCAGTTGAAAATAATTCATTCAGGTATTCAGTGAACCACAAGAGCTGATGGTTTAAGGATTCTGGAAGGTTTCAGCAGGGAGCACCAAATGCACTTTGCCCAGTTTGGATTAGATTTCATTTAAACAGTGGGCTCTGGGTAGTTCAGGAAAGCAGTAAGTGTACACAAGAGACTTTCCTCTCTTTCCATCTCCTTCCCATATTAAACCTGCTTTAATGAGACTCAACAGCTACATATCCTGTGAACATGGCCAGCTCACACTATCCAAAGGGTAATTATAAATTATGGCCACAACTTTGGTGCAGTTCTGCATATCAGAAATCAGGCAGAATGGCCAAGACTGTCTGGTTGGTGATGGGTTTATGTCCCCAGTTTGTGCTCTTGTGGGACAGCTCTGCCCTGTGGGCCATGTCTGGTGTGAGAATCACTTTTGGGGACTTGGGCAGGACATCATGAGCAAAGAAAGGGAGGGAAGGACTACCTAGAACCAATCTGTGAGTCTGGACAAAATGATGGCTTGCTTGACAAGTCTCTGATAACACACACCACACCAGCAGCAAATGAAAATAAAAATATTCCAAGGACCTCCTGAGCCCTTAACTAACCATCCTTATTTGCAATGGTTTTCTGGTGAAACACTTGGCAAGTTGATGTTAGCTGGTGTCTGAGAGAGGATCATTTCTGAAGCATTTTCTGCTATGGGTTTTATAATGATGAAGAATTGTCTGCATAAATTTATAACTGAGTGGGTTAATTAAACATTACCCCTGGGCATCTGAACATTGAAGAATGTGTCTCTATTCTGAAAGGAACACTTAATCCTCCTCAGCCTGATGCATTCCCTGTATTATTTACTAATAAATTTTAGTTTATTTATTGCACTGGGAAAAAAACCCCAGTAGCTTAATAAGGTTTAGTTTTCTCACTTTTCAAACTCATTGGGATGTTAAATTTTAAATAATGAAAACCTATGTTGGAGCCCTCCTTTTTCCTGTAAAATATTGGAAACAACTGAACACAAACATGACTGATATTAAGCATTGTTTAAAGAAATTATGAATAAAAGAAGTAATATATTAAACCACTGTGTAACACCTTCCAAAGCTGTGACAATTGAACATTCATTACCATCTTGTTAAACAGCTATTCTACCAGTAGTTCTAGCATCACAATGCAGGACCTTAATTAGGTGATGTTTCTTTCATCCTTTATTTATTAGGTTTTCGAGCCAAAATAATAATAAAAAAAAGATTTGCGGCTCTAATAAAGTACCAGCATTGCCATATTTCTTTCATATATTAGTAATTTGTTAGTTAATATGAACCTGCATTTTCTATATTTTGCCAAGATGGGCCAAACACAACAACAGAGAGCAAATAAAAATATTTACAACATACTATATTTCCTTTGCAGCCTAATGTCATAATTAAGAAACAATTAAGTTTATGAATCAGCTTTGCACATTTGCAAGTCATGTGGATATGTGACTGACAGAAATGACAATCTTTTTGAGAGCTTTATCAGTCACAGTGTTGAAATACTGTGCTCCCCCTAGAAAAATTTCACGTTTTTGCAATGCAACAAGGTTATTTTGAGGGTTCCT
This sequence comes from Zonotrichia leucophrys gambelii, assembly GCF_028769735.1. Lineage (NCBI taxonomy): Eukaryota > Metazoa > Chordata > Aves > Passeriformes > Passerellidae > Zonotrichia > Zonotrichia leucophrys. The sequence goes on along the minus strand of NC_088179.1, from coordinate 19,458,115 downwards.
TTGTCTCATGACTTTTTAGAGACAAATGACGTTTTGTCCTGGGTAGGAAACAGCTTTAAGTCTGTACCAAACTGAATTCTCACTTCACACACTGATTCATCAGATATTGAATCTAAAGCTTGTCCCTGATTGAGAACACACTGTTATTCTCTCTGCACTTTAAACAATTCCTTTTTAATTAAAAAAAAAAATCTCAAGCTGTCTCTAGACATATTTTTACTTTATCTGGTTATCTCTAAATAGACAGATTTGGGGTTGCATTGTGTGAAATAATCCTGTCAGACACAGATTAGCAGGAAGGAGGCATCAGAGAGGCAGGATGGATTCCTGGCTCCCACTGTGCCGTGGGGAGGCACTGCCAAGAGCTGCCCATGGGGAGCTGCTTTAGCTTCAGCAGGGCTTTCCTCTCCCAGCCACAGCACCAGCACGTGTTGTGCTGTGCTTCATTCAGCTGCCCTGGCTGTGCTCAATACCCACTGTCACCCTGATTTTTAAAATTTTTCTAAGCCTTCTGATGTTTATATTCTTGTAACAAATTTTCTCACACATTTTATGTAAGTAACTTATTGTTTTGCATTGTTTTATGGAGGAGGAGAAACCTGATGGACTGTTGGTTTGTCCAGTGTCATTGGAGATGTGGCACTGTCACCCTCCAATCCACTGTCACTTTTAAAAATCTATAAATGTTGGAGTCAGAAATTTAAAAATTCTCTTTTCGCCTTGGAAGAGCTGCATGTCTGCATTGTGTTATTTCCTGTCCTATAGAGGCACACTCACCTCTTCTCATTTTGTCACTGCTCTTCCTGTGGCAGGAGACCTCCTGTTCACCCAAGATACCTGTGGGAAATAGTAAAGGTAAAGAGATTTCCAGAAAGCTGTAAAAGCAGGCCTAGGAAACAGAAAGAACAGAGAGCTGGCTGTAGCTGCAAAGTCTGAAAATAGAAGTTACAATGGTATAGCAAGGACATTAAACAATAGCACTATTGGTGAGTACAATATGCTATTGGCTAGAAAATTTCTTATTACAAAAACAAAGAAATCTTCAGCTGCTGCTGCCTGTACATGAGCATTTGACATCTTTCTATTGTTTCAACCATTAAATGAGGCTGAGGCTGCAAATAAAGCTCAAGGAACTACCCCAGCAGTCCCATCCTGTTGGTGACAACAAACTCCAAACACAAAACCCATCACCCAGCACAGGAGACAAAAGGAAAAAAGAGAAATGGTGCTGATCCCACTAATCTTGAAACAAGCCATGATACCCATGGGCTGATAGCAAGGATGCTGCACAGTGGGTGAGTGTCCTGCAGCTGTAAAATACAGCAAAGTAAAGAACCTGGCCAGCACAAGAGCTCAGTGCATGCTGAAAAGTGCCTGGACTAATGCAGATTTTGTCACTATTTTAGGGCTGGTGGCTTTAGAAAGTACTGGCTGGTTGGCAGCAAATTTCTGTAACTTTTCTATATTCTTGTAACAGGAAGCTATCTGCAAAAAATATATAATTTCCTGCATTTTCCAAAAACTATATCCTTTTCCAAAAGAATTGAGAAAATATGAGTGATGTATATTTTATGTACAGTCTGCCCTCAAATGTGGAGCTTCTCTCTGGCCTAAAGTCAGGGGAAGAATGGATAGGCATCATCCATTCAGATTATGATCCCTGAGCAACCCTCCAAAAGGACATACTTGAAGGTGTTTATATAACCAGCCCTCACTGAACATTATTCAAATAACTGCTTTGATGGCGTAGGACTCATCTGTTAACAGTCCAAGCCTTCTGCATTGCAGCTATGACTGAGGGGTTATGGTGCTTTAACTTAAAATTCTGTAAGTCATTATGAGCCTCTTAATAGCAGATGGATTCCGTTCTGAACCACATCAAATTCCAGTTAAACAAGGTTGTCAGTATGATAATTTTCTAGCTGGATGTAGCATGCAATTGGCCAGAATCAGACTGTTAACAGGCATTTAGTTTCAGTTTAAATACCTAAAACAGCAAATGCTTTAATCAGGCAGCTCTCATTAATAAAAAACAGTGATTCCTTCTAAGCTGGAGTATTTATCCTGCATTCCTGTACTGTGGAAGCACTGAATGCCTACATCTTTATGTGTATTAATTGGACTTCTCTATTCATACTAATGCAATGAAAATATGCACACACCAGGCATGAGAGCTTTTTAACTGAATGGATAATTGTGCCACAGGGAAGAAGTTCATCTTGTAATTTGTGACAGTTGCACTTACACAAAGCTCCAGCAGTTCTGGAGTAGCAATGAGACCAATCATAGCTGATAAAATAATTCTGCTTGTGGAGTGCAAGCAAATACTCAAAGCAGAAATCTCATCAGCCTTTCTTGGTAGATGCATTACCTTCACATGCCTTGGGAAGTCTTAAAACAAGGTCATTGAAAATCCATGCCCTTGGAGAAGGGGTTCACAGGAAAAACTTTGGAGCAAAGGAGAGGGCGTACAGAAAAGGTGCAGGCAGAGCCAGCAGGACACGAGGCAGAGCGGTGGCACAGACCCCACACGGGTTTGAGGGGATGGTGTACAGCCGCATGCCGCACAAATGTGCCCAAAAGGCGTTCGGCCCCCAGCAGAAGGGAGCGGGCCGGAGCAGCTTTTCTGCCACACACGCGCGGAGGGAACAGCGCCGCGCTTTCCAGAGAACACGCAGGTTGATTAAGCCTTGTTGGAAACGCAGAGATAAAACAGAAGGAGAAAATAATCTTATGTGCTTTAATTTCTTACTATTTTCTCTTTTTTGCTAGAAGCTGAATCAGTGTAATAGCAAGCTTTGCTTTCCGGTTTCTAGAACAAAACGCTGACTGCCAAAACAGAGGGGTTTAGCCTTTATGAAGCTGCTGTCCTGCATTCTAAAACACTTCCAAACCTCTTTCTTTTGCTACAGGTTACCTGTTCTGAGTCCACCTCTATGTTTCACAATTGCAATTCAAAAAATATTATTTAATTAACGTCCTTCGTTTGTATTCACAGTAACTCCCATTTGTATGCACACAATTCACTCACTCCGCAGTCTATAGCTGGCAAATAACACCACTTAACAGCTGTTAAATAGGGTAATCACCTGTTGTTATCCACAGGTAGCTTTAATTCAAATGCTAATTGCTCTCAGTGCTCCACTTACAGACCTGCCCCAATGTCAGCTGCTGCCTGTGCCTCACCAGATGGATGGGAGCCTCGCACGGATCGCGCTGTCCCTCTGCAGGAAAAAGGTCTGAGTTATAAAAAACCTCGCTACCCTACAGTGCCATGAGCAAAAGAATAAAACGGCACAAAAATTAAACAGGGAAGGTCTTTCAGACAGCAAGAATTGCAACAAAAAAAAGTAATGAATAGGGAAGATGAAGAAAAGGAGTGCAAACTGGACATCAAATATTGTATGAGCTGGTGCTTCAGCCTGCTTGCAGCCACAACCAGTTAACATTCACCATTACTAAACTAGTTAGATAAAATTCAGAAACAGCTGTTACAGATGTATGTCAGCCAAAAGTGATAGGAAATGAAAGCTAAACTGCTTGAACAGGTAAGGTGTTGGTAAAAATCCCACTGGAAAAATAAAATTTCTAGCCTAGTACAGGTAAATTCCTTTTTTTTTTTTTTTTCCCATAGATATAATTCTTCACTGAAGAGATTTTATGATTTTTCTGCCTTCAGTAGAAATGCCTCAAAACTACACTGTACAACTACTTACTCCTCACAGCAAGAGGCTTCATATTATTTTTTTTCTAAAAGATCTCAAATTCACCCAGGCTCTCTGGAGGCACAGTTTCATGTTGTGCCTAATTTCATCAAACTGTGCATTGCTGCCAAAAGTGATGGTTTAATTCTGTCTCCTTTCCCCTCTTAACTCCACTGACGTGTTCCTTACCCTTTCCTCACATTAGATGTAGTCATTCCCTCTGTTTCTGGAATATGACTCACTGATCCAAAGGGAAAGTAATTTATTTGGAGGGGAGATCTATGTGTGAGAGCCCCCAGCTGGACTGGGCTAAGGAGCTGTCCTGTGCTCCTTGCTGTGTGCTGAGCTCCTGCTGCACAGCTGCAGGTTTTATTTTACCTCCCCCACTGTAAAAGGACCATTCATCCCCAATGCTATCAGATTTTCACACTGCACTGGGTGATTTTCCTGCCCTGCTCTCCAAAGGGCTGCTGTTTTTAATAGGTGAATAAAGCCCTCCATTAATGAGATGAACAGATCCTCCTTGCTCAGTTTTTACCCTTTGATCTGCTCAACTCAGATAATTCTGCTAGATGCCAGGAACCCAACACAAAAAGCACTGAAGGAAACCTGGGCAAAGGACTGCTAGCACAAGGCTACACTTCTTCCTGCAGATAAACATCATCACGGGTGAAACCTGGCTCTGAGAAACGAATCAAATCCTATAAAAGTCACATATTAGATACATCTGCAGCAAGCATTGGCACAGGTTTCAGTTTTGGTCTGAGCTCACTGTACAGATTGGAGCTCTGGCCTTGAAGAAAGGAGTTACTCAAAATTCCCAAACACAAACTTTAAATTTAAAAAACTTGTATTAGACAGTTCCACAGGACTTTGACATCTTGTGCTTATGATGAGCAGGGACAGATGAAAATCTATTAAACCCAGGTCACTTTATCTCTTGGTGTCCTGCTTTAGGGACATAATTGAAATAAACATCCTGCAGCAACAACCACTTATGTGTGAATGTTCATTTTAGCAAAGTCAATTATTTCAATCATCAAAAGGAAAGAACTGCTTGTTTGACAGTTATGACTCATTAACATACATTTCATTTTGATGAGCATTTTTTAAATTTTGGTTTGCATATTTTGCTTACAGGAAGGGAGTAAAATAAAATATTTGTAAAAGGATGCAGAGCTCATGCTTTGATGGGCTTTTATAATCTCAATGAAAAGCTGTAGGTAGGCCTGCTTTGTCAGTTTGAAAGCTATATTTTGTTTTATTCTCTTTCAGACTATGAGTAGAAAAACAAAGCTGCCAAATGTAGTTGTAAAGTAAAAAATAAAAAAGTTATATGTAAAATTCTAGGTTTAGTATAAAAATACATTGTAAAATTTATTCAATCGTGCATGAAAAAAGAAAACAAATCCAAAAAGCCAAGTAAAAATTTGAATGCTGCTCTTTTCCTATTTAAGTCAGAATCAATCCACACTTTCATTTACTTTCACTTAGAAATTGAAAATCAGTTGGTCGAATTATTTCTTTCATTTAACAATGTATGAAGAAAGAAAATAATTCAAACAACTTATGGAGGGCTTTTTTGTCACTTCTCAAGGAAAAAAAAAAAAAAACCCACATAAATTAACAAGTAACCTAATTTTCCTTCATCCCAGAGATCACAGGTCAAGGAATCATTAAGCACTTTTCATCCTGAAACAAGAGAATTGCACAGTTTACTCTTTTGCCAGCTATACCAAGAGATTAAAGATGGCTTGGTGTGAGGATATGCAGCAATGGGAAAACTTTACCCTCTGGGACTGAGCCACAGCTTTCAGCTGGCTCCTGAAGTCATAACTCCTTTTATTATGAGTCACAAAAGGCCACTGCTATCTCTTGTATCACTGCTCAAATTAGGAGCCTTACTCATTTCCTTTTTCTCCCACACTTTAAGTTCCATGATTATTATAAACACCCACTATAGTTCATTCAGGAAAGCAGCTCACCTGGAGAGCCCAATCTATCTGAAAGTTTACTGGTGCTCACTTTGATTCCAGTAACTCGCGTCATGTACATCTGACAATGATATAACAATTAAGCAACTGAAATAATTTTTGATACAACCAGACCCATATTTTGTTCCCCTAGAAGTATATAAGGGAAAGGGCACCAAATTAACTCTCAACAGGTCCCTGCAGCCTCGCTCAAGTGGCAGCAGGTTTTCAACAGCAAGGCTGCTGCAGAGAGAATTCTCTCATGTAAATTTTTGGGCCCCTTTGGGGGCACTCAGAGCCACGTTGCCTCTCCTGCAGCTATGATCTGAATCACAACCAGGTGCTAAATTTGGGTTAAATTGTTTCAGTCATTAAACCTTTGCAGCAATTTCCAAAGCCCAGAGTTTGCTAGTCTAAACACTCTTTGTAATCATGCTTTCAAGTAAAACTTCAAAAGTATCACACCATGGAGTGAGTTATGTTTAGGGGCTGGAATAAAGTGGGGAGGGGAGGAATTTTTTTTTCTTTAAATGACAGATTTTAACCTCAATTATTAATCTTCAAACATGAACAAACACTTCTAGTCCCTGAATCAATTGAGAATTTATTAACTGTCAGAGTATTAAAAGGCATACTTAATACATTTTACTGAGAGCAATTGCTGGCAAGTGCTCCTACAGTAAGACATAAGGAGACGTGAATCTGGGCATGTCTGTCAAACTTCCTGATAAATAACATATGAAGAAATCACATTTTAATCTACAGGCCCAGAATCTTCAGGGTATAAAAATATTTTAAAAATTACAATTTTTCAGACATTTAGTTTTAATATATTAATTACCATAGCTTCTTCAAAATTCTGGCATGAATTTAAAGTCTGATCCATAGAAATTATGACATTTCAGTTAATTTTGCCATGAATTAATGTGTAGTACCTCCTGATTCATCAATAGCAAAACTTCATTTCCTTTAAGTAGCATTTCTTTCTATTCCTCAGGAAAAGTTCTGAACCTATTGAAGTTAAAATACTGATGGAAATTAAATTATCCTGTGAATAAAATCAATATTGCTTTTCTCTAAGGAGGAATAAGCTGCATATTTAACATTAATCACCTGATAAATATATAAGAGATAAATATAGAAAAGTGAAAGTCAAAAATGAGACCTTTTTTCCAGCAGTAGGGACTTGATTAAATAGGTCAAGAAGTCATGAAAAATAATTACTGCTTCTTTATTTGTCATAACCACTTTTAAATGGGAATTTGTTGCCTGGTTTCCTTAAGTTACAAAAAAATGAAACACAATAATATTTGATGTTTTTTTACATTGTCCAAAAGAAATGCTCTGAACTACAAGGCTGTTAATGATTTTGAAATAAAATCAATGAGCTATAGGTTCTCTTGTACTTTTCTTACAAGAGATAATTATCATAAAAACTCATTGGAATAAAGCAGAAAGTGTTTGGGTTAGAAGTCAAGGAAGAAAATATAACCCCAATATAAAGACTGTCATAAGAATATGGTACATTTGTGTCCATGCCTGTCTTCATTAAACTCTTTGCTACAGATATAAATTGTCAGAGAATTATGAAATGTCATGTTCTTCCCTTTATAAAACAATTTGTTAATAGATTAAGATATTAACTTACTATAATAAACTATTTCAAGGATTCTTTTTCCTAGGTTCAGAGTGGCTTGTGTGGGAAAGACAAATCTCTTATGCCCCTGTCAGTCCTGCTCATTAGAATTTAATCTAAGGGAAAGGGCCCAACTGAGTTTATTTTAATTGAATGCATATTTGTGGAATAAAATTCCAAAGCCATATATCCCTCACACTTGGAGATGAAGGAAGTGCCTACCTGCACTTATCCATTTCTATGCTTAAAGTTGGAATATTCAGACACTTTAGGCTCCAGGTTTAAATGGAACCAGGGCTCATATCCTGTTGCTCTTCAGTCTCCAGTAAAGCAACTTGAAATGCTTTGTTTGAAAATCCTCTGCACAAAAAATATCTGTGAGCCACAGTGTAAATGATGATCAATTTTTTTAATAGGAACATTTGAAATGAAAGCCATTGTTTCAAAATGCAAATTCAAAGTAGATACACTAGCTTTAAATAGCAGGTTAGCTCCCGTTGAAGTTTTGTTCTGATATTACCAACAATTTTTTCTTTTTAATATTTAAAATCTTTTCTTTTGCCTTCTAGGAAAACTAATTTCAAGATGTCAGCAACTCCTATAGTGGAAGCTAAAGAAAGTTGAAATCTTTCAATGTATTCTGCAGTGAAACCAGCAGATTTCCAGGTTATATTTTACAAATATCCAAAAAGCCCAGTTGCTTTAAGAACAGAACAAAACACATGAATGTGATGTGCATGTGCTCAAAGGTAACAGGACAGCATAAAACTGACTACGATTCCATGGAACACCTTCCAAAACCTCATGGAACAGGACTTGAGGCTCATCTGCACAAATGTTAGTCCTTTTTTAACTAGAAATGGACCTTACATTTAGGTCAGAATATCCACGTTCTAATTGAATTAAAGGCCACTTTATTCTCTACATGGAGTCTTTCAAAACACTAAATGCTAACTGCCTCCACTCTCCAAAAACCCAAATAGCTCCATTTTACCTTTCTCTAGGGGAGGCTTAAGGACAGGCAAGAGTGCAAAGAACAGGTAGTTACTGAACTTGACTGTGCTTTGAGTTTAGTCCTCCTTAAATAGTTGAAATTCCACACTCAGCTGAAAAATGGTTCTCTGAAATGATCTTGCTGCACTAAAAATGACTAAACAGATATTTAGCTGGTGGAAATTTAAAAGAATTATGTCAGTTCACCACTGTAAAGTCCCATCACTATCATGGAAGCCCTTGACAGATTGCCCTCAGCAGTGTTTAACAAGGAAGCAGTCAGAAATCAATGATAGCACCAAAAAAAGTGGAGGCAATTTGTAACAATACTGAGAAATGCCATATAATGCATGTAAGGGCTATCAGTCATCATTCACTAAATGCAACAAAAGAGACATTGGGTTTTGCTTTTTTCACATACAGAAATCACACTGGAATAGAAAGAGCCATTTATACATGCTTAGAGTACAAAAGTTTAAGGTCACTAGCTTTTCCTTTGTAGCAGTCTTCTGTTAAGTCTAAATGAGGATTTGTAATTGTAAGCTTGAATAAAGTCAACATTTACCATTAAGATTACAGAGAGTTACTGCTCTATTTTGGATTAGGCTGTCATGCAAGCTATGTCAGAGCAGTTTTTTTACAACTATGATTATCACCTAGACTTATCTGGACTTATCACCCCTGCACAATTAAGATTTAAAAACCAAATCACAAAAGCCAAGACGAAGGAGTCAGAAACAGCCCCGAAAGGTTTCTGATAGCTAATCCTTTGTATTGCTCTCACTCAAATGCCTGCTATCACTTTATGCCTTTCCACATCTGAATGCAGTGAGGGAATTTAAGCCAATGCCATACACAGTGAGGATCTGCAGCACACAGAGCTCAGCCTGCCTGAATATTGTTCCTTTTGTCCCATCCCTTTGTGTGAGGAGTCAGCTCCCTCAGCTGGTGTGAGAGCTCCAGAGAGCACAGCCCATTGCATGCAGAGGGAGGCCAGGAGGTCAGGGGGTTAACATCTGCTGTAAATACCACAGGGCTTCTTGGCCTGAATTGCACAATGAGATTGCTTGATGTTTCTACACTGCACGGGCTGTGTCACCCTCTGCCTTACTGCATGACACAACTCAGAGCACAGGGGCAGGCAATAAAAGGAATAATGCACTCGCATTTTCTCACAGAAACACACTGTGGAAGCCTGCACATACAAGTAACAAGTATTCCAAACCAGCAGAATCTTAAAGCGCACCGAGTTCCAATTCTTATTCAGCCCTTCAGTCAGGTCTGAATTGTGCACTAAGATTTTATGAAGGTATATATATATATAGATAGAATCTAAAGCAACAGACTGCAAAAAAGTGCACCAAAAGATCAATTTTTGATTTAGGTATTGAGGTCACAGCCTGCTCCTATTCCATTAAAGGATGTTTTTTTACTGAGTTCAGTGGAGCAAGGGGAGGACAAACACTTCCTGCTAAATGGATGTTCACGGGCAGCCTTGGCAGCTCTTTGAACAGCTACTGGAGAGTGGCAGATCGCTGAAAGGCTCTGACCTCCCCCGCAAGCAGCTGTCAGCACAGCAACACTTGAAAGCTTTTTCATATGCTTTTCCCACATATTTGGTAAATGTGATAGAGGAAGCCCACTTAATGCTCCCCATACATGGGTTTTTATTCAGAGTGTTCATCTAAACAGAAAAGCAGAGATGCTTACTGGAAATAGTTGAAGGCTGGTTTAAATTATTCTCATTAATCACTAGTTGCCTATCCATCAATTTTGAAAATAAAAGAGAAAAAAAAAAGAGAAAGTTGCAACACTGAATTTGGAAGGACAAGCAGTAGTAAATACAACAGATAATGTTCAAAAACAGGCTGGGTGGGGGCACAGACATTGGAATGAGATTATCTACAAGGTCCCTTCCAATTCAAGCCTATCTATGATTCTGTGATTCTATGGCAATCTTTCTCCTGAAGAGGATATCAGAACCAGACAAGATCATCTAGAGCAGTGTGAAGATAGACTGTGTAATATCAGTTAACTTCAGGTCAGACTTTGGTCTCACATTTTAGATAATCTCAGTTGCACGTTATAGCCTCAGAATTATGGTTATACAGAGCTAGTGAGAAGCTGAAGATTTTCATTGCTAAAGGAGAAGTTAAATTGTACCTAACACTATTAATAACATATCACATATTCAATGTCTACACTATTTTAGTTATAAAAGCATCCTCCTCCACCTAAGGCATTAATTTTTTGTGATATAATGCTGCTTCTTTCCTGTGGGCATGGTGGATTTTTACAAAGATTGCATCTAATGGGTGAACACAAAGTGTACCATAATCATGACAGATGCCAACCCTGTGTGCCACCCACTCATTCTGTGATCTCTCACCACACCTGCATGGTACCTGCACTGCCCAAAAAACGAGACCTCATTTTCAAAACATTTAAAGAGACAGATATGAGGAGAGACAACATAGCAAGTTATATTGTTGTGTAGAATTAAATACAGGGGCTGTTCTGAAAGAGTTCACCAATTCCAGAGAATGTCCCCAAAAGGCAGTGAGAGGATAAATCACAATCTGCAACAGCCTTTAAAAATGCATCACTCCTTCTTTTTATACAAGCCTAGATAAATATAATACACTAATTTAGACACCATAACAGGAGAATTTTCCAAGTCCAAGAGATTTAAATTATTTGTATATGCACCAATAACAGCAGGTGCTTTCTGTAGCCAGACTCTTTTGTGACATCCTAATCCACTGAATCATTTTATACATGCCACAAAAGCAATTTCCCAATTATTCTAGGCAGCTTGTTAACTGTATGAGGTGTGAATGAATTTTAAATAAAGTCTAAGTCCTCACTTTGGAGCCTGATATGAAATAGTATTAAATGTCTCATTCCACATGCTGAAGGAGCAGAAAGGAAGGCTTGTAGGAAGAGAAGTATCTATCAAACAGATCTTTTAATTCTACTAGGAATTCATTGTATTACTATTGTTATGAAGAGCTATACAGAGTTGTAGGTAGAATTCTTAAACCTTAAGCAGAGAGAAATAAATTCTAAACTACCACGTTAGAACCAGCAAATGAAATATGGTCTGGCTGAACACCTAAAAGGAATTCCCAACCCAGCTTTTCCCTCTTATTTTCATCTGATCCCTATTTTCATCTACTTTTACAGAAACAGGCATCAGAATTCCACATATAAAATGGACCACTTTCTGTAATTCATCAAAGAGATGAAGGCTCTACTTTAATGTTAAAACCCTTGGGAGATTGCAGTGAAAAGCATTCCATCATAATTTCTAACAAAAAAATTCTTTGAAGTACAGTGAGTAAATATTTAGGCAGCTCAGTGGATAGGACTGTAGTTTCCTTCATATTTCCTAACATGAGTTCTTACCAATATAATTTTCAGTTCAAATTGACTTGTAGAATCTACAAATGCTTTATGTTAGTTAACTTGTAAAAACACTTTTTTCCCGATTTGAGCACATAATAACTGTTATTAGATTAGCAATGTCATGAACTTAATTTGATATTTTTAGAGGGAAGACAGACAACTTTATAAGAATCTCTGAAAATGAAGATTTTATTTTATTGGAGGAGTGCAGACTTTGATGTAGTATTTTAATAAAGACTAGAATTGTGGCAGCTAAGGGATACTATCATCAAACCGTGATGCTGTTGGCATGCAGAATTTTTTGTGTGAGAGTGAAAAAACCCCAATGACAACAAATAAAAACTCCCCAGAGCAAACATTTCAGTCTTTGGTTCCACTACTCAGGCTGTGGGTTGGGTTTGAGATGGAAAACTCGTGTGTGTGATTCACACCCTGCTCTCCACTTGACTCTCCCAGTGCATTTTCCCACAACACTGACTGCAATTACTCAACACTGCCATGGCTGCCTTGGGATCTCACCTGCAAAATTGGGTGTGACAAAGAGCATCTATCTAATTTACTGCCTTGTAACCAATAGAAATATGAAGCTAAGACTCCTGTGGACAGCAGCATGGGGATACTATGATTTAGCCTAACTTTGCTTTCAATATTTTCACTTTTTGCAGAATGTAATTACAGGGAAGAAGAAAGAACGGAAATAAATATTGATTAAGAAAATCATAGGAGAACATTTTTTTCTAGGAAAGATTAAAGAAAAAGTAACAATGTTTGAAGGTAATAAAAAAGTTGCAGATATAAATTCAGAAGAAAATATCAACTTTCCTCATAGCTGCATATGAACAAGACCAAAAAAACTGAGAAAAATTGAGTGACAGTTCAACTGCTATGAGATGCAATCCCATAGCTGAAAACAAAGTTTTAATTTTTTATGATTTTTACTTTTTAGTCACATTTAGTCATTTTGAATTAATGAAACAAGTAATGATCTTAAGCTACACAGGAAACTGAATATACTCAGTAAAATTAGAAGCAAGCTTGAAGCATCCTTTTTGCCTGAGGCAACAGAAATGATGGATGATCGTCTGAAGAATACTTTTTGCTTTCTGGACTACTAAATAAGTAATCTCATTAATCTTCTTGCAGCTTTTACCTTTTACTTCTGTAGCTGTAGCTACATAAAACCTGAGAATTTTTGGATGTTTTTTCCTTGATTTTTGGTATTGAATAACACCAGTTGGATGCAATGGGTGTTAAGACAATTGCAAAGGTCTTGTGCAATGCTAGTTTGCTGCTTCAACAAACAGTTCTAGTGCACAGTAAAAGGATAACAACACAGTACTTAACACAAACAAAACCTAAACTATAGAAAAAAACCTTTGAGATGGAACACTTCCAGCTCTGGGTTGAGCTTTACTAAAAATTCTGAAGTCAGTGAACCAACCAAAAACATCTGGTGTGACAGAAGGAAGCAGGAAACAGGGCAGGGTGAATTCAGCTTTTATCCAATTTTGTGGAACCAACACTGGGCAGGCCAAGGCAACCATTACTTCTTGTGAGCACTTTTATTCTGAAATTTAGTATTTCTAGAAATTAGGAGAACTTGATCTTGAAGTTCACCAAAGAAAAAGACTTGATTCAACCATTCAAGCCATCAGCTAAATTCCACTCCTGAAAGTCAGGTGCAGCTTCCCTGCACAAATAAGCTCACAAGCCATGAATCTTCACAATAATTTATATTCCAAAACTCACACCGAATCTGATAGACACAGTAACTTCACCAAATGGGTTCAGCCAAGATATCAAAGAGTTTCTTTTAATCAGGAAGGAGGGAAATGCCAACTACACCTTGAAGTACAGTAGAAGCCTCACCATGAAGATAAATTATTGAGGGCTTTTGGCAGCAGCAGTGATGGGCTGCACAGAATCCACAGATTTTTACATTCACAGTCACAGCTGCCTACCTGTACAGTAATCACAGCAGATGGATAATGTGCCATGTTCAGGTTTTTTAATAAACATGTCAAACATTCAACGTCCTGTTCACAGATGTACTACAATAAAATATCTTTGCTGTGATTTGAAGTTATGCTGCCTCAAAAACCAGTTTTTGCTTTAGAGAAAGAATTCTACTACTACACACACACACCTTAGCTATGACTTATTTTTGCACCTTTCCCATGTAACTCTAGAGGAAGAAGTTCAGCCCCAAGACCTCAGCCATAGTATGACACTAAGTGCTATGAAGTCCTGTGTGATTGAAGGCATTTTTCCTCAGAACATCCATTTTGCACATGCATTCATGGTCTTTAGAGACCTCACAGAACTTTTAGCAGATTCTTTATACTTCTAATCCTCTCACAGAAAACTGTGTTGGAATTTACTGAGCTTCAACAGTGTTTTTCACATTATACACACACACTGTGAGCAGCACTCTCAGCGTGAGAAAGCAAGAGCAGAGGGAAATATTCTCAATAAATTAAGTCTGTGGCAAATGCTTGAGTCTGAGGCAAACATTGAGGGTGGTGAGGCAACAGGTTGCCCAGAGAAATTATGGATGTCTCATCCCTGAAATTGTGGTCCAGTGAAAGACATCCCTGCACACAGCACAGGGGTTAGAATGAAATGATCTTTAGGTTCCCTTTCAATCCAGATCATTCTGTGCTTCCATTATTTAATCTGGAGTTCAGTGGAAGGGTCAAAATAAATCCTACAAACATTTTTATCTCAAAATTCAACATGTCTTTTTACTGTTCATAAACTTTACTCTTTGTTAACAACATGTCTTTTTACTCTTTGTAAACAGATTTTGCACAAATCCAGTCAGGATGTGAGCTGTGGGCTTGGCCAACAAAAGAGCACAAACCCTCACAAGCATAAGGGCACCAGGGGTCCCTGGCACACACAGATGTAAAGATTCTAAAACAGCTATTTAGGGCTTCTGCTTCCCTTTTGGCAGCACTGACAGTGGAGAGGCACTCTCTAAGCCAGCTGTTTCCAGCACATTTCATCAGAAACACAGGTTTCCTTAGCAACACGCCCCAAAACATCCAGGAGTCCTTCACTCCCTGTCCTTGGTAGAGCATCCTGGTAACATGAAATACAGAGCCCATCAAACACCCATGTCCCTTCTATGGAACAGTACCATAGGGTTGGGGGTTTTGGGGTTGTTTCTTAAACACAAAATAATTGGATTATTAGCTAAATGAGCAATATGTGCTCAAAAGAAATTCAGCACAAAATATCAGATTTCCGGGGAAACCTTTCTGGGGAAAAAGTGATTGCAGAGTGCAAGTTATGGTCACAGGTTTCAAAAATCTCTCAGCAATAATGACTGTTCAGAAAGCCCAAGTAATTCAGACCACCTGCATAATGAAGTAATATATCCATGATTAAAAAATATCCAAGTTTAAAGAAAGGCACAGCCACAGCAGACTCTTTAAAGTCAGTGACTCATTGAATTTAGCAGGCTCTTTTGCCTCAGTGCTGTCTTTGATAAACAGATATTCTTGCCTTTCCTGATGGCTGATACATGCCCAAGTTTGGGGTGAAATGTGCAATATGTATGTATGCACACAGTTAAATAGAATGTAATACTTCTGCTGCTCATACTCCCAGGCATGTCAGCAATAATATATAATTTCAAAACTAAATATGACAGGCTGAGGAATAGACACTTATTGGTCCAAATGGTAGAAATACCTGTGCAGAAAATTATTTGAGTCATGACTGACTGTCAGAACACAACAAAAATATCCCACAGATACCAATCCACATGCAAATTTTGTATTTTTTCTTCAAACAGGGTTGTTGGGGCACAGTGATGACCAATCTTACTTGCTCTAATGGCTTACAGCTTCTCTTCAAGTGCAGATGATTTCCCTGCACTTACATAGAAGGCTGCTCTTTTACAGCAAGTACCAATATTGCTTGAAAACACTACAGCATTTGTGAGGATAGCAAAGCACTTCTCAGACATGAAGAAATATGGAATTTTGAGAAAAATAATAGAATTTCCTATCTCCTCCTATTTTGCAAATCCATTGTGTGGATTTTTAAAATTACATTTTAAGGGGAGCTGTTGCTGGGCTGTTGCAGAGGAGCATCTGTGGGCAAACCCCCAGCACTGAAAGCACAGGCAGGTGCAGACCCAGAGCGTGTCTGCCTCAGCAGAGACACAGGTAAGAACAGAAGGAAGATCCCCCACAAGTCTCCCCTATAAGTTAGCCATGCACTTCACTCCTGAGGTTACTCTTATTTCTCATAATTGATTATGGCAGTGTCTGATGGCAGAAGAAAGAGAATACAGGAAAAAAGTCTTTCCAGGAACATATATTTGTTTTGGGTGTTTTCCCACACAAGTATTTCATTCCTCTACAGGGTATGTGAGGAGAAAAATCCCAAATTTACCTTGCATGTAAATCCCATGTAAACTGATCCTCAACTGAATCTAAAAAGCAGTTGATTTTGTGGGGTAAGAAAAGCTGCAAAGAGCTGCAATCTCAATCATCAGCTTATTAATACTACTATTTCTTTTGAGGGTTTATCTACTGAGTAGATTCACAATAGAGAATCTCAAATTCCATTAGAGAAAAAGGTATTTTTATATTCTGCAAAGGAGAGGGGAAGCTTGAAAATTACCTCACTGTAACTCAAAAACTTAGAACTCAGAAGGAATTCAGGAGATAAATGAAAATAACACAGATCTGAACACACACATAATCATTCTGAAAGCCAGCTGCATAATTTTATCACATGGAGAGCTGATAACAGAGAGGAAGAACTTCTCATACCATTTGAATAAAGCACTGTTTGGCAAGAGTTCTGCAAATATAAATACTTTATCTGCTCCCCTTCTGATAGGAATATCAGCTTGTAGGTAGGCAAGCCAGACAACATCAGCAGCTCATTCCCAGAGCTTTGTGTTTATGTATGAGTTAATTTACACTCTGGTCAAGGCTCTCTCAAAGATTTTTCTCCTATTTGACATCACTTTTTCCTGAGTTTACGAGAAAAACTGGTATGAAGACAATATGCTTCTTGTTCTTAACATGGGTTTTGCCACTGAAGCAGGGTATAGATACAGAAAAATACAGTATTTTAGGGGGAAAATAGACTGGAAACATCCTTAAATTCGTATCTCAGTATGGCTTAATCTCATTCTAAAAGTAGAGATTTGTTATAATCTGGCTTTAGTTTCAGGGAGTTCAATCTCACCCTGATTCACTTGCCATGTAAATGAAGCAGCCAATGTAGAGCTGCTGAAATTATTTTATCTAATTCCACATAGAAATATTTAAACAAAAAAAAAAAAGAAAAAAAAGAAAAGAGAGGTACTAGGATGTATTTAAGTTTCACTGTTAAAGGTAAGAGCAGAAGGAAAATGTGTGGCGATCAAAATGAGAATTCTTTGTTCACCTGTACTCTGCAAACCTCTTAACACCACATTATATTAATTAACAGCTTAGTTTCAAGACAAGGACCAATAAAAGCTATACTTCAGTTTCTGTTGTGATGTGCTGCTCATTGCTCACACAGAAATCCAGTTTATTTCGTTCCAAGAAACCATCTATTGATCATTTGTATCTTCATAGTCCCTCTCAACAAGGCCTTTTGTTATGGTCTCTAGAAAATGCAATAGTGTCACACCAAATGACTTAATTTCACACCCACTAGATAGAATGGACTTAATTCTGCCTTCATTACCAGCAAGTCAAAGCTATTTTATTGCACAGTTGGAGCTCAGGCTTCATCCTGTAATACTTTCTGTCCCTGAAGAAAGAATGATAAAGTATTCCAGAGATCACTGGTTGTACTTCAGGTTAGATTAAGAAATAATGTGCAAATCGCTGGGAGATTTATCTCTGTTTTTTGCACTGGAGAGCAGCCCCTGGTGCTGTATTGTCATTGCAAGCTGCAGATCCACATTAGTCCTGTTTGACTGGATCAAATTTTTGACTGAATGCAGGACAAGAAAAAGCCCTTGGAAAAGCACATTTCTTGGTTTCAAAGCCCTTCTGATGGATTTCAGACAGCTCCTCTCATCTACCTGGCTTGCTTTCCATGCAGCTTTGCCATAGATGGTGCCTTGCAGCTAGAGTTTGGATAAATATCAAGTAAAACTGAAATGTGTAATGGCAGGAAATGCTACTCCTCAAACCACAGTTTTTCAGATCTGCACACAGCTAGAACTTCAGTAAATTGATTATTTGGTGCTTCATCGCCAAGGCACCAAGAGTCAAGGTGCCAAACATCTTTATTCACTAGGGTTTTGTGCAAACAACAGCCTTAACATGCAGGGCTGGAAGAATGGCAAAGGAGGTGGATAAAAGAGGAAGGTTCTAGAGGAAACAGCAGCAGTCACTGCTTCTGAAGCAAATTAGAGATTTTTCTTTATCAAACATTAAATTAACTCAGTGAGGAATTATGGTAAGGCAAGAGTACAGTTGTCAAAATTAACAGAATGAAAAGGAAGAAAATAAAAGACCAAAGCAAAAAGTGGAAAATTATGAGAGGAAGGAAAAACAGCTATGAAGAATGAGGTGCAGAAGTCAGACAAGAAGGGGTAATATTCAGGCACAGTGTGGAAAGGAGAAGATGGGAGAAGTGACAGGAGAGGGAAGAGAAGAGGTCTAGTCACTGACCCAAAGCCAATTGTTTCAAAGCTGAAAAAGAGCATTTCATTTATATATATATATATATATATATACACACACATATGTATGCCCTCCAGAAAACAAAACAAGTATCTAGACAAGGGCAGAAATACTGAGTTAGGAAAGTAAAGTGACGTGAGGCCTGAAGTTCAAAATAGAAAAGAAAATTGGAATAACTTTTAAATTTTAAAATGCCAGGGAGTTACAAGTAGCTAGAGGAGAAAATCTTGAAAAAACCAAAAAAATTTATTCTGATTAATGGAAGACAAATAGATTCATCAGGTTGCCGGTGCTGCAATTGGCTCAGGCAATCCTTGAAGCAGAATGGTCAGAAGCCAGAAGGTTACATCCTGGGAGAAGACTTCTCTATATTTATGTATTTATCTCAATAGCATATATTCTCTAAACATTGTATAATGCTTAGTAAGATACACAGCAATGTGCTCTCTGTACTGCTCTGTATCAGCAACCAACATGAAGTGCTTTTGAGTAACCAAAAACTCTCTACTAAAACAATCAGATGTGAGAATTTGGATTTTACTACTTCAGAGGCAGATTTACCTCCAGTAATGTTTCTTTACTTTGGGTTGCTTTTTTTGTCTATGGTACATATTTCCTCTCCAGAACTTATAAGCTTAAAAATCTTCAAGACACATGAAACTACTCCAAGACTCTACCTATAAATTCACATTGTAATCTCAGTTATTTCTACTCCAGGCTTTAACAAAATGGTATAACAGCACATTAAAATTTTGTAGTGGTTTAATTTGGAATCCAATCTTATAACTCATATATCAAACACACAGTAGACTTTATGGAGGATACTAATTAGTTCCTAATCATGCTCTCAAAATCTTTTTTAAATTTTGTGCTTTCACAATATAGCAAGACACATCTTCCTTTCCCTAATGTTCCTGCATACTAAAGGTCAGCATTAACATTATGGAATTTCAAGCACTGAGGAAATAAGTTTGAAATATGTAGGTGGAAGTTCAGTTGCTTGCATGGCCTCATGCTTCTTTATTACAAATTCTGCTCCATCTCCTCATTTGTAATTCCCACTGAAACTTCATCTGCTACTATCAAAGGTACTGGCTGCCTGAGGTTTTCACTGCTGTTCTTCCTTTATTTTTTTTTTTTTTCTTTTCCCATGCTTATTAAGTTATAAGCACCCAAATGCACTCAGTTGGGCAAAACACAGAGGGGTCAGCACATCACAACCTCTTAGGAAATCAAAATGGGAACAAGATAAGAGAGAACTAAGAACTAATAAACATAAGCACAGGCTGGGTGGAGAATGACTGAGAGCAGCCCAGAGGAGAGAATTTGGGGGTGTTGATTGACAAGAAGCTCAACATGACCCAGCAATGTGTGTTCACAACCCTGTCCTGGGATGCACCACAAGAAACGGGACCAGCAGGTTGAGGAAAGTGATTCTCCCTCTCTATTTTGCTCTTGATAGGCCCCACCTGGAGTTCATTTATGGGATGCCCAACATAAGAAGGACAAGGACCCATCAGAGTGAGTCCAGAGGAGACCAGGGAGATGCTCAGAGGGCTGCAGCACCTCGGCCATGGAGACAGGTTGGGAGAGTTGGGGCTGCTCAGCCTGGAGAAGAGAAGGCTCTGGGGAGAGCTTTTATCACCTTCCAGTACCTAAAAGGGACCAAGAGAGCTGGAGAGGGACTTTGGACAAAAGTATGGAATGATGGGACAAGAGGAGTAGCTTTAAACTGACAGAGGGCAGGGTTAGATGGGATATGAGGAAGAAATATTTAACTGTGTTGAGACACAGGTTGCCCAGAGAGGCTGTGGCTGCCCCATCCCTGGATGTGTCCAAGGCCAGGTTGGACTAAGCTTGGAGCAACCTGGGATAGAAGAAGTTATCCCTGCCCATGGCAGGGTGTTGGAACTACATGATTTTAAGGCCCCTTTCAACCCAAACTATTCCATGAATCCATGATAAAATAATATAATAACTCTTACGAGGGCATGTTGCACTGGGTTAGTTCTCTTTGTGAATTTTACAGAAGCAAAGAAACCCCCACAGACTGGTAACCATAAATTTTGAAAGATACTGAATTTTAAATAAAATTCATTATAGGCAGGAACAATTTGTACCCATTAGGCAGATCAGCCAGTTTCTGCTGAAAGCATTACTTTCAGAAGAGATATTGAGAGCTCGGGGTGACTTTCACTTGTGGAAAATATTTGCATTTCCAACATTTTTCTTTTTGAGTCAGAATGGGCAATTTTTTGAGGTAAAGACATTCTTTCTCAATCCCAGGACAGGAAATGATCATAAGTCACTGTAAAATATGCAGACACAGACAACAATTATAATCAGCAAATGGGGATCCAGACAGGTTTATTTTTACTCACTTGCACAGTTATGGAGCAGCACAAACTGTCACTGAAGCAGTAAGTTTTGTCAAGCAACACCAGGCCACCCCTTTGTGAATTGGTGTGTGTGTGAGTTCTAGATGTGGCAGGCACAAATTATGCAAAAGCGTTTGCCATGATAAGAGAAGGATTTGATTACTGATGTTTAAATAAGGATCCCCTGAGCTGTCTCTTTTGTGTAGGAATGGTGTTAAATATTTGGCAACAGGATGACATGTCCTGCATAATTCAAGCAGTTCCTTTTGCCGGGCACACAGCACACACACGCCTGCAATTCATTAGTTCCCATCCACACTTT
This sequence comes from Zonotrichia leucophrys gambelii, assembly GCF_028769735.1. Classification (NCBI taxonomy): domain Eukaryota; kingdom Metazoa; phylum Chordata; class Aves; order Passeriformes; family Passerellidae; genus Zonotrichia; species Zonotrichia leucophrys. Next base: position 19,437,048 of record NC_088179.1, on the reverse strand, counting down.
CCAGCAGCATTAAATATACATGTAAGATGAGCTGCTGCAGTGTCCATCAATCCCTCCTCTCCTTATTACTTACTTTATGTCTTTATCTTTGACTTGTCTTTTACTCCAGGTAACACACCAGCAGTTTTGTTTTGTGCATTTGGGAAGCAAGAGGACTCAAAAGCTCACTATTTGATCTCTTCCTCTGCCTGACTGCCTTCAGTGCTGTCACATCAGTGGGAAGCCCAGTTCATGACTCCAAAGACAGCTTCCATCCCTCTCTGCTGGCTGCAGCTTATCAGCTTTGTCTGGTCTGATCTTGTTTTATTTATCGAGAGTCAGGAGGGAGCAGGAAGATGATGGGATGGAAAAGGAGAGGCAGTGAACAGAGAGGTTGTGGATCTATTTAACGAAGACATACAATGCCTCTGTGCAGCCAGACAGGCTCTCCTTGCCTCTAACAGGAGCAGGCAGCTAAAACTGAGAGAAACTTCAGCTGATTAAGTCGCTTTAGGCCTTTATGGAAGAGTGATGAATATTACTTTTGACAGGTGCTGAAGGGGGTTAGATATAACTCGATGTGTGGAATGCCAGATTCCAACATGTAAACAAGAGTCACTGTTACTGCTATCTGTCCTCCACAGCTATGATAATTTGTTTTCACTCTAACACCACTCAAAAAATGATTTGGTAGCCACTACTGAATGACTTCAAGTTTTCATCAAGAAAGTTTACATTTTTTCATGTCAGCCTTCCCAGTCTCAAAACATTTAAAGTTACATACATCTGATCATCCTAGTGAGCTATTTTTTATTTCAAAACCAAAAAGTTCAGTTAGCCAAGCTCTCCCTGACAAAAACCCCAAACCTAAACATTCCTGTAAAAGATGAGAATAAATGAGGAGTGAATGTATGGGTAATGTAAATTCCTGTCAAGCATAAAAGCCAAGATAAGTAAAAGCATGAGATACAGAAAAGCGAGCCCTGAGGATTAGCATTACTGGAGATTTGGAAGTGTCATCAGAGGGAGTTGATATTTGTATCAGTCATTGTCTGTACAAGAGAGACAGTACAAGAGTCCTTTCCCACTGCAAATTTGACACTGACAAGCTGTCTGTAGGTTTGCCTTACAAACACATACAAAATATGCATTAATACCTGCTTTAAGAATAAAGAATGAATTTGCAAAGGCTTCTGTCCAAAGCACATTACACAACATTGTATATACATATGGCAGCACATTCTCATAGAGCTCTTAACCCACCTCTGCATTCCTCAGTTAAAAACAAAACCAAAAAAAGCCAGAAAACAGAAATTATTCTGCAAGCATTAGAAATCACAGCACAGAGAAAAGTAGCTCTACCTATATTTTCTTAATTGCAATTATTGGGAATATTGCCACCACTGGAGTAAAAAATCTAGTTAGAAAATGAGTGAAAACTGGTTACTACTATAAAGACAAAAAGTAGTATTTGCCCCACTATGCTTGGGTGGTGGAAAGGCTTTGAGTTCAAGCCAACTATTAAAACAGCAATACTCTGACAGGCCAGGGCCCAAAGAATCCTAGAGAATTGTAACAGTGTCATAGAAACAAAACATGAAGGATGCCTAATTTCCTAACTGTGAGTTTGAGGATATCCCTTCTCTATATTTTATCAGCGTCTCCAAAATAATTTAGCTTAAGGTAGTTGAGCTGGAAAATTAGTTTCAGGACAAGATGCAGAAAAAAATAATCCCTAAAAGGTGTCAGGACATGTACAAGTAGATTCTATGGTGCAAGGAATTTCTGACAAATCTTGTTAAGGTAAAAGCAAAAAGAGATTTTAAGGTTTCCTTTATCCTTCCCCAGGTGCTGTTGTATACAAAGCTCTCATGCACAAGAGCAGCACACTGGTGTCAAGAAACAAGAAACCAATGTTAAATGTTTATGCAATAAAGGGGATTTCTAACAATTAATAATTCTAATAAAAATAGTTAAATTCCAGACATGAGTCAATCATAATAAAATATTTTGATCTGCACTTTCCAAGATTAACTGTGTGGACTCAAAGATCCAGGGTGTGAGAGCAAGATCCTATGTGCATGTGTGTGTGTGTGTGCTTCTAGGACAGGATCTAAATTGCCTGAAGGTAGGGGTCCAGGTGATTTTAGGAGCTGTGGAGCACCTGAGACACCTGCACATAGCCAGCAGTGATGTCTGCAGGCAGACCTCTGCCCCTCTGGATCAGCAGCAGCAGATCCTGAGATACAGCGAGATTTGAGATGCAGTGCAGCACAGAAAAAAACCACATGCTTACCTTCAAGTGACTAAATCACAAGTGAGTGTCACTATATTTAGCACTGAGAAAGCTCTAGGGCAGTAAAAGTTCAGAGTATTACCATGGAGAAAATTGCAATTCCACACCTCCACAACCATCTGTTGTCCTGCTTTAGTTGAAACACAGCCATGCTCTGCCAAGGTGACGTGAAAACGAAATGTGCCAGGTAAGTGAACTCTGTGCTCATGATGAACAGAAAGTACACAACATATGTCATTAAATGAGGCATAACAGAGGGAGTTTTCTTAGATATACCATATTGAATCAATTTGTAACCCACAGATCCATTTACTATTCTAAATTCACGCTGCTAATTGGATCAGGAGATGAACTCACAGATAACTTCTGTTGATGAATACAATTAATAAAATGATGAAGGAATAATGTATAGTTGTCATAATTTGTGTATTGCTATTTTTCACTCAGCAACTGACTAAAACAACATATTGTTGTCTTAGATTATTGCATGGAGCAATAAAATTACTACTTCACATAAGCACTTAACAAAATACTGTATCTAGACTCTAAAGATTTAGCCAAAGTTAAAGTGGGTATTATTTTTATTTTCTTGCAGTTTCTTGCATTTATTTGCATGAACTGAATTTGTCTGGATGTTTTGTGGGGCGGCAAACATTTTGCAATAGTTTTATGCAGCACATACCAAAGACTATAGAGAATTCTTGGAAATAAATGTCCAGTTCCTGGACAGTGGATCAGTGGATCAATGTCAGAGCTCAGCATAGACAAAAGAAGAACAAAGACTCCTCAGAGAAGCCCAAGTTCCTCCAAATTCTTTGGAAAAAGGTCTTTTTAAGCACAATGCCCGTTCAGGAAGTTGCATTAGAAAACTCAACAACTGTGGATCCATTTCGAATAGGCAGTAGAATGGGATCTGAATCTCTTGTATAAAATGTCCAAAGCAGCCTATGTCTGATATTAAGATGACTAATCAAAGTAATTTCCCCTAAGGTTTTCTAAGGAATTCCTTGTTTTTCAAGTGATTTTTTCTAGAAGTTGCAAATAGATGTGTGAGAAGCAGTTCTTATCTCTGTGGCAAAATCATTCTCATGCTGTCACACTTTTGTTTTTCCTTTTGGAAATATTTACACACAATTTACCAAACTTCAACACTTTGCAAATAACCACAAGAGAAAACTCTTAATTATGACTAAATACCTAGAAAAACAAGTTCAGAGTCACAAAACCAGGAAAGTAAAACCTCTTGTATAAATTATTCTCTATGTATCATTTCTACAAAGGTTTCCATTCCTATCTGAACATCAAAGTCATTCAGTTCCCAAAGGTGTTTGAGGATATTAGATGCCTAGAAAGCTGAGGTGGGAGGAATTTGAACAGGAAACCCCCAAAGATGGCGAAGAACATTTGCTTCTTGCTTGAGACTTGTTGGTCGTCTGCTCTGAATTTCTCCTGCTCAAAGGTTACTCACTGCTACACCTCAGATGAAATCTGCCTCCACTGTGTCCACACAATGCAATATGCAGGGTTAGACAAGTAGCTAGTGATGGCTCACATGTCATGGGCCTTCCAAAAGTCCTCGTGTCCTGGGAAATGTAATATTTTGAAGAGTTGTGAACCTCTTCAAAGGTGAAGAGGGTTGGAAGAGGGCAGAAGTCTGCAAGTGTGGAACTTTAGCTTTGCTGCAGAGGTAGCAAAAAGACTGGAAAATAGAGTACTGGGCAAATTGTACTGTTTTTGACCTCAGGGAAAATATCAGATACTGATACATACTCAAAAGGAAAAAAATCTCCATTTAACTAGAGAAAGCACTACTAAACCCATACATGAAGCTATTGTGTAACTATAGAGAAAAAAATATCCTCGTGGTATTTCTCTTAACATATGAAAAGCTGAATGCTCCCCTGCAGAACTAAGCTGTCAGATTTGAAAATTAAATTTTAACACTACCTCTCCTTCAAGTGTGGACTTCTCCTTGCTAATTTTTCCTTAACCAGAAATATGTCCATCATACTTTTTGGTAGTATGATAATTGATGAAGGTGGATGAAAAATGTAAGACCTTTTCTGAAATAATAAGGTATAATGTGAATTCTGCATCCTGTTCTAAGTCCTAAAATCTGTCAGCTCTGCAGTCACAGTGAGGATGCTGATAATAGCAGTAAGATTTCAGAAGCTGCACCAAATAAGTTGTTTTGTCCAGACTTGTCTATTGCATGTAATAAGCTCAATTCTATAAAAATCAAGTCATTACTGGAACTCCAGGAGTCAGAATGACAGTGACAAACTGCTAATTAATTCTTCCTCTGAAAAATGCAGTAATAATTGGATCAGGGAGTGATATGTGCATTGAAAAGCAAATGTATCCCCATGAACCTCTTTGGCCTAAGAGGTTTTTTAATATATCCATACTGGGGGTTTGGGAGGAAAGGCAGAATAGTTCATGTGTTCATGTCCTTTTTTTAGACAAAATACAGGCTATTTTAAACAACTTGCTTTTTTCACTCTCATAAGAAAAAATGTTTACATTTGAAGGCCTATCTGAACTGTATTGAAAACTGATACTCATGATTGTAAGAACCATTTCTCTTGGAAAAACACAGTACCACTCCTAGCCTCCAAATGAAGGCAACAGATGGGCAAAAAATAAGTAAACTGTGGAGAGAAAAAAATGGCAAATGAAAAAGAAGTCGACCAAAAGAGGCATCAGTAGTTGCTTTCTCTACAACAAATCCTGTTCAATTATTGGGCCTTCTTCAGAAGCAAACTGAAAAAACTTAAAGTACCATCTATTTGCTGGTTGTTACAAATGATACTATAGGGTTTATTTGCACCATGATAGCACCATACAAGTTCTCCTTGCTCAGATATAATACATTTAATGAAACTCTAATAAAAACCTTGGGTCATCTTTTAGTTCCTTTACCCTCGTTAAAAAAAGAAAAAAAAAGGAATACCAGGGAAATGAAGAAAATCCCACAGAACCAGTTTTCAGCCGAAAGTAAAGTCCTGTCTTTCCCAAATATACCCTTACTCAATCAATTTAAGATAAACAGCGAGTACACCTTCAGGTCACTTTGTGGTGGAAGAAGCCCTATATTGTTGATGACCATAATGGACCATGTCCATCTCCAGTTCTCTCCCACATTTCCTATTCCTGTATTTCACTCAGCACCACCCTGCCAAGCTCTCCCATGATGGCAGAGCTCTCTGAGGGTGCTGACACACCTTGCACAAAATATACTAGATTTAGCAGCTCCAAGACACCCAGCACACAGCAGTGTCAGTGAACCAATGGTGCTGCAGAAGAGCTCTATTTTAATTTTATCTCCACTGCACACAGCTCAGTGCTGCTTTTTTGTGCTGTTGACCCAGCACAACGTGGTACAGACTTAGCTTTAGGGAGCCCCCATATCTTTAAGCTGAGGTTCTCAATATCCAGTTTGTTCTATCAACTACTTGATTGACAGGATTGGCTTCTCTAATATAAATCTATTTGAAATATATGCCCACTATAGCCTTAATCCTTAGCATACATTATAGCTGTTATCAGGAGAGCACAGCTCACAAAAATTACAGGGAATCTCCCATATTAGCCACCAGTTCATGGCAGCAAATACAAAATAAAAAGCAAAACAAAAATCTGTCTCATGACTCAACACAGGTCACATCCAAAGTTGGGGCCACCCTTCATCCCAAGCCAGACCACAGCTTCCAGGGCAGGACACAAAGCCAGGTCCGATTCAAGCTCCAAACAACTTGCACTATACTTTTTAATGTTTCAATAAAGCAAAGCAAAGACCTTTCAGGGAAATTCTCTCTGATCAGCACAGCAGTTCTGAGCCCCACAGTTCTGTGCATTTGCCATGTGCAAAAATCCATTTGGTCTCCAAGGGCAGGAGAAAAGGAAGATCAAAGACAAGCCCCACTACACAGATCCCAGAGGAGAATTTGTCATAATCCCGTGTTCTATCTTTTACCTTGAAGCATAGAGCAAATGAGAAAGGAAAGAAAATGATGTCTTAATACTGTATGCAATTAGCAGTCAGAGGGAACTCACCCAATAATTTTTTCCAGATATTGTATAACTTTTTGGAGGATATATTTAACCCTCTCTGCTCCACTCTGCTCATTTCATTAAATAATATTTAATTACTTTTCAAAGCCTTGATGGCAATCCATTTTGACAGCTGTGCACCCAGGACTCTTCCCCAGAAGGAGAATTTCCCTCATGCATCCATAAAACCACCACACAGTCCTGAAACCTCTTGCTGATAATGCAGAAGAGCAAAAGAAACATCTGAGGAGTAATGGGATTGCCATTTCTGATTCTCTCCTCTCCTTCCCAGATCTCTGCACTGGGTTTTGTTGAGTAAAGGGGGTTGTATTTACTCTTTGTGTGTCTGAATTCCAATCTGAGTGGAGAGCTGGCTGCAGCACAAGATCAATCACAATTATGATGCCCACACAGTCCAAGTTATGGTCTGAGCTTCAATGCCAATGAAGAATTGCTGACTTGCATCGTATTTCGAAAGAAAGAAAGGAAATTTAGAAAGGGAAGTGCAGTACCTGAATTTGAAGAACCCAGATAATTTGTGCATGCTTTATTCCTCTCAAACACCTCTGTCAATACGAGAAATCTTTGAAGACCTGTATTTTCTGTCACAAATCTTTTCATCTGAAAAAGAAAGGCACACAGTCCAAGATTGCTATTTAAAGGAGCAATGACAAAACTAGTGTGGATCAGTCAAATCACTGGATCTTCTGTGGGCAGGCATACCTGCAAAATCAACCCACCTGAGAAAGCTGTTGAGGTAGCAAAGCATTATTTTTTTCCTATTTACAATTGCTTAAGCTTCTAGTATGTTTGTACCTAGAAGGATGGTGAAAAGAGATATTATAATCACATTCTGCAATTCAATTTTGGCTGTCTTTCCACCCAGGCAAAAGACTATTAGATTAAATTTATTAAAATGGCAGGTAAAAGGTACAGAAATTCTTTATATTTCTGCAATAGGTAAACTTCAAAAGGGAAAAGATTTGAAAGCAAGTTGTAATGACCAATTATCTGAGAGAAGCAGCACTAGGGAGATGCTGGAATCAAATTGCTCATTTAAATAAGGAAAGAATAAAAAGTTGCAAGTGTGACACCAAACATGGCTGTAATGGTGTGGGGTTAATTGGATTGAAGGGAGCAGCTTGGGCTCTCCAGCGTGCTGGAGCTGACAGAGACCACAGGCAGCAAAGAGCACAGCGAAGGGAGAGGCAGGACAAAAAGGTCTAACAATGTTTAGGCTGCTGGCAATTCTAAGACAAAAGAATTCAGAGAAAAAAAAAAGAATTGGCTCTGGAAGTTTTCAGGCCAGAAGATACTTGCTATTTTAAGGTATGGCACTTCATTCCTTTAGAAATAAGTTTATTTTGTGTGTGGGTGCATCACTCATTTGGATTCTCCTCAATATTCCTAATAAAAACCCCAAATTTGTAGATTTAGAATAAATTATAATAATTTCAGATTAAGATAACAATTATAGAAGTGAGGAAAATAGATAAATATATATTTACTGACTACATCTACATATTTGAACAAAAGTAACATATCAAATACTACAATTTAACTTCACATTTCCTTGCATCAAGCTCCAGTCAGAAATACCAGAAACCTTTCAATTATAAAAAACTGGCTGAAAGGTCACCCTTTCCCCAAACTATGGCTAAATAGATTTAATCTTCTCAGACTAGTATTACAGCCAGAGCAAAGTGTTTATGATCAATTCAATTAAAATGGTAATTTCAGGGGGACTGGCAGCTCTCCTAGACTGTAAAGAGTTCTAGTTTACTTGAAATCCCATGGCACAAGGTAATAATATGGGATGTTTGCAGTTCTGTCACTGTGGTAATTTTCCATGATATTACACTGAAACACTTGCACAAATATAACTGCAGATAACACACACCAAAAAGGAGGTATAATATTTAATTTTAATGTAATTATCACATCCCACTGAAAATACACGACTGAGATCAAAAGATAATTACAATACAGACCAGTGAGAGCTCTGTTTTAATCAGAAGCAGCTCTGAATCAAAGCATTCTGCTTGCCAAAGTGAGCGCCTTGTTGGGTCAAATAAGCTCACACAGTCCCTCAGAAGAAGTCATTGGAATTACATCATTATTTTCAGCTCTTGCAGGGTTTGATAGTGTAGCAGACCCTGAAGCAAAGCTTTGCCTTTGGTTGCAATTATATAAACTTCCCAGTTTTTACCACAGGTCCTCCTGAATAGTTTTGTGATAAGCCATAAGCATAAACCAGTAAGCAATTGTTGTTACAGAGATCTATTAATAGATATTTCTCTTTTAAAAGAAAAAAAAAGAAAAAAAAAAGATAATGCTAGTCACATTCAGCACTAATGCACAGAGCATTTTAAAGGGAAAACTGCCAACTTGAAATTTCATTTCCTTCTGATTACTTCAGACATACCCAGAAGCTAACAAAAAGAGTGAAGATCTGTATTTTTGTAACATCCCCTCCTCTCCTCCTCTTTTTGGCAAAGTGCTCACAAATGTGACAATCTCTGCTCATTTCCCTGCTTTTTTGGTGGCAAACACGTTGCCATGGTGTGCTCTGAGGCTGGGCACTCACATAACACTTCCCCTGGTTTGGCAGAAAGCAGCAGAGCGAGGCAGGAGTTCTAAGGGATTGCAGTGAAGGAACAGGCACACACTCAAGGGAAAATCAAGATGATAAATGTCATCTTGCTTATTATCATTGTTCTAGGATCACCAAAAAGAACTTTCAAAAGCAGTACTAGAAAATGAGTGGGAAAGGCCCCCAATGGACAATGAGAATTTTTCAACACATCTTCTTGTAAGTAATGTGAGAGTTTAGAAGTTTTTGCATTTGGACTTCAGTGAACTAAGGAAGGAACTGGTTGAGGACTTAATCCTGATGGTGGTCAAATGACAAAACTGCAGATTCACAAACATAATTTAGTAAGTTGGAGCTCTGTCTTGCTTACACTGCAATCTCTGCTGAGACCAAAGCCTGGCTAGGTGTACCTGCCCCAGCCTTCAGCTGAATAGCTGAGAGCAGTACAGCTGCAGGAAAAAAAAAAAAACAAGCTCAGTCTGGACTGCAAAACCCTTCAGAAAAGCAAATATTTAGGTTGCTGGCTGGCACTGAAATCAGCACTGCCATGGCTGAGAGTGCAAGCCAAGGCAATGTGCTTACACACTGAATGTTCTTAGCAATACAGAATTCACATTCTGTTGGTCTTGATACACCTGCAAGCACAGTGACTGCAGAGCTCACTCAGTTGGGACAGGGAGAGGGAAAGTAAAAATGTAAAGAAATATGTGCCAATATGAGTGAAAATGTATGCAGTCAGGATAGCATGGGAATCATAGAACCTTACCCCTTTAATGGCATCAAACACTGCGGCAGTAAAAAATTTTCTGTTAAAGCTCTCAGAAATCTAACCAAGCAGTTATTGATGTAAAAGGAAAAGGCCCCACACTAACCAAAATTACTGTCTAAATCTTTTGTTAAATTCAGCAAACCTTAAAGTAGGTTCTTGCAAGTGACATTTCACAAATCATATATCTGCTTTTTTTAGGGATGACCTGTTTGAATGTTCAACAGTGACCTGAGATTGTGGGTGTGCTGTTGAGTAAAAGACAGACAGATGGGACCCTGGATGATACACAAAGTAGAACAAAGCGAAGAATTACTGTCAGGTAATATACAAAGTCCCCAGTTTAGGACAATGACTTCATGAATACAGCTCCTAAAAGCACTACTCAGCTTTCAGCAGACATTTGGCTCAAAAGATCTCTGAAACATGGAGTGTAAGAAATCAAGCTGCTTTGGATTCCTAGCACCATCATTTGTTAAGATGCAAGTGCTGAAGGAACTGAAAGACACAATGTACACCAAAGAATGGGCAACTGCAAAATGAACAGTGCAAGAGAAAAGCACAAAAAGGAAAAATGAACTTACAGTTTCTTCAGGAAGTCTGAAATATTCTCAAAGCGAAGGGTAGGCTCATTCTTACTGAAACATACCCAAAGCAGCAGATCCACATTCAACATCTGTCGAGCAGTGACAGGAATGTAGAAGTGGAGATGAAACCCTCTGGGGGACAGAAACATGAAGACAATGTTATTCTGGCACAGAAATTTGGGATGTTACGTAGTTTAAGAAGCTCAGTGTGTTGATGTGACATTTTAAGGGCTGTGGTACTTTTGTGGTGGTTGGTTTTGGCCGCTACTTTCATCTATCTGACTCAAAGCAGTTAAGTGATCCCAAAAATATTTCTGCACCTCTGTGTTCCTTCATTACAAGAGGATCTGCTGCTATTTCCATTAATACAATCCTGGATGCTGGTAAGAACACACAGCTTAGCTTCTAATCAGCTGAAAAATTACAGCAGGAAGCAAGATATTCTTAGGCAGATTATAAAATTAAAATGTTCATGTGGGAGATGCTTTTAAAGTATTTTTTTCTTCCAGAGGAAAAAGAAAATACCCTCTCTTCTGTGTAGCAGGAAGATACAGCTGTAGTTAAAAGCAGAACCTTAAGAATATTTCAGGGTTCAGATTTCTTTTTTTGTATTCAAAGAGTTTTCTTTCCTTCTGACAGTAGGTTTCTTTGCCAATTTCCTTCTTCTAGAGTTTATAATTCCCGAGGTTGCCATGCTTTCAAGTGCTGTGCTGGGTATATGGATAATTACTGCTGTTGCTATTTGGGCTTAAATATTGATAAAGCTTTGCCTGTTTTGAAGCACCCTCCATTTCTTTTACTGATTTCTCCTCACAGACCTTTATGGAAGTGCAACTTTCTACGCAGGAGCAGGGAGCTTGACAATGTAATTTCTGAGATTGTTCCATGTTTGAAAAATCACATAAACACAATCATCCAGCCTGCCTTCAGTATTCACCCAGGATTTAGAAAGTTTGCCAGCTGGAAAACAGGAAAAGACAGGAGTAGAAATGGATTGAAAAAAACAAACACTTCATAAGAAAGATTTGCCAGTATTACCCAGAGAGCACCCTCAAATCCCAGCAAAAATCCTAAAATCCAGGCAAAAATATAATAAAAAAGCGGTTTGATGGAACCATGTGGACTTAGGGGATAAAACCCAGCTAGTTAATTTGAATTCAAACCAGAATTCTCAGGGAAAAAAAGTGTTATCATTGAGTTGAGGAGCAAACATCACAGTTTCTGCTGACAGATAAGCAAGAATTGAGCAGACCTTGAGGAATGAGAAGCAAAGGAAGAGAGAAAGAGGAATTACACTGCCAGCACCAAAACCTGAGGAAGACAGCTGCCATTCAGCACAGCAGCATGGACCTGACCTTACAACACGAGCATCAAGAGACCAACAAGATGTTATCTGAATGTTTATAGTGTAGGTAAATTTCCACCTACCTAAAGTCATTAACAAAAATTTAAGAGTCAGTGCTTATCTTTTGTTAACAGCAGACTCAAAGCATCTGTAGAAAAAAATGTTTGAGTGAAGGAGCAAAAGAAAAATTTCCAGAACTACATTTCTCAACCACATATCATTTATAACCAGCCTGGCAACATTATTGTTTCAAGGCAGGCAACTTTAGAAAATATATGACCAGATACCCAAAAGCTCCTCCACTTTTAGTTTGTGCATATGGCCTTTGAGCACTATAATTTATGTTACCAGGGCTCACTTGTCCAGATGGACTTTTACAATATCCTTCTCACAGCTCTCCAGGTGTTGCAAATAAATAAAACACTTTATTTCAGGGGGATGAGAATAGAGCAGGAACCAGTGAGAGTTGCCAATGCAGATATTTTAGCAGCAGCCATTACAAAAATGTGTTGCAATATTACTATTAAGAATGCCAAGTGATTCTGTATATTTTTCAAATGTCACACATGACAAGCAAACCACAAAAACTACTTTCAGTAAACTGCTGAAATCAAGTTGACTGCTGTTAATGATACTGTCACAGTGTCAAATTCAGTAAGAGAATTTAGGGAGTTTAAGCAATAGAATGATAATTGGCCCACCTTGCTCTGTGAGACACACCGTGCCACCAATATTAGCAGCCAACAAGAAAAGTGTGAAAGATTCAGTGGATTTCTACATGAGCAAATGGCCACTCCTTCACAGAGATTCAGGAGGCAGAAGAGTCTGAGTTTGTTGCATGAATAATTTGTTGCAAACCATTTATGACCTCGAGTCTACAGCATATTAAATATTCACACATCTTGTTCAGAATGAAAAAGGCTGGGGCATGTGAGAAGGGATTCTGAATCCTCAGCAGCCTCACACAAAGTGGGCTCTGCCTGCAATCACAACTTCTCCTGGATTACTGGCAGAATATTAAACACTTTTGGCTTATTATTTGAGACAGAACTCACCTTTAATATAGGGGCTATTCTAATTACTTGAATATCCTTCCTAAAACATACTCTGGTTTTGTCTATGAAGGCTCAGACTCACAGGAATTATTTCAGAGTTGCCCAAATCTCCTTGTACATATGCCCTAAGTGACTGAATCGTTGGTGCCCTCCAAGTTTTCCAGTCCATACTGCAGTTATTAAAACAAATTCAGGAGTATTATTGAAATTAAATGTCCATACAAACAATTAATTAGGTTTTTTTTTAACTGAAAAGGCCTAGTGGTATATTAGCTGGCAGAAATGCAAATCAGAGAAGCAGCAAAACCATCAAATGCTTCACATCAAGCCCACCACACATACAGAAATAGAACCATCTGTGGCCCTTCAGATCTGTAGATCTCAAATGACTGTAATCTTATCCTGAAAATTTAGTTTTCAATGAAAGTGTGGATTTGGACAGAAATTACTTTAGAAAGGTTTAGGTAAAATTAAGAACTTACATAGAACTAAAAACTTGATCAAAAAGTCAAATGTTCAAAAGAAACTCAGTGTGTTCAAAAGTATAGGAAGAAAGTCAAAAGATGACATTCAGCCCTAAAATAAATGATTTAACAAAATTTACTAAAATTAATCTGACACATACATGTGTATCCTTCAGAGACCATAACCAATATTAACTGCCTTTGAATTCTCTACCCCTATCCCTTTGAAAAGACAAAAATCTAAATCTAAAAATGAAACTGGGCATATTCTTTAATAAACAGGCAGCTAAGTTTGGGACAGAGAAGGTCAGTCAAAGCTGTGAAATTAGGCATTCAAAAGAAAAAACACAAATTAATCCAAGGTCACCCAAGAATTGTTCATTCCATGCACTGTTGAGGTTGCTGTTTTTTCTCCTTGAGACTTTCACAGTCCTGGGGACAGCCTCAGACTCTTCTCCTGTTCTGTGTTTATTCAACACAGAGACAGTTGCAGCATTGTGTGACTTATCACAATGAACCCACAAGACTCGCATGTTAAATATTGACTACCAAATAATCACAACAAGTCATTCACTGAGAAAAGAGCAAAATAACTGAGGGAAAAAAATAAAACAACACTCAAAAAAACCAAGTGATAAGCTGTGTGAAAGCATTATCTCATCTCAAAGGACCATCCATAAACAGAAAGCTAAATTCATCATTTGTTCCCTGAATTAGTGGCTCAGCTCCAAGAGATAAATTAATCACATTATTCTAGAAAGAAATAAGGGGACTGGTTTCAAATTTCAGACAAAGGATCAAGGGGCTCTTAGTTAAGGATTTCTCATCTTTACCTGATTTCATAGTAATTTCCCAAGTTAAAACTCACTGATGACAAAGGAAATCCTCTCTCTTATTTAAATTAGCCTTGAGACATATTATGAGCATATAATATCTAATCTTATGACCAGTTAGCTTCTAATTTCCTTCATATCTTTGTACATCACTGGCACTAAGGGTATGAGAGTGGTCCAAAAAAGTGCTTGGTGGAGTGAGGCAGCTCTGGAGCCCATTGCTGTGCTGGTCTTGGGGGCTCGGTTCTAACCCAGCCCCTAATGCTGAAGGGAGGACACACACCTGTTGATTAGGCCAAAAATGAATTTAATTACTCACTAGTGCTATGATATCCATCATCAATTTCAAGGTTTAAGTACATAGACAAAATGGAGTAACCATTTTGCAAAAAGCTCAATTTTTAAACTTTTTTTATCAGAATGTAGCAAACTACAACCTCAAGGTTGCTTGAGCTTGAAATAAAAACAAGGCAGCCCTTTTTCCCAGAAAATATCCCCTGTTCCCACTAGTTGTGTTGAAGTTCCACACATCATGTGATGGGTTCTGCCTCCAGCTCCTGCCCACAGCCAGACCATAGCTGGGAAACAGTTTTAGAAAAAATTAGTGTTTGGTAGGGAGCTTCACATCTTAACCAGTCAGTCCACTGCAGGTAAGGAAACTACAGAATGCAGTCAAGAACGAGAAAGAAACTCAAATTATGCTGAGCCGAAATATCACTGTACAGTTGTCCTATATTTCCAGTGATACTCCAGCATATTTCCATGAACACAAGAAAACATTCAGATAAAAGCAAAGGAAGGAATTGATTCTCTTCATGTTGCTGTTCATGCAAATTCATGATATACTGGAGACAAAAAAAAAATTTAAAACTTGACACCATTGTAGGAGAATTGGTCTGGAACCTGGCAAATGGAAGAAAATCCTGAATGTTTGGTCCATGTTGTAACAAATGCACAGTGCCAAAACAAAAGTGTGATTGTGTCAGGTATGTAATTTGTAGTCACAAAAGCACAGTTTTGGCCAGATGTCTTAGAGGCATTTGTGTTGTTACCATTAGAAGGGTAAAAAAAAATGAAAATTATATAAAATACAAGTGTCCAAAACAAGCCTGACCAGACTGAGCTGTTTCACATATACAGTATGCCCCCGCACTCTTTCATGTAAACTTTTGAAGTTTCTCACTGCAGATTGACTGGGGCAACCAGGAATGTGAAATTCCCTAATCCATCCACTTTCCTGACCATTAAACTGACTTATTTTGCTCTGTTAAGGAAAAACCTAATTAATGTACAGCGTGTGTGTTGAGTCACAATGTAGAGCAGCTTTGTGTCCTGCTCCTGTCAGTGCCTTTGGAAGTCTTTTCCAATGAACCTCTGCTGAAGTAATCACTCTGCCAAATATCAGTTGTAGAAGAGCTTGGTTTTTAACAAAAGGTCAAACAAAATTGCAGTGAAGGCCCATGGGATCCTTGCAAAAGGTCACTTCAGACAAAATGGATTCCCAGCTGAAGTACAGGTTTCACCACAGAGTATATCTTCAGTGGGCTACCTTTTCAGAGAAAAACTCTAATTCAGAATCAAAATGAATGATTATAATTTTCTGTTCACAACCATCTGTAAATGAAGAGCCATTTGACATCCAGTAAATGAAACAATCAAATCCAGCTGCATGACTTGCAGGCAGTTAGTCAGGCCTCCAAATAAAACACTCAATTCCATGGCTGTTTTACTGATGATGGCAAATAAAGTTACAACGTGGTGTTGCAGAACTGTAGTGATCTGTGGTATGAGGCTTTCTAAGACCTGCCCTCAAGAAATCTGTTTTCAGTTCTATGCTCGTTGAGCTGGATGAGCATTTCACAGTGAATAATTTACTTGATGAATTTAGGGCCATCCCTAGTTTTACAGACTTTCTTTGTGCTGACTTCTTTGGCCACTTTGTTAATTATTTGAAGTTGCAGAACAGATGGTTTGCT
The DNA here is from genome assembly GCF_028769735.1 of Zonotrichia leucophrys gambelii. Classification (NCBI taxonomy): domain Eukaryota; kingdom Metazoa; phylum Chordata; class Aves; order Passeriformes; family Passerellidae; genus Zonotrichia; species Zonotrichia leucophrys. The sequence goes on along the minus strand of NC_088179.1, from coordinate 19,421,101 downwards.
CACATATATTTCTGCATAATGATTGCTCATGAACACTCTGTCCTGGATAGTGCTTTGAATACTTGCTATGCAGGCTCTGTGACTGGATTTTTAACTCACATAGCACATGGGCTGGGTTCCCAACTCACTTTTCTTTTCATGTCAAATAACTAAATATTCTCCCAAACCACACAAAATCTTCCAAAAAGTGAGGGGAAAGTGTCTGGTTTAAAACAAAACTTCTTAAAGATATGTGTAAATTTCAATTTTTGAATAGCCTACCTGGAGCTATGAAAATTCAGATATTTATGTAGAGATATTAAGAATTTGATGAGAATGAAACCTGTATACTAAGGGATTGATGAAAATATATGCTAAGCAAAATAAGACTCAACATTTAGCAAAAGCAAATAAATTGATTAAAAGGTACCCACAAAGCAGACAAAAGCTGAGATGGATTTTACTGCTGTTGTCAGGAGAGATTCAGAGCTGGTCCAACAGATTGCCGGGCTTTTAACTGGAACAACAACAGCTCTCCTAGATGATGATGATGAAGCCATCAAATGGATGTCATCTGTTTAAACCAGGTAAGAATTTGGGCAAATTAGCTGTTGTTGAACCAGATATAATATTGGTCTAAAAAGCCCCTAGCAAGAACAATTCCTCAATAAGTCCCTATAAGAGCAAACAACAGTGATCCAATCCTTTTACTGCTAATGATGTGTTTATAGATATTTACCTCTGCAGCAGTTTCAGCAGCTGTATCTCGAATTGCCACTAATGCCTTTCTTCACTGATTAATAGAGTGAAGCTATTGAGATGTAGGAGTTCCACTCTTTTTTTTCCCAGTGTAACATTGCCATCTACAGGAAGCTCTCCCTTACTCAGAAACTAATTTCACAATCACAGAATAGGAACCACTGAGGATGAAAATGTAAGTGTCCAAAATTAGCCCTGTTTGATCAGCCTGACAAACTGTTATTTTAAAAATTAGCCAGTAATAATATGGCTCACCAACAAAAGCAGTGTATTAACCTACTCTCTGGCAAGTTATTAAGCTGAAGGATTGGCATTAATCTAGTTGAATAATACATTAGGACAAAAAGAAACACGTATTAAGGACAAGAGACTTCAGATTTAGTTATTCATCATTAGTTGATATGTAAGGTTCTCATATTGCCATACAAAAATGTTATAATATTCTGTTCTACAGATGATTCAGAGAAGTCTTTCTTAGCATCTGCCTGTCTTCTCAGTTTTGTAAAAGGATTCATGCAACACAAATAATTTTTCATCACTGGATATCTCTTCACAAGTACTAAATATATTTCCCAGAGAACCAAAAAAGCACAAATGCAAGAGCTTAATTTTAGACAGCTGCTTAATTTCAATCTCCGTCTTAAAGACAGAATATTTGTGATGTTCAATATGGCATTGATTCATTTAGAGATATCAGTCTTCTAGAGCAAACTCTAAAGACAGTTTCACAACTATTAGCACCCTTCTAAAGAAAGAAAATGTCTTCAGGACTGAAATTCTGTGTCAGCTGACCAAGTACCCCAAGAAACTCCACAAGCAGGGTGATATTTTATGTAGAAGCACTGAATTAGGGCTGACTAACTGAAATCTCTTAGTGAAACAGGGAAGAAAACCAGAATTAAATAGTGATCAATAAATAGTGGGGAAAAGCTGGGGAGGTGATAGGAGGCAACCTGAATGAAATAATCTGATTGAAAGTGTGATCTTTGATGTCAGAAAAAGTGGTTATTGACTTTAATTCAGGGAAGACAGAATGCTGCAGGACATTTTCATTTTTGGGAATCGAAGGAAGAAGTTAATCAGAGGCGAAAAGAACCAGCAGCAATAAAACAGACAAGATCTCAGATTTGAGGTGGAGACTTTCTATGTATGCAGATGAGTCAAAGACTTGTACATTAGTTCACTGGGGTGGCTTTCTACTTGGAAACCACTGGATGAATTCTTTAATTTACCTAGGAAAAAACCTGACAGCCAGTTAAAAAAAAACAAAACCTCAAACAAACAAACAAACCACACTGGCCCAAGCTAAACATTCTTTCATTTGTCAATTCACTAGCCAAACTAGAAAATCAATTACATTCACAACTCTATCTAGACACCTAATCCAGGAGACACATTTCTGGAGCAGACCAGGGGAGAAGGGGTAATTTTGCTACATGCAGAGTCACGTTCTGGTTTTAGGTTTCTCTTTTGGAAACTTCACACAGGCCTAGTTCAGCTAAAGAGATGACAAGAAAAAGCTGATTTCTTGCTATTTCAAAGCTGTCAGTCTCCCATACTTAAGGATAGTTCTAGGGCTTTTACCAGGGGTGTCAGCAGTAGGATATTAAGATCATTAAGGGAGTTGATTGAGCTGAAGGTGGTTAATAGCTGGAGCTGTGAGCAGACAGCCTCTGTACCAATGCTGCTGAGGACACAGATTTGTATGTTCACCTGCCACTTAGCTTGCTCCAGTTGACTCTGCATCGTTGCAAGCAGCTGATACCACACTACAGGTTTCAGAGAGAAGAAATTCTTTATCTCTGCCATGGCCAGGAGTTGACAGATGTTTGCAGAGCATCCCCAGAGTGTGGAGTCCTGGGAGCTGCAGCAGGGACGAGATTTGTCACTGCAGCTGCTGTGACCAAGATAGTGCCAGTAACCACTTGACTGCTGACACAAAAAGAAGCCAGCAACTCTCTGAACATGACTGTTTGGACAACCATAGCAGTCAACCAGGTCATGATATCTAGAGAGTGTGGTGGTGACAGTGTTCTTCTCCCTTGGTGAGGCCCTGCTATTACTAAATTGAAAATAAATTAAAATAATAATAAATTAGTGTCTTGAGAATGCTTGTTGAGTGTTGGACCAATGCTCAGGACCATTCTATTGTCCTGCACAACATATCAAACCCTTACTACTAGAAATGTTGATAGAACACAAAATTTCTTTTCAGGTTTGTTTTGATTAAAATATTTACAATTGACGTGCTTCTTAAGAATCACCAGTTGCCTAAAAAATTATTTGTGCATGAACTTCCATTTCAGAGCATATTTATTGCACCTGATATAGCTCAGAATTTTGAAATTCCTTGCAGAAGAAAATAATTTGTGGTCTTTAGAAAATTTTTCCAATTTTTAAAATAATTCTATTAAAAGACTGTACATCCACACATTCTTGAAACCAAAATGCTCCACAGAACTTATGGCAGTTATAAAGTCAACTATTATAATACAGAAGGGATGGGAGGAAAATTAAAGCTATAAAAAAAGAGGCAACAAAGATGTTTACACCTGCAGCTCCCTAAGGAAGCTCAGGAGGTGCAAATGCAGCCAGAGGTCACAGGCAGGGGTGGCATTGTGTCGGAACCCAGAACATCCCTCTGGCTGTCCTGAGCAGCCAAGACCCCTGCCAGGGGGCTCAGGGACCCTGGCACAGAGCCCAAAATGCCCCTGTGGTTTTGATTATGACCCGTGGACCAAGTTACCAACCTTAGATGAAGATCTGCAAGCCACAAGAGTTAAGTAGAATAATAGTGAATTTATCATGGGGTGAAAAAGTAGATTTTAGGGTTTTTAGAATGGGGGTTCAGGAGGCAAGATGGAGGGATCTAGGTGTGTCCAGCCTTTCTCCTTCTTCTTGGCCTCCATCTTCTGCTGTGATGTTGGCACGTTTAGGTTGGTTTAGAGTAGAAGTTCACTGTCTAACACAGGTGATGGGTATTGGAAAGTAATTGTAAACATTGTACAGGTAGTTTTTAGTATAAGGACATAACACCACCCTGGGAGCAGGCAGAGTGCCTGGACTGTCTTGCTGAACAGACCTCAGCAGGGCAGGAGAAAATAATTTATAGATAAGGAACAATAAACAACCTTGAGACCGAGAACCGAAGAGCTCTGACTCCTTCAAGCGCTGGGCTGGGAAAAGAGACTTTTAACATTTCTCGGGGTCACTGTGACCAGCAAGCGGCCCTGAGACAGCATTGGAGAGTGAGGGGTCCCCCTGAGACGAGGCAGGTCTGTGAGGGTAGGGAGGGGTTCCTGGCATGAGGAGATCAGGGGAAGATGCAGCACCTCAGGGCTCAGGCAGAGGCACAGAGCTGCTGCATGGATTTCATGGCTGGCAGCAGGGAGGCAAGGGCAGCACCCTCGCAGGGGAGAAATGAGGCTGATCCTGGCACACATCACCAGACACCCAGCATGGAACAGGGTGAATTTTTACCCAAATCATGGCCTGCAGAGACTGACCGCCATGATTTAGTGCAGAGTGGATCTCATAAAGTCCATGGAGCTCACACAGCTCTGGTGAGTTAGAGGCAGTGAGATGTCCTTGCCAATCTGTTGCTGCCTCTGCCCTGATCCCAATCCAACTGCTTGTAAGTCACAACAGGGAAGCAGAATAATGGCTTTGTGGCCACTGTCACCTTGGGCAGTTAGGCTGGGATGTGGGGAAATTACTGTAGTCAGGGCTGTGATAAATGCCTGTTCTTGAATATGCAATGAATAACTCTGCATTAGAATTGTAAAATATGTTATATTTTACAATTTATATTTAACATAAAATATGAACTTCTACTGGACCTGTGGGAAAACCTTGCAGAAGCTTGGTTGGTATTCACACTGCTAATCCCAGAGATGAATTGGACACCATAAACAGAACAAAAATGTTACTGAATAAATAGTTAAGGATAATGGCTTTCTATGCCAGAGAGGAAATAAATTATCCAACATGAGATGTTTTATAGGCCATAAAACAAAATTATTAAATGAAACAAGTGCCTCAAAAAACTGATCTAGGAAAATGATATGGTATCCAGTTGTATTTTTGAAAAGAGAAGGGCTAATTAAAGGGTGGGAACAACAGATTTTTTTAAACTTGATTGCTCTAACTAGAATCAAAGACATCCGTACCTGGTGAGCAAAAGGGCAGTCCTAAGCAGAATCCCTAGGGAGCCTAACAACAGTGAGCCAAAGGAAAACTTTATTTTAGCGCCTGTGGGGAGCAGAACCTGCTCTGTAACAGATGGTCCCTGTCTGCCTTCTGACATCTTTAGCAGCACTAATCTAAGGCACACTTGGGCTGAACTTTCCTTTCTTCTCTGCCTGAGAACTACAGCACCACCACAGATAAACAGCTCCATCAGAGCAAAGTTCATCCACACACATCCAGGTACACTTCGGTGGCCAGCACACCAGAACGCCCCTGGCATGGTGAAAACATTTGATTTACACCCATTCAGAGACATCACCAGGTGACAAAAGTAATGGCAACTAATTCTCCTGCAGGCTTTTTTTGCATATTCACAGCTTCTACCTGGTCCTGCCTCCTCATGGATGAACAAAATGAAGTTCTGTCACAGACCAAAGCAGCCGCAGATGGGGCAGAGCAGAGTCACAGAATCACAATGGTTTGGGTTGAAAGGAAACAAGACCATCTCATTCCATTCCTGTGCCATGGGCAGGGACACTTTCCACTATCCCAGGGTGCTCCAGTCCCTGTCCAACCTGGCCTTGGACACCTCCAGGGGCAGCCACAGCTCCTCTGGGCACCCTGTGCCAGGCTCTCACCTCCCTCACAGGGAAGAATTTCTTCCTAAATCCAATCTAACCCTGTCCTCTTTTAGTTGTAAGACTGTGGGTGGAAGGAAGAGACTCCAGCAAGACCCCAGGTACTGCAGGTTAAAAGATTGCTCTGTCTTTGTTTCAGAAGATTTAGGTTTATCCATTTTCCTTTGATAGCAATGCATTGCACAACTGTGCAGTTTTCTGTCTAATCAATGTCAGTTCTCTAGAAATGTTAGTCCCCTCAGCAGCCTTCAAGGTGGGTGATTTCACAATTTTAAGAGTAGGAAGTGTGATTCCAGAGCCATTCTTTCTCTCTGCCAGACAAGAAGAGCAATGTTCAGCCTTAGGCTGGTCTTGTAAGGAAAATTTCCAGAGTTCTCACTCTAATCCATCTCCTTCACCACACAGCAAAATCTACATTTACTGAACTAATCATCTGAGTGACTTGTCTGGGTACCTGGAACTGCAATTTGAATTCATCCTGTGGAAAACATAGCCCAGAGTCATAGGTCCTATGCCAGATATGAGACCTCACCTGTATTCCCTTGCTCTGCTGCAAATTGCAATCAATTACAGATTATTCTGAGTTCATATTTCATATTTATGATTTCCTGTCCTGCCTCTGAGGCAGTTAAGATGAAGTTGGTCCAACCAGCTCTCCTCTCCCTCCTGCCTGGAGAGAGCTTCAAATCTCTGTCTCACAAAAGCTCTTAATGCTGCTCCTGGTAACTCACACTCAGCAAGGACTGGGCACACCAAAGACCTCAATTAAAGAATCTCATATTTTAATCTCTGGAAACTAACAACCAACTCCCCTTTTGAATAAAAGGGATGCTAAAAACTGGGCTCTTGGAGGGCCTCATTAATCCCTGCTGTAACTTGATGCACTTTACACAGTATCAGCTGACCTGTTGGGACATTCCCCAGCATCACTGCAGAAGCAGCATGGTGACAGCAATTAGGTCACCCTCTCCAATTTTCACATGTCCTGATCACACAAGGACAATGTCAAGGCCTAAATTTCCAAAGAGCCAGAGCTCTGAGCTGACCACTGCTGCAATATAATATGCATGAAGGTCAGAAGCTGCTGTCGCCTCAAATGTGTTTTTTGAACAAAGTTATTTTCTTGGCAGAGATATTCACTTGAGTATATTACTAAACTGAGGAAAATAACATGATAAAATGGAAAAAGGCCATGTAAAAAATGAGACAATCAGGCTAGAACCCCCAGTTCATTTTGACTGCATCAGCATGCTCGATCCAGCTTGTAAACCAGCCTTAACAGAGAAGCATTTTCCCTGTTTGAATTGCATTAAGAAGTGGAATTAGCTTTATAAATATAAATCAGTTAAATATAATGCAATATTTATAACATGGTATCTGATTTTTCCCCCTTCAGGATTCCATTTAAAAGGAAATAACAAGGAAACAGTGCTCTCAGAAAGACAGCGGGTTTACAATTTATGCTAATTAATTTTCATATTGACACTAAACTAAACCCTGCATTTTATTTGACTGCAGCAAGGAAAAAAAGAAAGGTAGATAGAAAAAAAATAGATTTTCTTTCTCCTGCAACAGATAATTCTGCAGAAAAGGCTCTGTTTTTTACCAAATCTGTTAATCCTCATTCATTTTTCTTTTGCCCAGCATGCAGGTCACTACACCCAAACCAGTCCCAATCCCTCTCCCAAACCCCCAGACACAAGGGCAAAAGCACAAGCAAGAAAAATGGTTCAATTTATTTGAAGCCCTGAAAGGCTCCAATCAAGATTGAGAAGTCATTATTCTAGGAACTATATAAAAAGAGAAATAGCCCATCCCTGACCTGCAAGAGGTTCCAAATTTTCCATTAAATCAAATAACATCATTCAAAGTTGGAAGAAAAAATTCTATTCCTTGTAAAGTTAGGAGGGAAAAACGCAACACTATTCTGTGGCTAGAAAGTCTGCTTGGGATTTGGAAAAAGAATTATCAGTTGGCTACTTCCATATGTGTTCATTGAGGAGTCTGTGCCAAACTCATAATTGCTCTAAGTTGCTGAGTGTCATTGATGCTACATCAAAAAGAAACCCAGGCCACAGAGGTTCATTTTCTATTGGAATTATTAATCAAAGATCTGCAAAATCCTGACATGAAGCTTTCTTCCAGCTTTGGCTGAGTCAAATTCTATTTGGTGTTCAAACAGATGCATTTTTCCCTTCTTCCTCCCCACATATATGCTCCATCTCATTTTGGCAAGATTGAAACCGCTGAAAGTGGTAATATGCAGAATTATGTCTTTGATTAGAGAGGCCAAGAAAAGCTGAAAAACAACAACTTCACCACACTGACCAACTCAGGCTCTGTCAGGTTTGACCCTGTCCTCCAAATATTTACTCTACTTTGTTATTACTTTAATTATTCATTCAGGTTTTTTCTACTGTTAATAGAATTTGCCCATCATATTGATTAGTTTATTTAGTTCAGCTGGATTCGGAGTGTAAATAAGATTTTTTTTCCAATTTAATGGCCCCTTTGCTCCACTGACTCCATTTTGTTTTTTTTTTTCCTCCCCCTAATTTTAATAGAAGCAGCAGCACTAATTACCTGCCCTCATGTCAATGTTTCCTCAGCAGCATCCTCCAGCACTGAATTGCTGGTTCCTTATTGTTACTGTCATTAGCACTGAAGTACTCTTATAAGGAACATTTCACTCAGCCAGCCTGAGGTTCCTGCAACAGAAAAAGAATAATTTCTTAGTTAGAATCAGGATGCTGTCTACCCTTAATGAGACAGCAGCACGATTAGAAATGGAGATGTTTTCCATTTCCCATCCATATTTATTTAAAACCACATTTCAGTGAAGCAAACACAGGCTTATCCTCTGATGTGTGTTGTGCCTATTCAAAAAAAAAAAAAGTGAATTCTTTATCTCAGGTTTGCAGCTTTCTCAAACATCATAAAATCCTAATTCACTTTTCCTTATTTTAATGGTTTTCCCAGTACAGTTTTTAAGCAGACATGGAAACTGGGTTTATCAATGTCTGGCAATAACATGGTGATGTAGTCCTCACCTGAACAGGCAGGGTCTGCACTATGCTAGCAAAGATATCTACAATATTAACAAAATGCCTCATATTAAAATCTATCTCCCACATCTTATCTCTCCATAAGAATAAACTGATTTTTGTTTTTTTATTTTTTTGCCAGTATAGCTGTTTAAGAATTTTATTTGATTGAGACAGAAAGCAACTCTATTTGACTGCTTTTCTATTTTAAATATTTGCTTTACTCGCTGTGTTGCCTTACATCTTCCCCATTAGTTAAGTCATCTTCAATATTTAGAGATGGTTGACTTTGCTAATCCTTGAACAATCTTGTTTTTAAAATAGCTGCCAAATGACTTGGGATGGGAATACTATGAAATATATTTGGCATCAACTTATTACTGAGAAGAACAATGTTAGAAATTTGAGGAGAAAAGAGAAAGTCTAAGTATTCCTCCAGAGAAAGGTGACATATTGAACAAAGGTGGCAGAAAGGGTGGAGGAATGGAAAGAGGTGAAAGGGAAGGTGATCACACCTATTGGAGGAAGAGGATGACATATTGGAAGATATAAAGCAATGCAGGAACTCTTTTTTCTCCTATTAAAATGTGTTGCTGGGCACATTGAGCTCAGGGGTATTAATCAGGAAAGACACCTTAAATGGCCAATTTGAGCTTTTGGGGGGAACTGAAACCTAAATGAAACCCAATAAGATGTGTCCTAGAGTGAGAGCCAGTGAGTACTGCAGGGGTGACTTAGGGCTTGTGGGGCCCACAAAAAATTGTATTTTTTGTGTAGCTTCTTCATAAAGCCCATCCTAGGAGCTCAGATGCATGCTCTTCCCTGGCCTACCTGGCAAAGTCTTGTACGGTTTTAAATCTTAACACAGAGGTAGAGAGAGAAAACTTCACCTGAAAACGTTTTCTGAATTCATGACTAGTGCCAAAATTCTTTAGAATTCTCAATAACTGGCCTGTTATTAATCCAATATTAAAAATGTCCATGGCACACTAAGTCTGTCAGCATGGGAGCAAAGGGGTTAATTTGGATGGATTTGCAAAGTGGTTTAGCTAAATTGCATTAGATATTTGTATTAAGAGTTGAAAATGCCTTGATTAAGTTTTCTTTACCATCCTAAGTAATTTAAGTTAAATCAAATGAAATTGAGGACATTTTATTTCTGACTGCGAACGTGGGCACCGAATTTAACACAGTTTAACTAAATCTCCTTATTAGCGGCTGAGGCAGGGAAGGAATCCTTGACAATTTCCACAGCTCCCAAAAGAAACCAAGACAGCCCTCTCTAACAACACTTCATTCCTTAAGATACTTGAAATCTGTCGTGAGCATTTAAGGAGGGCCAGGAGGGAAGGGAAAATGTATATGCCTCATGCTGCAACATTATATAATGCCATCCAACCCCAGAGACAGACATTGGACTGCTTCCATCCCATATGGCAAGGCAAATGTTCTCCCAGTTTATTATTAATAGTGCTGTGACAGCACTGTGACTCAGCATCAGAAATCATTATTTTAAATATCTTCCACCAGAACTGACTTGGCACAAATCTTTTTGCCACAGAAGGTTGGTCCTGACTGAAACCTTCCACCCAGCCCTGAGATGAGCACAGAGATGCAACAACCTGGAGATCCACTTCCACATGGAAATCAAAGTGTGTCTAACCTTCAAGGAGTTGATATAGCATTTTGAATTATACATCAAGGAGAAAAATTTAGTGGGTAAATGTTAAAATCATTAAAGTAACTTTTCACTGCAAATAGAGAGTGAATGCCTCATCCCAAGACAGCTATGAGATGTATCAGTTTAAGTTTTTAATCCCTAAGTATGCATAAATCTCTCCAGTCTCATCTCTTGTCATCTTCTTGTCAAAAGAAATTTCATTTCACTTCCACCCATCACTGCTCCCCATGGTTTCTGAAAACATTCCACTTTAAAATTTTATCATGGGAAGGGGGAGGTTTTTTCTAGATTTCATGCAGGGCTAAACTATGAAATCCTCAAAAGAATTTATTAAAAAATAAAAACAAAATTTAAATAGAGGCTTAATACAGTTAGTAAAAATATAAAATCATAGAATGACTGATATTTTAGAACACCCTTGATATCTTTCGTCTCTCTATCTACCTCCATTTTGCTTCCAAAGTCCAATAGAAACTGCAGAGATTGATGCACATTTTCCTTCATTAGTGTGTGTGTGATGCTCTTAGAGGGGAAAATGGATAGATCAATCACCCAGGCTGACTCCCAAGGACTCCTTCCTTGTGACATCCCTTCTCCAGCCACAAACAGCTCATTATTTCACAAAACCTACCAGTATCTAAAGGCTGTAAAAACCCCACCCACACCAGATGACATCCATTTGAAATTACCTGATCATTTCAGTTGCTTGTTACTTTCTATGTGTTTTTCCACCTAATTTTTTTTGCATAAGGCAACACACCCATTTATTTCTGCAGGAAGCAGGTTGATGGGAGGTCAACCTATATAAATAACTTTATAAATGCACATAAGCAGGAGCTGGAAGCACAAGAAAGATCTATGCTTATTAGAGCAGGCATGGCACATGCATAAGACATAAATACAACCAAGAGCTTCTCTTCATTACCTGTGGCTGTTAAATCCCAGTGAAAGATCATTTCCTACTGCAGATCCAGTTGCATGAGCTCCAGCATATGGGATGTACTCTCCTCTCAGCTCCATCCACACGTAAGGAGCCAGCTCAATGCGTGACAGAGCAATGAATTAAGCATCTTCTACTTTGCTTCAATAGAAATCAAGTTTTAAGGAATGACATCTTACATAAAATATTGCCTGTCACCTGACATTTTCCCCTCCTAGAAAGAGGGGGAAAATTACAAGGGTAAAACATAAAATAATAATATTGCTCATAATAGCATCCTAATATCCATATGAGGATGGACATTAATTTGGCATTCTATAACATCTGCAACTTCAATGGTCATCTATCACTGTTTACTAGGATTATTTATCTATTTTTAATTCTTTGGAAGTAACTCTCAAAAGAGGATGAGAGACAAAGTTTGCTTTTAGATTTCACAGATACTTGCAGAAAAAAGAAAAAATGAACTTGTTCCCTTGAGCTCCCTCAAAGGTTTGAAAGGACCCTTTTGTGCCTCACTTTTCATGTCTCTGCCTCTTCCTGGTTCTCAGTTCCTCTCTTTAGGATTTTAAAGCCTATTTCAAATGCCATGATCAAACAACAATAATTCCCAAACTCACACACTATTTAGATCTATTCCTCCTCTCTCTCTTCACATCCCAACCACCATCCCAGGATGTTATTTGTTTTTTTCCCCACAGCCCCAGCCCAATACCTTGTTTCCATCTTTGTCTCAGCCACTTCCAGCTTCCCTCTCCTGCACCTAAACCTTTACCAAATCAGTACCTGTTCTACACTTGCCCTTCTGCGTCTCTCTTTTTCCCTTAATCTCTCATCTGATCCCAGTGCCACTCCAAAGAATTGGCTTCTCACTTGTCCCTTCCACTTCACTCTGGCCTCAGATCACCTCTGTGGCCACTCCTGCCCAGAGCTCCCTGATTTCCCTTCCTCTGCTCTTAACCCCTGCCCCATCCCTTTGAATTCAGTGTGATGAATGTGCTGTGGAATGCAAGGAAAGGAATCCCATTTGGATGGCATTTGGTCACTGGGTAAATGCAACCCAGGAGGTTTCATTGCTTTTCCTTTTCCCTTGAATTTTTGGTGACACTGATTTTGAGGCAATTTTAGGAGTAAGTGTACTGTACATCATAAGTACACAACAGCTTCTGGCTGCAACCCAGCAGAAACCTCCTACATCTCACAGGTGGTTTGGGAGCTGCAGATGGAGAACTTCTGTGGGGGGGAAAAAAAAAAGCTAAAAAGATAATCCATCCTTATTTGTCCTTTCATTACTATTGGTTCTTACCATTTCTCTGTCTCTCTGAGTGCTGCAGAATTGAGTTCAGCTTAAAGAAAGCATATAAAGAATAACAAGCTCTCTTATTTTGCAACATTATTGTGACTGTTACCAAACTATTTATTTCATTAATTTCCATCTTTCCTATTCTCCTCTGCGCCACTGCAGAGAAATTTGGTCCTGGCAGGCAATAGCACAGAAAATAGTGCCCCAAAGGGGCTTCTGCAGGGAGAAATGGAGTGTGCCAAGGATAGAGCAGGAAAGGAAGGGGAAGGGTGTAGAATCACAGAATCTTTCAGGTTGGAAAAGAACTCCAAGATCATCAAGTCCCATCTTTGACTGATTCCACCATGTCAACATTGCAGTTACATCACTTCTTGAACACCTGCAGGGATGGTGACTCCACCACTGCCCAAGGCAGCTCACTGGAGTGCTGGACCACCCTTTCAGGGAAGAAATTCCTCCTGGTGACCAACCTGAACCTTTCCCGGGGCAGCTGCAGGCTGTGCACTCTTGTCCTGCTGCTCGTGTCCTGGGAGAAGTGGCTGACACCCACCTGGCTACAAACTCTTTTCAGAAATGAGCAAATCTTTAACAGCTTAATCAGACACCAACTCACCACATTTTACAATATAAATTTGAAATTATTTTCATGAGCCACTAAGCTGCCAGTTTTTCCTGACCAGGCTGAATTTTCCCTGCTGAGCTCTTCCTTAAGCAACACTTTGCTGACCAACATGTCTTTTAGCAATACCAATTTTAAGCTTTTCATCCTGCTGCCCAGCTCTGCCAGATTCTCACTTCCAAATAGTGCATTAAAGTAAGAGCTGCTGTATAGCACAACATTTGTCATCTGGTGAACGCTGATATCACAGCCTGTAACACCAAATAAATAAATAAAATCTACTCCACACTGCACTGGGGAAGAGCTTCACTGAGGTGTACAAAGTCATGGACTCCATTTGACAATGTGGAGAATCTTTACTCACCAAACTCCCACCAGCAGAATGAGAAACACACAGGCATGAGATACTCAGATAAAAGCAGGTCCTTTTTTATGTGGCTATAATTTGTTGACACAAGCTTATCAAAGCAGACAGTAACAGCAGGTTAAAAAATGGATTGGGCAAGTTCATAGACAGTCAATTTAAAAAAAACTCCAAAACTGTTTTTTCCGATAACCCATCTGCTAGTTTCAGGCAAAATTAAAGGTAAGAAGAAAAAGCCATTTATCTTTAAACTGACTTCAAATTTGCTTCTAATCAGCTGGGAACTTTGTTTGTTGTATTTAAGAAAAAAAGAAAAAGCTAATTTAAAAGAAAAATAGAAATGTATTTCAAGTCCTATTGCTTTTGTTCATTTTCAGCAGACTCAAGTACTTAGACTCTCAGAAGAACATAAAACAGTGAAAATTGTACTCATAGTAGATGAAAAATGTACCCACTGCAATTATTTTATAATTAAGCCCTGATGGTGTAGCATTTAGAGTCAACCTATCAGAACAGTCCAAGTCTATAAACACAGAGCTGGAGTTGTGAGTGCTCTGCTTGTTAATGTTACTGTTAATGAAGGAGAAATCAAATGAGACCAGGATGCAGAAATGTTATATGACTGTACCTTGGACATTGCTCCTTGGTGATATCTCATTCTCCTCTCAGAGAGACAGATGTGCAGCAAATGGCAGGTAACAGCACACAGGAGTTTGTTGCTCTGGTTTCGGGGTCCAGCTGTGCTCTATCACCACCTGCCAGTGTTCCCTAATGCTGCCCACTGGACCTGTGTTGTGTCCATACCATTCCATGCTGTCTGGATAACTAGTGAGGCACAGGGCATGGTCTGTGCATTCAGGAGAAATGAAAATAATAACATGGGCACTTAACCCAACCTTTCCATGCAGCTGTAACCTCTCATTAGGCAGCAGCCTCAAGCAGGCTGGGTTTTGAATCATTGCAGTGTCCCTGCTATTTGAGAGGCTGGGAATTTGCTGACTGATCCCAGCATTTCTCACTATTAAAAAACCAGAGAATTTTAACAGAAACAAGTCCAGCTCTCACCAAGTATAAAGCAAAAACAGCCCTGCAAAGATCTAGAAGATGTCAGCCATTGCTTAGAAGTAACACAAAGCCAGTGTCAAAGCAAAATACACGGTGAAGACACAGGTTGTGTCTTCAAACAAACTCTAGAGCTGGGGCTCTTAAATGGAGATGTTTAAAATACCCATTTTGCATATTTTGTACATATCAATTTGGAAAAAATATCCATGAATGAGTAACAGTTTGGAATAGTGACTTGATACTCTTTTTACTTTCATTAGTGAAAAGTATATTTCAACAAAATAAAGGGAAATGTGAACTTTAGACTCACCAGGTTCTTCACAACAAGGCCATGGATTTAAATAGGTGGTATAAAAATAGAGCTGGTTAATTTTACATCCTATTCATACATTAAACAATAGATACAATGAGGACCTCAGTAAACTGACATGGTTTTGAGAAGTCCAGTAACATTTCAGTTATGTGCAGAGCTCATCTGGGCCCTTTGTGCAGGGGATATTTTCTAATAAAGCACAAATGTGGCTAAAAATATTTTCAATCCAATTCTAATTTGTCTTGCCACACAAAAATAGCATGCAGCACGATTAATATGCATAAAACATAAACCCATTAATGGACTGCATTTAGGTGAGTTAAAGGAAGTGAACCAAGATCATCATAAATCTTCTTATGTGCTTTTGGTGATACACTGACAGGTAGGAATTAAACATGCAAGGAACTTTTATTGAACTGTCCAGATCCTGTTTACATTCAATCAAAGTTGCCCACTTTATCATGCTGCTCTTGACATTGCTGTGAAATAGATAACAGCTAAATCAGAGACTGTCAAACTGAAGTAACTTTCAGGAATTAAATGGTAGTTCTGAATAAAAGCCATAATAGAAATGCACCAAAAAAGGGGGGAGAAAAAAAAGCCTCTAAAACAATGGGAATTGTTTTAAAACAGTGGGAAACTTTAGATGATATAGCAGAGACACCGAAAGTCCCTGATATAGGGATGGAATCGAGCAGATTGTTTGGGCAAAATGTCATCATTGGAGCTTTCTTGTGCCTTATTACACACAGACTTCATCTGGGACTCTGCACAGCGCTGAATTACTATTTACAGCAATTTGACCTTGAACATTAGAGTTGCATTAATAGAGCCCAATCCATGGAACTGATAGATAGTTAAGAGGCCAGTGAAAATGTATAACAGATTTTTGTATTCAAATAGGAAAGAAAAAGAAAGAGAGACTTGTATAGATCCTAAAAGGAAGCATCTGTTCATAAAACACCTGGACTACCAAAGGGCAGCCTTTTCTACACAACAGTTAAGATGCAATACATTATTGATCAAGCATTGTAACAAGTTTAGCACCCTTTCAGAGCTCTCATGATGCTCTAATTATGGGATGTAAATTGGAATCTCTAAAACATGTGAATTTCCTGAAGATGAAATCTAGCCACCCTCAAGCATGCTCGATTAACTGAGTGACAAAGAATTGCAAGCAGGAGTTTAAAATTCAGTATTCATTCAAAAGAAACCAATTTGAGGATTTCAAATACTCCACTAACAGCAAGAGACTAGCAGTACATAGGCTGATTATTTCACATCCTAAAGCTTTTCTCACCCCTACATTTATAGAGACATCTGCAAATGCTAATAGAGTTCTCTCTAGGATGGGGATCATTAAGTCAAAGTACTCAAGCACAATGGGCAATGAAAGATTGAATTGGTTAGTGCTCATAACAATTGACAATGATGCTAATATATATCAGCACTTCACGGAATTTGTGCAGTGTATTCAACATCTGGAGACTCTTCCCTGGATTTTATGCAATCACTATAAAACTTTAAATAAATACTGACTAACATACACATTTCAAATATATATCTGTATCCTGTTTTTCATTAACTGGGCCCATAGAGAACTTGGGAAATCCATGGGAGAAGAGAATAATGAGCCCTTTTCAAGCTGTGGGCAGCCAGAGAGGTGGTACAGTAAAGTCTTCTGCTCCTGCACGTGATACCACCACCATGTCCACTTGAGACTTGATTTTATACAAGTTACAATCACTGGGACATTGTCCTTGATTCCTAACAAGTTCAAGAGCTCCCTCCTCAAAGTGTTTTCAGTAGGGAGGTGGGAACCCCTGAGGAGAAAACCCCCTCACTCTGGTGGTGAGGTCACACTCAAAAAGCACTGGGGGGTTTCAGGTGGAGGATGAGTGAAGGTTCCTGTCTCCCCTCAGGTCTGACAGCAGCCTGCAGCAGGTTCCTGGGGAACAGGCAGGTCCAGGGCACCATTCCACCTGCTCAGGCTGGCAAATGGCACCCTGAGCTCATTGCATGGTAATTCATTTGACAGAATGCAAAATTACACCAAAGGGATTGCCTAAAGCCTTCCTCTTCAAGCAAAGCTCCTCTACCCATATTGAGATCTAAAGGCTCAGTTTTCCTCCACCTTGAGGAAAATATATCCTATAGATACAAATACAGTTATGGATCTCTCTCGTAGCTATTTGCCTTCAAAAGGCAGAATTAAAACCCAAAACAGATTGAACTGCAAAAATGTATGTCAAATTCTTGCTTGAGCCAGAGCTCATAGTTTGTTTACATATCTACACACATGCAGCTGATAACTTTCCTGCACAACCACATAATATTTGTTTTAAAATAAGAGCTTTTTCATGAATTTTCATCTGAATGCATTACTGACTGTGAACATATATTATCACTCATCTGCACATGAAACTTTGGGACATAGTGTTATATATAAAGCTGAGTATAAAGATATCTCTTTATGTAGTTCTGTTTCTTTGCAACATCTATTTGTATTTCTTGGGTAAGCACATGAGAACAACATAACATATTTATTGAAGAAAGGTACTGACCTACACCTGTCATAATAAAATTCTATTTGTTTGCAATCTGAATATTATTCACACCAATTTAAATTATTGAAAACCTTCATCTAATCACTACAAAAATATGAGGAATGGGTTTATGATTTACCCTTGTGAAAGACACTCATGTTTGTCTTTTCTCTTTAAATTATGGAATATAAAAGTAATTTTTTAAACAAAATATTTCTTTTGTCAGCCTTTTATACCACCTCATATAATTTGTCAGTAAGAAACAACTGCAATAGGATTAGACACCTCAAAAAACATAGGACAGGTTTTATGGCATATTGCAACACACTCTTGTGTCTGTTAAGAATAAATAAAAGTATAATCTACTTCATCATGATTTTCCCTTGTTTGTGAAATTATGGATTTCTTTTCAATCCAACAAAAAATAAAATTGGAACATTTCTGCTCCATATATTGTTGCCTCTCAAGATCAGCAGTTCTCTTTTTCACACTGTGATGGATGCTGCCCTGGATTATAGAACACAACTATACCTGATCTGCCACCTCCTCGATATTAGATTCATTGTATTCCACAGCATGAACTCACAGTCAAGATCCTGAATATTGCTCCGTGATAAATATCACAGATGACGAGATGGTTCAGTGCCAATGTTATTTTCGTGGTGCTGGCACATCTCCTGAGCAGTGTGGTTGGTAGTAAACACTATTTCAGTTGCAAAAAGTTCTCAGGCACTGCTGTAGCACTCAGAAAGAAAGTAATTTTTACAAGTATTTCAATATACTTCATGGAGTTTTTTCCTCCAGCAGCTCTTTCTACAAATCAATATTCCTCTCTCCTTCCTTGAAGGTCTGTAGGAGCAGGGGGTGATCCTGTCGATACTTACACCAGTGAGAAGTTCAGCTGCACTGGTGCCCTGTTTTATTCAGCAGCACTATGCATACAGTGAAGTGCTGGCAAGACTCATGGCCTTGATATATCAACTCAGCTCTTCCCTGAAATACAACCAACTCTGGGATAAAGCCTGATAAATATTCAACAGCACAGGGAAACACTACACTGCAGATTTAAGACTCAATCTGGCAAATACTTACAACAAGAGTATATTTTCTTCACACTGCTAAAGAAAAATACTTATACATATAAACGTATTCATAGGCACAAGATTGCAGAGTACAGGGCCCAAGAGAGGAAGGAGAGTGGAGGAGAAGGAGGGGAAAGCCTTTCCAGTGCACCCCAGGGGCTTCATTGTGGGTTGAATCTCTTGCCAAAACACAGAGAGGATGTCAGCTGGCCAAGTCGGCAGCAGCTGGAACCAAAACCATTCCAGAATACTCTATACCAGGGGTGGGGGTGTCAGCCCAGCACTGCCCAAGGTGCAGTGAACCCAGGAATGGGATGGGCACTGCTGACAGCAAACCAGGCTGTTTGAACATCTGGGCATGGAGGTGGAAGGGAGCAGGCAGGAGTACACACCCTTTGTAGGCATAAATTGCAGGATCTATCTCAATCACTTGTCCCTCTCAGTTTCACCTCTGTCCCAAGATTTGGTAAATATTTTTTAAATAATCCACAGCATCAGAAGGTCTTCAAAAAGCTCAGCTCACGCACATTTTCACAGATGAGATAAGATTTTGGGTGTGTAATGGCTAGTCTTTGGACCTCTGATCAAGTACATCTTCTATTTTTTCATAGGAAAAGAATTTCTTCACTGATCTTCCCTCATTTCAGCACTATAAAAAGAAGCCACTTTAAACACCTCTCTGGCACTGCTTCCCAGAGAAATGTTTCCCTGTTTCCCTCTTCATAAAGGTCTGTAATAAAGAGATACCTGTAAGCCATCCTTTCTAAAGATGTATTTTCCATTTAATAACTCAAACAGAACTAGAATTACAGGAAATGTGTTAATGGATTCCTTTTTTCATAGCCCAGGCTTAATTCAACCTCTTCAGTGCACAGAAGTGGAGAATTTTTCATTCTCTTTTCTTTGGGTATGCAGCTTCAGTGAAGTATAAGATGGTCTCTTCAATCTGCAGAAATTCACTGTCAGGAAAAGACAGATCTATAATATTGGTGATCAAATATTAGATATGCATTGCAAAACTTGCTCAGGCAGTTATTCAACAGTAGCAGGCTGGAGTCATCTGAACCAGTCTGAAAAGGCTGCTTTTGTTTTATTCTTATGAGCAGTGCTGCCCCTTACTATAGGACATTAACAGGTTTATCTAAAATCATAATGGCACAGCTGCAATATTGATTGATTTTTGGCAGGTTGGTTGGATTTGTGTTTTTTGTTCACTTTTTTAATGTGCAAAATTGGGGTTCCCATTTCTGTCTTGTTTAAGACTGGACTTTATCCATAAAGGGACGTTTCACCCAGCTGAAGCTTTAAAGAAAGTAAATGTCAATTCAATTTGTCATTTCATCCCACACCAATAGAGGAACATTCTTTTTTTTTTTCTTTTTCTTTTTTTTTTTTTCTGATGAAAGTGTCTTGGCCCTCTGGCAAATTAATATTAAGAGACAACTGATATTTCCAAAGCTGCTTGCAGGATTTGGGCACACAACTTCCATTTTGCTCTTGATGCACCTGAAGCTATAGAAGTGAATAGGTAAAAAACCTACAGCAAAAACTGCAGCACAGCCCATGCTTAGCTATGAGCTCACCTTGAATCACATTTATTTGTAAGAATTTGCAAGATCAAGCAATCCCTGATTCATTCTGCTGAAAATACCTTGCTACCAGCATGGTGTTAAATTATTTGGGGCTATGTCACATGCTTAGACCTTGAGTAATGCAAGGCTACTACTAAACAGCAATATTTCTGTTCCTTGGAAGGGAAATGTATGGATGCTTGCTGTCCTTCACATGCAGTTATACTCAAACTATCATCATATTTTGGTTGGAATTCAAAATGAAACTGCTATACCTATGCTCTCCTTTTGTGATTTTATTTACTCATGTCTAAAGTTCTTCTCCTGACCAACATCTCCCTAATAATTCCACTTATCATTATATTGGTAGAGAAGGTTTCTAGGGCATCTACCACCCCCATCTTTTTGGTTGTAAAAAGAAAAAGAAACAATAAAATTTCAAGAGAGCAAAGACTTTTAAAAGGGCAAGGGAAGAAGGAGGCCTCCAAAGCTTATAAAAACTTTCCCTTCACAATCTAATATATCTGGACAAGCCCAAACTGAATTAAACTTCTGAACTTTTAGCCACTTATACACTGAGTGCATTGAAGGTGTTCTTTCTATATTTTTAGGAGAAATAGAAGCCACATTTACCATTTTGAAAATGAATGTTCACTTTAGTTTGGTTTTTATAACACTAAAAAGTTGGGTTGATGAGCATTTCCTCTAAAATTGCCTAAAATTGTTTCTTCTGCCAACAGTCTGCAGATATATTACTACCACCTATCATTGGAGTGACAATACTTGCATTATCCAGTAAAATAATGGGGAAATAGGAAAATCTAGGTCCTGAAAATGTTTGAAGCTGGCTCAATAACTCATAGATTTGTTGAGGTTCAGATTACACTTATTTCTATGAGTAATTACCTAAGACATTTGGGACAATTTTTTGGGACTTCCTTTTAAAAAGAATGAAGATTAAGAACTAATTGTGTTCCCTTAGGATATAAATATTCACTTTTGGAATTAAAGGACATAAAAGACATACCCCAAATTGTTTAAGATGTATATTATACAGAGCAATCTGTTCAATAAAGGTAATGTCATCTGCTTCTCATCAGTTTTGACTGAAAAAAAGACTTAGATAGAAAAGTCCCTTGTCAACACTTTTTTAAATGAACAGAAATTCAGACTGGTTTTTGTACTTTTTGTCCCAGTCAATACAGTGGCTTCATGGGATTAAAATAAATGCAAACTCTGCTAAGGTCACAAGCTATTGGGCCAAGGTAGCCCAAATTAATCAATGCACAAAGATATCAGATAGATACCTAAGAGAAACCAAGAGACACCTAATATTCCTGAGCAGTTAAATTTCAGGATAGTCCCATGGGTAAGGGTATAAATTCTGCTGGGGTGTTAGAAACACTGAAAATACATTTTCAGACAAACTATCTGGTGGCCTGTCATTCCCATCAAAGTCTTCATCAGAGCTATGATAACTGCAACTTCTTTAGATTTTCTGCTGAGAAAAAAGTTAGAGACAGTTTTTATATACAGCTAAGCTCCCACCAAAAAAAGGAAAAAAACCCTTCTAGCATCCATACACATTGAAAGATAACAGCCACTGAATGAATTGCTATAGCAAAATCTAAAGGGTAAAATGCCACAGATCATGTCAATACCTTCAACTCTGAGTGCAAATTCTAGACAACATTAATTGGCTCAGCAATTATCCTGCATGGACCTTGTGCTTGGCCCTGCCTTTTCACAAAGGTCACTGGGAGGCTGTGACCCTATTAAAGGCTGCTGGAGGACTGTGCCAGTGGGGCAGCACCAACCCTGCTGCTCATGGAGACACAAGGAGAGCAGCCCAGCTGCAATTTAACAAATGGGCCTTGTTTTATCCACAGCTGGAAGGATGAGGTATAGCAGGTTATGTTCTATCTGTGTCAGGAGGACTTTCCTGGTTTGATATGCTCTCATATGTGCTTTTATGTAAAGTGTTTCTTTTTAGATCAGTTTTTTTTAAAAAGGATAGCAGCAAAGAGTGAGTAGGTCTGAGGCAATTATGTCTCAAAGTAACAATAGGTTTTATCTTTGTATATTCTGGGTAAATCATTTTCCTCACACTAGGAAGGAATGCCATCCTCTGCCAGCAGCATACTTCTGAGAACAGGGCTACACTTAAACTTTTCATTTTTTTCTTCACAATCCTTTATTTTTCAGATACTGCATTTATATAGTCAAGATTGCACCCACAGGGTGAATATTTGTGTGCTTCCAACTCACTTCAGAAACCTTTACCTCCTTCTACTGTTCTACATAAGAATTTAAACACCCACTGCTCTCACCTGGTACATTTTGTTAGCTGAAGAAGCAGAAAACATTCAGCTTATATAGGTTAAACTCCTACTCCTCAGATAAATCCATGTAAAGGATGGCCATATGGCATATACAGAAAAAATACCTGTCCTGGTTTTGGCTGGGATAGTTAATTTTCTCCCTAGTAGCTGGTATGGGGCTGTGTTTTGGATTTGTTCTGGAAATGGTGTTAATAACTCAGGGATGTTTTAGTGATGAGCAGGGATTTCACAGAGCCAAGGCCTTTTCTACCACAAGACATTGGGAGGGGACACAGCTGATCCCAAGACCCAAGGTATGTCCCAGACCACATGGCATCATGCTGAGCACATAAACCTGGGGGGAAACTGGCTGGGGTGTCTGCTCAGGAACTGGCTGGGCTTGGGTCAGTGGGTAGTGAGAAATTGTCCTGTGCTAAATTGCTTTGTACATTCCAACTCTTTTGTTGTTATCATTATTATTGCTGTTATTGTTGTAATCATTGTTATTATTTTTCCTTCCTTTTATGCACTATTAAACCTAATAAATTTTTACCTCAACCCACAAATTTTACTTTATTTTGTCCCTCAGCTGTCTGCCCCATCCCCTGGTAGTGGGAGGAGGTGAATGAGAGGCTGTGATGTTTTGCTGCCTGTGGGTTAAATGCTGACAGTACCATAGCTCCTCATTTCACATCACTGTATCCTTTTCTCTGATGGAATTTTTGTCAGAGTAACATTTCATGACTGCTTTCTATGTCTACCTCATATTTTCAAGTGTTCTGAATCCTGCTACTCTCTTCACTTATGGTACTTCCACCTAAAAAATCCACAATAACCAACAAAAACCTTAATTACATTTCTAAGGGACAAGCTGATGTGTCACCTAAAATCTCAGCATTAAAATTTAGCCTCTTACCTGAACTTCAGTCAGTTTCTGTTGTGTGACACATGCAAAATGAAAACATTCATAATTGTAGTGTTATTGTATTTCTTAAGAGGGAGAATTTACACCATACCTTTCCATTTTGAAGAGTGAATCTGGAAAGATTCTTATGCAGGTTTTGGATTAAAAAAAAAGGTGCACAAGAAGGAAATATGAAGGAGTGCTGAAGGAAACCACCCCCTCAGGTGCCTCCTTTCAAGGGAGGTAGGGATGCAAATTGTCACTGCAGACTGCTTTCCACTGATCAGTGGGATCACTGATGGACAGGAGCAGAGTAATCCCAAAACCAGCTGGTGCAGTATTTGTCCTCATGAGGCTGTGTCCCATCCCCAATTCTACACTCCTCTGTTTCAGGATGGAACAAGAAACAGCACCAAACCCACACATCTTACAGAAAATGTCCTGAAAACTCTTCAAACAAAGAAATTTAAAAATATAGCAGTCCAAGTTTACCATTCTATTACTCATCTCAGGCTCACTCTTATGGCTCTCTGTACAGTAGCCTAGACTTGCAGAATTAATTTACTAGAAATTTCTATTCTGGAACTTGATATGGTAATGCAGTTTTAGCTGATCCTATGTAAAATCCATGGGATTGATGAGTATACTTGCATCATTCCCACCCCCTGCTCCTATTTTAATGCGTAAATTAACTTTTGAGAATAAAAGTCTTTTCTTTGTGCCTTTACATCTCTGTGTCATGGTGTAACAGCCTATTTCTTGTGCTGCAATTGATTACACTTACAGAGTGAGGAGAGAAATTTGAAAGCCTCTGATAATGGAAATACTTGTCTAAAAACATGTTGATAGGAAATCTACAATCTAAACACCAGATATTATCATTTTATAGTAAAATCTGGATTCATTCTTATTTTATAGTGAGAGCAGAAAGATCATGTGAGGGGGACTAGTAGTCTAATTAAATGAATATATTAAAAGTTTCTGGTTTTGACAGGTTAGGGGTAGCTGTCATTCTTTTCAGCACTTTGTGAATTACTTCTGTCCTTCATTATCCCAAAAGATTATTATTGCTCTGTTTCTTGTGAGTGTAGCGAACTAGAACAGCAGAGATAATAGGTTATTATAGGAAAATTTCGCTTTGACATTTATATGATAAATTTGAAGTCAATTAGAGGGAAAATACTCCATTAGATAAAGTGAGTGTACCAATTACTGCAGTGAAGAGTTACTGCTAATGGCATAATTGAAATTTATAGAGTGGTGGTCCCAGCACTGTAGAATTAGATTGCATAAATGATGGCAATAGCAAGCATGTAAACATTTTTGTTCCTAGCCTAGGCAGTGGATGGAGGAAGGTATTTTTTTAGGATTCCATCCTGATGTTAAAATCCAGAGTTACCAGGAAAGGACTGATGTGAGACACTCCCCTTCTTCCTTAAGTTCTAGCAAAAAGAAATAAAATTACCCTTTTTGGTAAAAGTTGTATGCATTTTCAAGGGAATTAAATAAAAGGAATCCTTAAGAGAAAGTAAAAATAAAGCTTTTATGGTAAGAATTAAACAAATACATAACTTAATATGAACACCAAGCTACAGGGGAAACAGAAAAATATTTGGTCAAATTTAGGTATAGAGGTGGAAAAAGGGGGAGGATTTTTGCCTTAGATATTGGATGAAGAAACAACATGAAATTCAGTTTATAGCAGTTCAAAACTAGATGGAGAGATATGCTGGAAGATAAATATTAGAGAAAATCATTTCAGACTAGAGCAAAAGGACAGATTACCCAGGATTTGATTAAAAACTTGCCAGTCATGCTTTAAAATATTCTGCATTTTCTAAAAACCTTAAGGCAAGCACAAAAGTTGGGAAAACATTACAAGTAGGGAATATGCTGAAACCCCTGCTTGTGATGTGCTATTTTTGTGTTTGTTTCCTCATGTTCATACCCAACTGTTCCCTCCTGCCTCACCTCCTCTCACACTGACAAGGACCCAGCAGGAGGCTGCACTCTGCCCTGATACATCAAAGGCTGGTGATCGAGGCAGTGCTGGACCAGATCCGTGCTGGACCCTGCTGCCTGACCCCTCAGGATTCCAAACTCCTCCTGCCAACACAAAAGGCAGCTCTGGAGTTTCCAGCAGCACCCAGCAAACACCTCAGCACGAAGGGCAAATGGATCTCTGTGATCACCACCCGAAATTCTGCGGGTTCAGTTCTGGAGCAGAAGCTAAAGCTGAGCCAATGTCCATCCTGTGCAGTGCCACGGCAGGGCACAGCTGTGGGACATGAGGAACACCAGCATGAGGCCTGAGAAGGGCACACAGCACTAATTTAAATGCCATTGTCACTGTGCCAGCCTATCAGTGTTTCAATATGAAGAGGACCCACATCTCAAACATGCTGCTCATCTCCACTGACTTGGGAGGAGTTAGTGCCTTGGTGAGGCCCTGGCACAGGCTGCACATCCATCTCTGGAAGTGTCCAAGGCCAGGTGGGACAGGGCTTAGAGCAAGCTGGGCTAGTGGGAGGTGTCCCTGCCCATGGCAGGGGGTGGGATGAGATGATCCTTAAGGTCCCTTCTAGCACAAGCCATTCTATGGTTCTATCATTCGATGAATTTGGACATCCACCTGCCAAAAAAATTAGTTCATTATGTGCCAAAATAGGAGTTAAGGCTTAAATTGAAGCTAACTCAAGCCCCTCAGCTTTGATCACTTTGATTAGGGTGCACTAACCTGAAAACTCTTGGTGCACATGCAGAGTTGGATCTGTGACACTGTGCTGGGCTCTGGTGAGGTCTAAAGGATGCTGCTCTGCTTTCATCCACCCTATAGGAGGAACAAACACGGCTTTACTCTGAGGTGTTATTCCTCAGGTAAACAAAATGTTCCTCAAGCAGCAGAACCCATAAATCTGGTTCCCTACAGATTTGGGTCTTTTCTCCTCTGAGCCCACACTCCCTGTCAGCAGCACCTCTGTTCCCCTCTCCTTCCCCTCACTCCCCCTTTGCCCCAGGGCTGAACTCTGCAGGTGAGAAGCAATCTCTGCAGAAGCCAAGCTGGAGGCAAACACGCTTCCCAGCAAACAAAAAAGCTCCACAGGACAAGTGTGCAGTGCTGGAGTGCAGCCTGCCTGTTCCCTGGGGGCTAATCTGTGTCTCTCCTTCTCCATCTGATCACAATCTTTTTGCAAAGATAAGATACTGGGAACATAATTTACTTTCTATTCCAAATTTCCTAGCTGGTAACTGGAGAGAAAAAGGACCCAACAATCACATATCTATTGTTTCTTTTAGAAAGCAGGTGAAAAATAAATTTGAGACACTATTTTTCACTAATGTAGCTAAAATAAAATAGCAGATCTCTATTATGGGAGCAAAAATATGTGCTGCAGTTAAGGTTGCTTTGTTGTTTCCATTATGGACTCTGTTTCCGGAGCTGCCATCACTTCTTCACTAAAATTTTGCTGCCTATTGGGTTTTCTGCAGTCAGAAATAAGGGAAGCAATAGTCCCCATGCTACTTTGCAGAGTAAGGAATGAGACAGGAGCCTAAAACATTTCTGGCTGGCCATTTCTGGCAATTTCTTCTTCACTTATCCCACTTATAGGACCCCATCTCACCCCTGCAGCTACTGCAGCCCTAATAGTATCTTAGACTTTGACATTTCCTCTCTGCTTTCAAAAGCCAACTCTACACACTTTCAGATAGAAAATATTACCAGTTATTTAGCTCCACACACAAAACCCATTCCTTCCAAAATGCTCTCTCACAAATCCAGCAGTTACTCCTACTCAATCCAGTTTCTACTCAACTCAGCATATTTCCAATTTCTCTTCTGTAAGTTTCACTTCCCGCTCCCATTCCACCAAGCACAATGAGACGTGCGCAGTGCTCCCCTCCATACCCTGCCAGCCTAGGTGACAGATTCTCATATCCCTGAGGAAAACTCATCCCTTCCCACCTGCAGTCCTTATCTCTGCACCCTGGCCCAGGGGCACAACTGTAAGAGAACACAACCATGAACATCATCCGTGAACATTTCCTTATGCATCCCCAACAGCTGCCTGCAAGGGATGGAATCCTCCAAGGAGCAGCCCTGACATGCCTGTGCTGTGTTACCTGGTGTGTCAGCTGGCTGTTGAGGGACATTTCTCCTGCCTGCTCCCTCAGCAGCAGCCTGCAGCCATGCAGGCTTTAGTGCACAGCATGCACATCAGCACACGGAGCTGTGCTGCCCCCCTGGGCTATGGTCAATGAATGAAGCGTGCCTCAAGTGCACTGGGACTGAGCCTGTCCAAATTGCTGGTTCTGAGCATGCCAGCCTGAGCTTCAGCCTCTTGTGCTTAATGTTATACAAGGGACTACTTGTAGAAATAGAATGGAGATTGCCTCTTAATTTTGACTTACTTTCCTTTTGGGTACAACACTGCCGTTTGAGAATACTGGTGTGGTTTTCTCCTTCATTTCCCTACACTTAACTCACAACATTGCAACTAAAATTTCACCAGTTTAAAATGCTTTTCACGCATTGGGCTTTATTTTCCTTTTTGATCTTTGTTTAAGAAGAGTTTTTTGATGAAATTCAACCTGTGAGCAGGAAGATGTACAGAGGATGGGCAGAGATTTAAAAGCTCCAAGGCTGGAGTTTTATTTATGCTAAATATTGCTGACTCCATTTGGTCTTTTAGCCAACTCTGATCTAGTTTAGTTCACTCTTCCTAGGCCTCCTGCCAAAGCAGAGCTTGCTTTTGTTTAGTATGCTTAGTGTATTTTTATTATCACGTCAGTGCTGTATCCTTTGCCCTACTGGGGAGCTTTATTGCAGTTCCAGTTTATTATTTCCTATGATCTGCTCAAAGTGGAATGCAGCTTTTTAGGGTTTTTTTGCTTAACCATCTAGAGTAGCAAAATGAAAGAACAATTTGCAATTTCACTGCTCCATAACACTTCCTACAGCAGGTGAATAACTGGATTCAGGTTCAAAACAACTGTGCATTTGAGAATTTATTGACAAATGCTTTGGTGGACTAGCAAAGAGATTTTTTGGCTACAAGCCTACATTAGGAGTTGACTCAAACACTAAAGCCCCAATTCTCTTTGCTGTAAACCAAAAACAACAAAAGTAAAAGCAGCAGATCAGCATGGAAAATGACACATGAATCAAGATCTATTTTCATCACAGTAAAATGAGAATAAACCTATCTGCCCCATTTTATCTCTGTCCAAATGAACAGAGTTAAAATTTAACCAATTTTTTAAAAGCATATAAATCTTCTAGACAGCATCCTCTCCATTTCTCTTTTCCTTCCCCAAACAGCAATTCTAAATAGCATTGCCAGGTAGATACATTGAATAAGAGACACAATTACCTTCTTTTCAGAGCTATTCCCTGTATGCAAGCACCCCAGACAGCTTTGGACTAAAATTATGAACCAGTATTGATGAAACAATTACTTCAGCTTTTATGTTCACACTCAAGGATGTATCAAAACAAGCTCTAATGGTCAGATTTCAAAAGAAGTTGGTATGAGAGCTCCAGCTGGGAACAATGACAGCAGCTAAGCCTGCAGCCCTTTCAGAAGTGCAGCCTGATGGGATCCAGAATTGTGAATCATTCAGAATAGGATATTTTCTTCTTTTGCCTTCTTTAAAGCTACATAACCCTGTGTTTACTTGCTGCTTTACAGCTTCCTCTACCAACAGCCCTGTAATCATTAGATGAATTACCCAAGCATGGCAATTACTATAGAACAGATGCTCATAAAAGACCAAAAAAAAAAAAATCTCCCCCCAAAAAAACAAACAAAAAACCTAACCTTCTCATTCCTACAATAATATAATACACTTTCTTTGTATATCTGATATTTTTGTTAATACTGCTAGAAAAAGAAATGTGCACTTGCAGTAATTCTTTTACTTAAAAAAAAAAGAAACTTTTTAAAAGGACATAGAAATCTATTTCTCCCATGATTAATACCTAGTACAGAAGAGATCAAACTACTTTGAAATATCCAGATTATAAATAAAGAAAATATCAAGTGCAAAAATTCTTAAAGTGTTTGATTTAGGAGTTTATGGCCCCATTTTAATACACCTTCAGCTGGATGCCAATGGGCCTGATGAGCAATAGGAACCTACATCCTGCTGTTCCTCCATGGGAGTTGGACCTTCACTGTTGTTAATTTTTTGCAATTTAAATTTTCACGCCAACTCCAGTTCACAATAATCATTGCTGATGAGAAAGCTTTGTTTCATTTCCTTTGAAGATGACAATGACAATAGTACTTGCATCTATAAAAAGGTTATTCTGGAACATTTGCCAACAAAAACAAGCACCTCCACAGTCATTTCCATTCCCTGCATCTCCTTTTGGTTGTTTTTGGGAAATGTTCCCACTTCCTGTTCCTGAAATGTTTTCTTCAAAGCATGTGGTGCTTAAAAACCAGGGGACTTTGTGTTTTTTCCCTGTTCTGCATGATCCATGTAAAGCAGCAATCACCAAAAGCAAAGAAATTAACCCCCCTCTTTTTTACTTCTTTTTCCATCTGCTCTCAATGGGTACACCATTTTAGAAAATAAATTGGTGATATTAGCTGTTAAATCTTGCTGAAATTATTTCTGTGGCATGTAATCCACAGTCAGTGCTTTTAGAGTTTATGTCCTTGAATGAGCAAAATACTCACTGAAGCTCATGGGGGTTTACCCCAAAACATTACCAGGATCTGGCTGCAAGTGGCTTCCAACCATTGTGTAATTTTGTTTCATTTTCACTTTTTGCAAAGTACTTTTGAAGAGTCACTTTAACAAGGAATTTCATTGTCTAATGGGGCATGACTGTTCATGATAGGATTTCATTTTAAATTCAGTTCATTATGGTGTCATTATGGAAGATATGACTTGTCTTATTGCATCTTATCATTTACCACGATTTTTATGTCCATTATTAGTTTGGATTTCCAAAGTAAGATATTCACTCAGCACCTGATTAAATGCACAGTGGAAGTCAAAGTGGAAGATAAATTACCTTATGGCAAAAAAAGCAATGATCTGAATCTCAACAAATCTGGTCCTTTTCCAGCTCAGCCCTGTTCTTACTCTGGGCATGTTGTTTTACTCTTTGTGGTAAAGCTCCTCACCAAATGCAAACACAAATACTGCACCAACCCCACCTGTCAGCCAACCACTGGAGACTGAAAACTCTCAAGGAAAAATCCCCTCAATTCTGCCCACGTGCCATGGGCAGTGTGGATTGTGCAGCCTTGCTGAGCCCCTTGATGCTGTGCAAAGGCAAGAAATGTCAGCTGCAATGACCAGGTGTGTGCTCCTCTACAGCCTCATTGTGTTTACTCTTCACCTGCTCTTTGCACTTAAGCACTACTTCTTCACTTTTATCAGAACAGCTGAAATTTTAGCCTAATAAAATGCCTTTTCTTCCTCTGTCAGGCATCATTTTAGCCTCTGACCACCTTTTCCTACTGAAAGTACAACAGCACCAAGGTCAACTGCACCATTTCCAGCAAGCAAATCTCCTTTAAAACAACTGGCTGCTGTCACAGTGTCAGGGCAGCCAATGGTGTTTCAAAAATACATTGAGTCTCAAGAGACCTTATGGAGAAATTAAACTTTTTCTGTTGCACTGTATTTAGAACAGAGCCACACACAGCTAGATGCTGTTTACTTAGATTTACAGCTGTGCTCAAGCCACACACAAAAAAAGAACAAATAACATGAATGAACAATTCATGAAAGAATTTTCACAAATCTTTAAGTATCATTTTGACAGGGATGCTCTCTTAAAGCTGACCAATGTTTATTTCATTGTGGCTGGAAATGAAGCTCAAAGCTCATTCACTTGTTTTTGTTTAAGCTCTCCATTAAAGGCTTTATGATCTTTCTTTTAACAGCACAGTCACAGCAGCCCCTGCCCTTCTCCCACTGGCCCTGCACGAACTCTTCAAGGTAAAGGCGGGCAGACAACATCCTGATAAAAAGTGAATTCATCCCCAAATGGTTATTCAATACTGTCAGCTAAACCTAAAATTGTGCCAAAAGGAAAAAAAAAAATCATTAAGAAAAGAGTGGGTTTTTTTTCAGAATGCTTAAAAATCAGATTTTTCAGCTTTTCATTTTCAACTGGCATTTTCTTTATTCAATGCCTTCTTTTTGCCTATGTTTGGATAAAGCCAAACCAATTCTCATGAAATTGAAGTATTTCAATTTGTGTTGAACAACCAGCTTCTGCTTAACAAAAGTAAAGTTTTTCCAAGTCTGATCACTGCCTCTCCATCCATTGCAAAGCTGAATACCATCAGTAACAGCCATCTTGCTTGGATTGCAATTCAGATTTTCCCCCTTCAGTTTACATTTTTGGCCAAAACACTGAAAATGCCTCACATTTGCCAAGCTCTATTCAAACACAAAGGATTGTGGCTGAGTGCTGAAAACTCTTTAGAGCTCTGGGAGATGAGAAGTGCTCCAGTACCTTTGCTTTTGTTTGCACAAGCTGTAATAGAGTTGGTAGACTCCACATTTCAGTACCACATATTTGGGACACTCAAGGGATGTTCTCCAGGCAGTTTCTTAAGCTTGTTGTAGCTTTTATGGTGTGGAAGCTTTTATTTAAAATCAGCTTTCATGTATTATGATCCAAGTATCAGAACTAGACAAGATGGAGATTTGTTCAGTGCTGAACTCTTTCAAAGATCCAATCCACATTTCTGAGATGAGAAGCTGAAGCAGCAGAAATATTCTGTGTATTAGCAGCTTCAAATTCCATCTTGCAGAAGTGGCAGATCACATCAGTATGCACTTTTAGATCTATTACAGCAATATCAGCAGTCCTTGATTTCTCAAAAATGGTGTTATTTGTGAAGGTAGAGCAAGCTGTCACCATCTGACAGGTTTAGATTATTTCACTGGGGACAACCACTGCAAGGCACAGACAGCAATTGATTCATTTCTCATCACATGAGCTCAGCACCTACTGCAGAGCCAAGCTGGGTTAATGCAAAATCAAAAGTTACCACCTTTGTGCAATCTTTATTCACTAGCCATAAATGCAGAGTAAACCCCATTTAGTGTTAGAGTTTGCATCTGAAGTGCCTTAATGCTTTACTGCTAATTAAAAAAAGAAAATCATTGAGCTTTAAAATCTAACAAATCCTGTGCTCCTTTATTCCAAAACAATCCTACAAGTTGCAAAGATGCCACATGCTGAGCTGCTCATCAGGTGGAGAATCAGTGGTTCAAGGGCAAGCACAAGCAAATACTGAATGCTGTTTTGCCCCTCAATGATTAATTACCCCTTGTGCCTTTCCATTCCCATGTGGGAGAACGATGCTCTGGGATTTTGTCTCCTAATAAAGATTTTTGAATTCCAGCACTACTCACTTCTTGCAATAGTTATTTTCACCCACACTTTGCTGCATTTAGATATTGCTAAATCATCAGAGAAAAAAAAATCTATAAAACAATCAATAATGGCAAATATATGTGCACACGTTCCACTCCTGTGCATGTGCACAGCCCAGTGCATACCTGGTTTACTAGACTTGCCCAGAACATCTATTATCATTTAAATCATGGGACATGGCTAAGTCACATCCAGGATTCTGCAAATTCAAAACTACTGGATTCCAGCCTCTTAAAACAACCTTTGAGAAACATAGCCTGAAGATTTCCCTTAAGTGATTTTTCTATTGTTTAGAAAAGGGTGGTTTTTCAATTGCTGTGTTTGTCTCCTTCCCCATCTGCAATGAAGTTTAATCGTTGCTGCACGTCTGTAACTTGTGTCTCCCTATGGCTTTGGGGTCTGCTTTTCATTTTTAGTTTGACTGGTGACAGACAGCACAAAGGAAAGAACAGGAAATCTCTGGGGAAACAGAAATAGGTCTATCTGGAACAATTTACATTGATTAATTTCATAAAGAAAATTAGCAGACTGATACTGCTAAAGGTGCTTTTACCCCAGTATATGATACAATGAACAAATGTGATTTCCTTCATACCATGAGGACAGAAATTCAGAAATATTTACAAATCCCATAAATTCAAAACCCAAAGCATTTGAAAACAAATAATGAAAAACCCATACTTCTTTAAAAACAACCCCTCAGATTAATAATTTCAAAGTTTAAGTAAATCTTACATAACTTTTTGCCCACATGGAAAACCTGCATTGTGTCTAACTGCTGGACACAATTGAGTGAGAAGGAGAACATCAGAAGGAAAAATTACCATCTCAGAGCTCAGCCCTGAAGTGCCACCCCTGAGAATGGAAATCTGCTCCTCCTCTGACCCAGAACTTATTCACAATATTTGGCAAGTACTCCTCTCACATGGGAACACTCCTGGATTCCTGCTGCCTGGGCTTGGGCACTTGCAGTTGGATTGGCAGGACTTGCTGAATGTCATCAGCTGCAGCTGAGAACAATTATAGCTGTGCTTTAAATGCTAAGATGTCTTTTTTTAAAAAAAGAAGAAAAAGAAGAAAAAACTCATTACATTTTGGTGTAGAAACCCCAGACTGGGTGACATTTCCTGCAAGTCGAGAATTTTTGGCTTGACCTTTCTGGGCTCCCATTTCCCTGGTGTAAAGCAGGAATGTCACCTGCTACTCTGGAAAGTGTTAGGGGAAGGTGAGTTCATCCATAATTACAAGAGCTTTAGAAAACATATTGAAAGCCCTAGAGAAATGCAATGAGTAAGTGAAGCTATATTCAATGCAGCACTTGGATAGTTATTAAAAAGCAGTTTTCAAGGCCACACACAGTTTATGTGAGGAGTGGAAAAAATACTGTGTAAATCCCCCTAAGATGATAGGAGAGCAAGTGAAGAAGGCAGGCAGTTATAATTTATCAGTGACCAGAGAGAGCACAAGAAAGAAGTTGACCTGAAGGTTCACGTCTGTCCTTAATGCCAGGCTTTCTCATCTGGGTGTTGGACTTCTCATAATATATTCTTTAAAATGTTTGGCTTTGGGTTTGTTTTTTTTGCTTTTAGTATTAAAAGGCTATTTCAGTCAAGCTGACTGAAACAGAACAACTTGAGAGTAAAAATACAACATTATGTATGTCAGGGAAATGCAGTGAAGATGATTTATCACTAATTACTGTGGAGATGATGTGTCTGAAATTGAGGTCTCTCCATCAGGGAAAAAATGCTTGTGTCATTAGAAGCAATAAACAGAGGACCAAATTCATCAGCAGCCAGTTGGAGGCACTTCCAACAGCACACAGGAGTTTTAAACTTTGATGTCAACAGTTCAACTTATGATGTTTGGTCAGAAAAGTTTTAGACCAACGTCAGGAATTATTTCACTGAGGATTAATGGAACTCTGCAGCTGATTCTTGGTTACATTAGCAGGCCAGGAAGGTGACAGTGAAATACTGGATGTGCCCCACTCCTTCCTGCCTTTCACCCAAGTGAACACTCCGCACATCACAGTGAGATACGGCTTCCTCTGCAGGTCAGACTGCTTGCAGCCCAAGTACATTTTCAATTTCTGTGCTGAATAACAATTAAAGCAGTGACTTTCAGCCACACCAATGGCAAGAACATATGCTAAAGCAGTAATTGGTGCTCTTCTTGCTTGCATGCTTTTAACATGTTATTTCTCCCAGCAAAAATTTACTGAAGATGTGCTCCAGCATGTTGGTAACACCCAGTCATAAAGATCTTAGGGTGATCTCTCCTGATTTCCCACCTAATGTTATTGATTGGCATCAGATATTGCCTTTTCTTTTAGTAGGACCATCTGGAAAAGAATTACAAACCCCACCAAACACAAAATACAACAGGAATATGGCTGCATTTCTACTATGCCAGGGTGGTGCTGCCCTGTCCCAGCAATGGCTGCACTTTTTCACTTCACGTCTGTCTCTCTCTGAAGCCAATGGAGCCCAACCTGAACACAAGTGTGCCTCTGCATGCTGAGCACTATGTGAGGGAAAAGCAACCGTTCTCTTACCATGTCCCAGGAGATCAAAATCTTCTCCCAGCCTTCAGAAATGGAGTTGCAAGTGGGGCAGTGAGGATAAAAAACTGAGGGCATTGGGAAGACAAAAGTGGGTATGAAGAAAGCAAAAACCATGGATCAAGTACAGGTAAAACCCAAGATCAGTTGCTTTGCAGCCTAGATACATTTAATCTTCCCATCACAAGATAACATTAAATGCAGAATTGCATTGCACCTCATTTGTAGGCCTGCTCTTCCTAATGCAAAAGCACTTCAAAAACAACTCATACACCATGAAAGGCTGAAACTTGATGGCTTCTTGCCAAGAAAAAGGTAGCTAAATATCACGATTTATTATTTTGGAGGAGTAGCTTTTGCCTGCCACGCTCATCACATTAAATAATGTTCAGCATTGTTAATTCCAGTGAGTGTTTTCTCAGCACATGGGACCGTTACATAATATCTGAGTAGGGATGGCAGCAATGGGACTTGATTATTTCAGGAGCTGCACTGACTTACATCACTGCCTTGTTTTCAAACCAGCGGTTTGACTGAAGCTCCTCCTGACTGGACACAGGAGATTTCCTTCCCACCAGTCCACCTGGCCAATGCAAACTGGTGGGCACAGCTGGAGGTTAAAGGCTAAACCCAAATTCTGCCTTGCTCCCCCAGCACCATGGACTCTGTGCCCTGTGCAGGCCACCCCAAGGCTCCTCTGCCCAGTGGGAGAAGCAGCACAAAGCAGGATGGTTCCTACACCCACACTGTGCAGGGCAGCTCTCACACTCTCTCTCACAGGATGCATTCCTAAACACTTTCTTCTGCCAAAACTCTCATTTAAACCTTTTTTTTTTTCCCCAGGAAAGTAGATTAGCACAGATAAGCACAAACTATCCTTCCAAGCTGTCTATTAGGTTATATTCTTCTTTCGGTGAGGAACAAACACATGAGCAGTCTTGTGTGTTAAGGTGCTTGGTTTTGTCTCCTGGCTACTTCCTCCAGTGAAGCACAGATTCTGCTGGGCTTTCCAGCTCCACTTCAGCTGGGAAGTCAAGCTGCTTGACCATGAACTGCAGAAAGTTTCAGCTGTTGACCATACCCTATTGATCAAATCTCTTTGGCAAAGACAACACAGCAGGTCTGTGTGTGTTGTACTTTCTTCTAAATCAATTCCTGTTCTTATCCTGGGGTCCAAGAACCCATTTTTTCCCATTATTGAGGCAGGGCAATAGGTGCTCCCAGACACCTGTCATGCAATAGATCTTAGGATATCATCCACTCCATCCATTCATTCTTCCAATGATCAAGGATGCCTAGTGTTCAAACCACAAGATATTGATTTCTCCCCTCTGATCCCATTACATTCTGGTTCAAAACTGGGTCTTGGTTCCTCAGTTACTGATTCTATCAATTAGGGTTTTTTTAGTGAATATTTTCTCACTCTAAAATTTGTGCTGAGCTTTGGTCAAAGTTCCAGAGTGTTGGGATTTTATTACATCTGGAAAAACATTAGGCCATTCTGGAGGATTCTTTTCTTTGTGCCATGAAATAATTTGCACCAGGAATTTGAAGACATTCAAGACTGGAAACAGACCGCAGTACATGAAGAGTCTGGCCAAAGCAGTTGGCCTGTAAATATGAAGTCCCACTTCTCCTTCTCCAAAAAGCACACAAAGTGGTCTGTAGCATTTTACTTCAGCTGAATGTCCTTTGCATCCCCTGCTCTGACAACTATTTTAAGAGGAGCCTTGATGTGACAGTATCAGATTTTCTGTGTCACACCTCCCATACCCACATTTCAATACCATGTTCCATGGGACAGCAGCAGCAAACAAATTTAAGCAGCTTTTTCCACAGAGCTCTGTGGGCCCACACAGGCACAAAGAGGGATGACATCTAATTCATTCCCACTATTGTGTGTGATGAGAAACAAAGCTCAAGGGGACTCAAATGGGAATTGAACACTTTAATTGGGATCTGTACCTCTCCAAAAACCTGAAGGCTCTTAATATAAAAATGGCTCTGACAGCAGAGCCATATTGTTATTATATTCAGTGTTAAAATCTGACTGCTACTGGCACATTATGGCATATTTAAATTCACTATGCTCAGAAACCTCTTCCTTTCTCATCTGTCTCACTTTTTCACTGAAATGCACTCCTTTCCATTGCCAAAATGCTTGTGGAGTACATTCTTCTAAACAACAGGATGGGGAGACTTCCAAACAGTGTCTAATACCAAGGGTCTTCCTGCAATAATTAACTTGTTCTCATTTGCAAGGTATATCTATTTCTGATCCATCCTGAAGTCCTCACAAGTAATTAAGTCTGACTTTTTAAATGACATCTTTTATCACAGAAAACTTTGTACCTGGTACACTTGGTGTTCCCTTCACAATAAAAAGGAACATGATTGAAAAGCTGACAATCATTTTCCATTGCAACACTTCTGGGTCACAGCCAAAATGTCTGCATACAGAAATAAGCCTCCAGTGCCCACCTCCCCTTCTCTGACTTAGATTTAATTTTCCTTCTTCCTTCTAGGTTCGGGCATTAACTTCTCACAACACTCTCCAGTGTACTCCCAGTATGAGACCAGTTTCTGCCCCTCCTTGTCCAATTTGCACAAGTTCTTAGACAAAGAACTAAACTAAGAAAGATAAACTCACTGGAAAAGTCTTCTCATAAAAGAGAAATAAAAAATATGAGCAAGTCACAGGAAATAAAAAATGGCAATAGTAACAACGGGAGCCATCAGCTCTGAGATGAGCAACCACTCTCCAATAAGCAAAGCAAACATGATGTCTGATTACATTAACAAAAAGAATAGAATTTAAACCACATGTAACTGGATTTTTAAAAATTGCATAGATTTCTAACAAACTGTGTCAATCAGTTCAACAACATTCCTGTGTCTAATAAAAATAATACCAAAAGGAACAAGAGGTAGAGCACTCTGTCATAATTCCATGGAGGTAAAAGAAAGGAAGTACTTAAGCAATTTAATGCAATTGTAAAATATCTGTGTCTGGGTCTGCAGAGGGATTACCAGGCTTGCAGTGACAGGAAAGCAAGATACCAGAACACTTGAAACTGGGAGAGAGCAACATCTTCCTTCCACAGCAGCGCTTTTTGAATCTGTGGGGTGCCACATTCTAAACTAAATTATTATTTGTGACACTCAGCAGGAAATATTTCGCATATAAACAATTTTGCTGAGTTAAATCTGCCAAAATGTGGTGTACTGATTGTATTTTTAGCTACAGCTAAAATGATGCCCTGGAAACACAATACCAATTTAATGTGTTTATATAAAGGAAAAAAAACCCCAGTTATTCTGAGGCTGTTGAACCATGCTACTTTTACATGATGCACAGGTTTTAAGCCCATGTTTCACACTTGGCCTATTTGTTTCTCAGAGAAGGCAAACAGCAGAAAACTCACAAGAAACTATGAACTGCAAGGAGCTGGGGTTATGGGGTTTAATAAGTTACAGCAAACAGACACTCTCACTTGGGACCAAAGCAGCCATGCAAGCACAAAACAGAGCAACTCCATTCCCACTCTGCCAAGTGCCATCACACCTGCAGCTCAGTGGCATGGAAAACATTTGGTCATGGACAAGACAAGACAAGACTAGACTTGCAACCCTTTCCTTCCCTTAAAGTCACCGAGCTTGTTGTCATTTATTGGCAAGCAAAACATGAAAAGGAGGATGTAGGTGCATGGTAGTGTTAAAAACAAGGTCATCTGGGGAATCAAATTTCTGAGACATCCAGGGTAGATGCCATTAGTTCACGTAAGTCAAGACTCCATCCAGAACAACAGGCAGACACACAGAAGATTAAACCCCCCATAATGATGCACACTCTTTTCTTCCTTCCATTTTGCTGTTCATAAGGATCATTTTATATTGCTTACTCAGAAAACAGTTGAGAAATTATGTGTAATAAATATTTCCTTAAATTGAGCTGGCAGAATCTATTTCTTCTTTTAAAATATATTGTTCCCAGCCTACTTATTACTCTGTGCTGGGACTTGCCTCTTAAAGAGAAATATGGCTTGAGGGACCACTCCTCATTTAAACAAATGCCATTAAGCTGGAGTGTGAAGATAGCACAGAAAGTACCGAAAGGCTTCCCTGGCTGCACTAAATCAAAGCTAATGGCTTGAGATAAAGTAAGTGGAGTTGTTCTTCTGTTCTTTGTCAGTATTAATATTTTAAGTTACAGCTCCTCACTAGACTGTCTCTGCTTCCACATCCTCTTATTTTAGGCCTGGAATTCTAGAAGGCTCTGCTTATGCACAGCTCATGCTTTTTTTCCTGGTGTTTTGCTGCTGCTGCCTCCAGACTATCTCGAATGCCTGACATTTACTGAGCTTGGAGTAGTGCTCACATGACATTCAAT
Source organism: Zonotrichia leucophrys gambelii (assembly GCF_028769735.1). Taxonomy (NCBI): domain Eukaryota; kingdom Metazoa; phylum Chordata; class Aves; order Passeriformes; family Passerellidae; genus Zonotrichia; species Zonotrichia leucophrys. The sequence goes on along the minus strand of NC_088179.1, from coordinate 19,381,416 downwards.
TTTTCATCTGAATGCTTGTTAATCACAAACAAGCACCAGGCCAATTGCAAGCACGATTTACCTGGAATATGTGGTCTGGTAAACTAATTAGGGCAACATGGAGCGCTAATGCCCTGCTTCATAGAGGGTAATTACATCAGGAATTAAGAGCTTTCAGAAGCTTTTGCTCTTGAACTACAAATTGTTTCCTGACCTTTAAATATCCTTTTCTGCCTTGCAACAAGCAGTTTTTCCATCCCTGTAGCCCAAATCTGTGTCTTGAATGCACCCAAGAGTTAAGTCTTCTCATGACTCTTTCCCACTCCCTTTAATAGAAAAAAGCTCTTCAAAGTATCTTTCCTGTAAGCATTAGATGGTCTTTTTGGCTGTTTCTGAATAAAAGATTTCTCAGAGACCACAGAAATTCTCCTCCATATATTATAATCATTTCCAATAATGCAATTAGATCTGGGTGAATTTTTTTTTTCAAAAGCAGTAAAACCATTAGAGAGCGTGGTTTTAGAGGCATCAAAATTCTCATAAATTCAATTTCAGTTTAGGGAACAGATTCTGCCAAAGTGAGAGCAAGGAGACATTTTTAGAAAAGTCCAAGCACTAACTTTTGTCATTTTTTTGGGCACTAAAGTCACCCAGTCTGGCAGCCAGCAGGAAGCAGTTGCCCATGACTCTTGGCTGAGGGAAGGAGAAGAATGGAGAAGATAGACCAGGATAATGATCAGAAAATATCTATGGTGTGGCAGAAAAAATAGCAGATTCACATAAATAATGTGGGATGAGGACAACCCAGGAAAGTGTAAGAAAGACTTGAAAACAGAACTGTGTGGAGAGAGAGTGCTTTCTTTTTTCCCTTAGATAAATTATTTTAAGTAGTTAATGTTATAGAAAAATTATAAATAATAAGATATGTTTATTCACTAAAAAAGTGTGTGGAAAAAATCAGAGAGATTAAGGCACACAGCTGTAAAAGATGTGAAGAATAAGAAATCACTCTCAAGTAACATCAGGAAGAGAAGGAAGTCCAAAGAAAAAGAAAATGTCAACAATGAACACAGGAGAAGGATCTACAGAGGATCAGTGATCTTTCTGAATGAAAGATTCAGCCCTGCAAGATCAGTGTCCTTTCTGAATGAACCTTTATTTAAAACATTACTTTGCAAGTAAATGGTTGGTAATGAAATGAGCAAACTTTCAGACAGACAGAGCCTGACAAACACTATTGAGGCTGCCAAAAGAGCTGGTGGAAGCTATCAAAGAACTATTAGCATTCATCTTTGTTATCCTACAGAGGAGGGATAAGCTACTGAAAGACTGAAAAAAGATCAGCATAGTGCAGTTCTTTAAAGAGAGAAAAAAGGAGTAGCAGGGAGATTTATAAATCAACTGGATTAACTCCAGTTCCTGCAGAAACAAATCAAACCATTTGTCAGAATCAGGAAGATAACAAGGAGATGAGATGCAGCCAGCAGTAGATTTGTTAAGAGGAAAGCATGGCAAAGAAATGTGTTTTATTTCTACAGCAAGTAACAAACCTTCTGGAGGTAAAAACAGTAGCCGTCATGGATCTCAAAGCAAGACCTTCAATGCTGTTCCACTCACCAGTCCCAGAAACAAACCAAGGAAAATCTCTTGCTAAACTTTTTCTCTGTTATGGGTAAAGCAGAGGGTGACAGGGTGGCTGTATCCAAAGACTGCTCCCCCATGGAACAATCACAACACAGAAGAATCTACTTGTGGATGCTGCAGGGCCTGTCCCAAATCTCACAGTGTTATCAAAATTTTCATTAATTATCAAGGTGATGGAATGGGGAGTATTAAATTTTCAGGTGAGGAGAAGTCTGGAAGCACTGTGGTCATAATGAATGACATATCCAGAATTCAAAATGCTTTTAAGAAATAGGGAAAAATAGCTCTGGTATTCAGCCATGGCAAGCACATTGCTGCTTACCTTCAATAGGATAATCCACTGCTGAAGTTCAGCAGTCCTTTAAACAAATAAAATTCAATGAGTCTGAGGGTGGTGACTTCCAGGGGAAAGTGAGCTGTGCAATAGTACCATTGGGAGGGTTGAATGGGAGGACAGTTTCAAGCATCACCTTCCCCTGCTCTGTGTTGTCCTTATCTGAAAGGCTGCAAAAACCCTAAAGAAACACCAAGCCCTTGAGGGAGAATTTTGGTTTGTTGTTTTGCAGGTCTTTTGGGGTTTTTTTTTGTAATACAAGTAGACCATTAAGCCAGCACTGATTTGGCATCAAACCATTCTCTCTGGAGTGCACAAGCGCTCCTATTTTCCTTTATGATCTAATCTATACATTCTTTTACATGAACACCACATCAGAAAATAAAAGGTATTTGAAAACAATGATTGCATGTAGCTCCAGATGAAGAAATGTCTTATTTCTTTTTTTTTTTCCATATGACTCACCAGCTTGGGAATTTAGCTGTGAGAAAGAGCTTTTAAGATATTGGAAGTGTTCAAGAGAAATGATTTCTCAAGACAATAAAGTTAATACTCAATTGTGATGCTTTCTGTGGCAGCTGGAAGACCACCTCAAAAAACAGAAAATGTCACACTTCAGAAGGTGGTGAACTGGAAATGAATCCACATTTAGCTTATTCATGTTTGTGGGAAGGCCTTCACACATACTTGAAAGTGTTCAAAAGAGAAATCCCGTGGGAAGAAACACAGGACTGTAAGCAACACTGAAAGTTGTCCTAAACCTTTAAAAAAAAAAAAATCATTACCCCAAAACAATATCCTTCTTCCTAACAGGTTTAAGGGAAATGTCATTATTTTATTAAAGTTATCCATCTAGTCCTTCAGGACTGGCTGTGTGGCAGTGCTCTAGATTCAAGAGGATGTTATGAGTGCAGACTCCAATATAAACCTGAAAGAAAATAGCCACTGAAAATATTCCTTCAGCAGTCTCTGAGAGATGTGGTCAGACATTATCATAGAGGGGATATTATCAGCTCTAATACCACTGTCCCAGTTCTGTTGGAAGGGTTCATATCTATGCAAATAAGACACAGCTAGGAAGAAATTTAAAAAAAATCAAAGGTGTTACCAAAAAAAAGCATCAAATCAATGCCTGACATGCTTTTGGCAGCTTCTCACCTGTTATAGTAAAGGAGTCTGTAAAACCAGATTTTTGGAGTAGGATAAACCCACCAATATCTTCTCTGGGCAGAAGAGAAAAGGCATAGCATCCGCAGAATCCGGGCCACTTGTGAGATAAGTGATGCTCACACAGGAGATGGGCTCCTCACCAAACCCCTTCCAAAGCACAGGAAAGTGCCTGCCCTGACACGGCTGAGATGAAAATTGGCTACACTTCCCACAGCAATTCTTGCTAGACTCTGCACCATACCAGTGGGGAAAAATCCATTTAAAATTCAGTCTTCAAATCTTTCCATTCAATAAAACTGACTATTAGCACTATGACAAAATTCCTGTTTTGGTACAGAAATTCAAGCATATGAGTCAAATTCACATACCCCTAAATTTAGGTCTGGTATTAATATTCTCTAAGAATCTGGCCTGGAGATGGGCATATGATCAGCCTCTGAAGAGAGCACCATATGTGGAATCAAATATTTTTAAATCTCCTTTTCATAACCCTAAACTCTGTACTGAAATCAGAAGTAAGGGAGGCACAAGTGGAGCAGCAGTACCTGTACCTAAGAACCAGCAGGTTAAACAAGCATCTTCATTGGTCCCAGGAAGGATTAAACAGACAGCTCTTCCCTCCAGTTTGGCTTCTTACAAAAAACCAGGCTAAGCCAGAGCTGAATAAAGCAACCCTGTAAGCTAGAACAGCCCCTCCCTTCTGCAGCACTAGAAAGCAGGACAAGGGAAGCTCAGTGAATTTAATGGCACCTTTCTATGCAAAATGCTGGGCTTGTGCATGTGTGGAGCCTCCCTGCTTCAGACACCTCCTTCTCCTCCACTGCACCTTTCCCAGAGGCCTCTCAGTGGCCTTTCCAAGTCTGAATATCAGCACAGCAGTTATCCTGCTACACCTGAAGGACAATGCTGTGCAACAGGGACTTTGCCTTGAAGGAAATGAAACATTGGTCTTATCTGTGCAAAAATCGTAGCTTTCTTGCTAAGATGAGCAATGCTCTCAGCATTATTAGTGAGCAACAATTTTAGAGATTCCAGCATCTTCATTTGTTCCCAAACAACACAGTTCAGTTAAATGTCCAGTGCTAGACTTATATCTAAAAGCAGGATTTTCATCTCTCCCCTCCAGCCTGTTGTCAATATTGAAAGCAAGAAGCCCCATGACCCTCCTTAGGAGAAGAGGAGCTCCTTCCCACCAAGAAGTTTATAAAAGCCAAACACCAGCACTCCCCCTGGGGTACCACAACCAAGAATTAGTTACCCTCATTACCAAACTGCCCTCATTTAGAACAGAGTGCTCCCCATTCTCCTCTCTATTTCATGCTTCCAGTTCTCTCTTTGTCACAGAAGTCCGTGCAGTTTTGGGCCAGTCACTTGTGAGGAAGAGTACATCTGTAAAATAACAATAGTAATACTCTTTTATAAAGGATATTTATCTTCCTAAGGTACTCAAAATTATAAGCTGATCTAGAGAATCAGTAGAGATCCCAGCTTGACAGAATAGTCTTATTTCTAACAGCCTCTTTAATAAGGTCAATTACTGTGACATGTTAAAGAGCAAGAACCAGTTTGCAGTTATCTCTGTGTAAATATTTGTATGATATATGATATTTGTTACATAGCAAATCAGTATCTTTCTTATTCTGATATGCACCTAGTTTCTGACAGTAAAATCACACCAGTGCACCTTGCTGCCCTGTGCTCTGCTGGTCCCCCCTACTCCTGGAACATGGATATCTATAAGCAGCCACTTCCTTGTGGCCTGCAAGGTAAGAACTGTTTTAGATGCTGAAGACTTCAGCTCACTTACAAACAAAGGTTTCTGTGCCACCACGAGCGAGTTTGCCAGACTGCTCAAATCCCCTATTCCCTTCTCATGAGACTCCTGTGTCTTTTATCATCTCAGAAGTGCCAATCTAATGCACCTAAAACTGGCAGGCACTTGCACTCCTGCCTGCTGGCATCCCCTCCCATGGGAGCCAGGGGAAATGTCTGGTGGAAGGCAGGATTTGTGAGAACATCCACGGTGAATGGCAGAGTGCTGAGAGTGACATTTGGCCCTTGGACCTTCCCGCTGCAGACTGACACTTCAGCTTGATTTATTTTGTCATTCTTCCATTTCCCTCCTGGTCACGAAACCTCGTTTGGTTTCACCAGCAAATGAGTGTTTGGCCTTTGATTTTACTGGGGACCAGGAATTCAATCCATGCCCTGACTGCTCAGCTCTGTCACCAAGTATTCAGAGAATATTAACCTTTCCCAACTCCCCCACAAGCAAATCTTGCTCAGGATCTTGGCAGCAGAAAAACAATGACTTGATTAATACGAAGCATGGGGTGGTTATGGAAGGAGCATTTCTTGTAAGGAAAATCAGCTCTTTCTTGTCAGTAAATGAAAGCTAATACTCTTTCCCTATTAAAGCAGGCTCTTGCTTTAAAACTTTTATACCTTCCATATATCATGTTTTTGGAAGAAAGTTTTGCTATTTAAATAGCTGCCAGAGTGTTACAGGCTTATATGATTGCAATTTACAGTACTCCATAAATCAGCAGACCTCAGATGCATTGCGTAGACGAGAGCTTAAATTGACATCCTGCCTTTTTATTAACATTAAAAGGCTGGATCTCATGACATATTTACACAGAAATATCCCTGCTGCCTTGGCCAAATTGTTCCTAAAGTACTTTACATGAGGGGACATAATGACGACAACCTGAAGCTTTGTACATTAAATTATATAAGTATTACAGCTAGTTCAGAGGGGTTAGCTCAAGTCCAGGAGAGATCTCTGTGGTTCCTGCTGCTCCCACATAAAAATGGTGGAAATTTGTCCTTTAAATAAGAACCACATGCAGGAACCCCATGGGCAATCTATCTTCACTTGCCTGTAGAAGGCTGGAGCATCCCACTGACAGGATCAACTTCCAAACCAGCACAGCTTGGCAGGGCACTGCTGCAGTCAGCAGCAGGCACACCAAAAACAATGGCACGTCTGAGTCACGCCTCCCTCCCAGCTCCTGCAGCTGCACCAAACCCAGCTCATCCCTGCTGCATCCTGGCTGGGGTCTGCACTTGCCTCCAGCAGACACTCAGCACCCCAGCCTCCCTGAGGCACCATTCAGCTCCTGCACTGCCCCTCCTGATCCAGCCCTGGTGCTATTCTTTCACAAACAAACTGGGAGATTATGGTAATATTGCACAGAATGAATGTGAGTGAGGCCTTCTCAGGATTTTGCCTCACAGGCACTTTTTTGGGGTCAGCTGTCTTTGCATAACCAGAAACTCAGCCTTTACAGACTGGCATTACCTCAGGAGTAGAATAGTTTTAGTCACTCAGCAGTCAATTCTCCTGCAAATCTATCCGATAAATTTCAAGTAGAAATCACAGTTAAACATTTACATAATATCACCTAACTAGACTGGTCATCTTCTAATTACTACAGATCTCCAGCAAAGAGATCTCAGCAGAGCCAGCCATTTCAGAGCTTCTTTCCATTCAGAGGGCAAGAATCCACTTCCCCATGAAGATAAAGGAGTAAATAAGCCAGGAAAAAATCATCACATCATTGGAAACAACACAGGTGATAGGAGACTGCCTTAAATGATGTAACTAATACTGGCTGTGAGAGGATACCAAAGAAATTACTTGTTTTTTAAAAAGAACCAAGCAAAAGAAACCCCCCTCTGGATTTTGTTGCTGGTTCTAATCTTTGTTGCTGGTTCTAATCAAGTAAGCATTTCTGCACACTCCTTATCACTGACACACATGCTCTAAAAAGCTGAAAGAATAAACCCAATCAACTTTAATAATAAACGCCAACTTGCTCATGATAAATTTAATTCACTTTTTGAGTCATACTTCCCTATTTAAGAAGGTATTGTTTTAAAAATATCACATCCTCCCCCTTCCCTCATGCCAACAAAAGACATGGAAAATATTATGGCTATCATTGCTGTCCTTGGATGAGGCAACCTTCCCGAAGGGTTTCCCTTCCCTGCAGCAACAGAGCAGAATGGTCACAACCAAGGGAGGAGCAAAAAACAAGCCTTGCTGTTACAACAGTGTAAAACTCTATCAGCGGGTAGGCCAGTCATTAACACCAGCAGAATTATTGCTCCAACCAATTTGCCTCATGGTTGGGGTGCAGGTTCATTTTTCTAAGCACTGTGGAGGAACAGCCCCTGCTTGCAGTCCCTTCCCTGGCTGTGATGTGCAGAAGTTGTGCAGGATCACAGAACACCTCAAAACATGGCTGAATTATGGATGAGGGAATTCAGGTGCAGAGAGTCTGAAAAAGACATTAAGTACCCAAATGCACAGTGAGGAGACTCCCAAACATGAATGGGTTTAGCTGCCCTGCTCTCCAGTCAGGCAGGCACATCTGCATTCCTCCACTGCACAGGGAAATTATGCTGTAGGCAAAACAGTTCAATGCTTCAAAGGCAGATTTGACACTTCAGTGTTGGTCTGCCCTGCCTTGTCTCAAGCACCTGATTTAGGCTATTCAATAGTGGCTATGTGGTGAATCAGCTCTCCTTGTAGACATCCAAATCCCTCTGTGGACCACAACACTCCCAACTGAAGATACCTCTGCTGCTTATGACAATTTCATCTCCCATTTCCCCAAATGCAGTCACATCCCAAAAACCCCAAGTTCAGTGAAGTAGCCACACCAGGAATGAATGGGAGTCAGGTCTGGTCATCCTCCAGCCACCTGCCTGCTGCAGGGCTCTGCTGCTGCAAGGAATCCTGCCCAAACATCCCACCTGCAAGAGCTTTGTCTGTCCCTCCTGCTCCCTGCCATGGGGCAGCAGACTGTGCAGCACAAGGCTTACATCATGTTTCACCCATTTGGTACTCAATAAATGTAATAAAATGTGTTACATGATAGGTAATCTCCATGTAGGCATTAAACATTGTAAAATCTGACACTTAAGTATGGTCCCAGACATAACAACATCATCACGTTCTTGCTCACATCCCCAGAAGAGACTTTTCCCAAAATTAAACTTGGTAGAGGCACAAAAGGACCCTTTTTTTCCTATGAGTTCAATCAGCGAGTGCAAGAAAATATAATAAATTTTGTAACAAATAATCACCATAAGGAACTGTATAATCAATGCAAACTCAGTGGATATTTTGGAAAATCCAGTAGCACACAGGCAGCGAGTCGCAAAAAAAAAAAAAGGCAGGAATAACAGTTCAGTTTATCTTGATCCTGATATGGAAACCCAGCAAGGCAGTCAGTGCACATGCATTTTGTATTTAGCACTAATTAGCAAGTTTAATCCAATATCTATCTTGATCTTCCCAACTGCTGTGAAGCACCTTCATTGATTGTGTAACAGTTTACAAAGCTCTGCCAATTTTCAGTGATTAAAATCTTGGCAGCAGTTGCCCACCATCATGGCGCAGCCTTTAAAATAATTTTTAAAACCTCACTTGATAAATAATGAGAGCATTTAATAGCAATTTGCGGATGAATGGTGCTTTTCTGGGTAAGACCTAACTCCTGATCTTTGAAATGCAGGGTCATGTTTGCTTAATGTTTTAAACTTTTCTCTGGCTCAGGAAGATGAGAGCCTAACCTTTCCTTCCCTTTCCTTTTTAATGAAAGCTGAGATTTGCCTAAAATATTGTGACTATAGCAACCGGGCTAGTTTTGATTATGGGGGTATTTTTAGCTGGCAGACCAGGTGACACGACTGCAGCAGAGCCACTTGGATGCCACCTGCACAGTTTGTTATTGTTGTGGCACAGCCAAAAACAACCCTGTTTGTGCCTCATTGCTCTGAGGTGATCAGAGGTACCATGGTTGGAGTGTTTGTGTCCCATGGGGGCACAGCAGCAGCAGCAGTGCAAAATGCATTTCAGTGTTAGTGCAATGTTCTGCCCAGCTTTTGGAGGATGCTGCCCCACAGCACAGTCCTGGAGAAGGTCAGGTTATCTGTGGGATCATCACCATGAAAATATTCACACCAGGGCAGAGCACTCAAGAGCAAACTCTGAAGAGAATTTTCCCGACCTGTTTTCCTCTTCCTGCCCACACTCAATTTATGTCCTTCTGACAATCATAAAATACAGGCTTTTCCAGTGCAAACTTTGTGAAATTAAGTGGTTTACCTAGCCACAGCCAAAGGTTAAATACACATATTTTCCTGCTGACTTCACTGCATTTAACCTTTGAAGTTTAGTTGTGAAAATCCCTTGCCCATCCATGTAAAACAAATGGAAAAACTCAGAGAGCAGCACTATTTGGGATTACTCAGGGATATTTGAGTAGGTATTACCTTGCCTCTCTCAAACACTGCAAAAAATTATTTCTCTTCCTCTAAAAACCCAAAGCATCCCTTTCCCCTGCACACACCTGCCCAGAGGCAGGGCAGAGGGGCAAAGTTACTCCACACCCTCCCTGTTTTAAAGATAACATTGACCCATTTGTCTACCAGTCTGTGTAAAATGTCACAGGCACAACCATTTTCCTACAGCTGGAAATCGCTCTGGGACAGAGATGGCTCCCAGCAGATCCAGGACAGGACTTGGAGGCACAGCAGGACTTTCCTACAGGGATCTGTGAGAGCAGAGCTGCTCCAGGGATCTGCTGAGAACCCTGGGGACACAGGCCTGTCCCAGCTGCCTGGGGGAGGGATGAAAAGGCAGAGGGAGGAAATTTTGGGGTACGTGTTCAATAGGGGAAAAAAATTACTATTTAATCAGGTCAGCTGAACAGGCAAGAGCTTAAGTCTAGACTAAGGTTTTCATTCTATTTGTGTGGCCAAACTCATGTTTGAGAGGGAACAGAGCTTCACAGCTATCTCCAGGTTCTCCTGAAAACCCTGCACTGCCTTGTCCCTCCCCAGGGGTCTCCTCTGAGGTCGCTTCTCCAACACGTTTGTGCTGGTGAGGACAAGGTGTCATCTGCCACATGAGATAAGCAACAGGCTGGGGCAGAACTCTCCAGGAAAGGCATTTTGAGGATTCTGCCTTGCAGGAGGGGGTGTTGGAGCAGGAGGAATTATTTTCCAAGTGTGTGATACATTTAATTACATTTGCTACTCTCCAGTGAGGGCTTCAATTCAGAACAAAAAATGCATTTTTGCCCAGTTTAGGTTCATCCAACTCCTTAATTTGTAGCATTCTCCATCAGCAGCATCAGAAGCCAATAAAACCAAACCTACCTGAATTCTACAGAGCTCAGCAGCATCAGGAGCTGGAGGCAATGTCCCCACCTGGGTCTGTGGGGCTCCTGGTCCCACTCTGACACTTGCTGCAGAGCTCAAGCAGTTTATTGAGCAGAGACTGGCCAAGGGCACGAGTGTCACTGCCTCCTGTTCAGGAAGCATCCTTGCTACAGAAAACATGGGCAGCAAACAATCAATTAGAGGAACAAATGAAGGGTTCAGAGCCAGGACCACAAACACATCAGCATTTTTTTCTCTTGTGTCACCAGTGTCACCTTGTGCTTCCTGAGGCTCTGATCCTGCTTTCAATGCAAAAGCCTTGGTGAGAGCTGCATGAACATGGCAAGGACAGACCCTGTGAGGAAAATCACCCAACACTGCCAGAGCACAGCCCAGGCAGCTGAAAATGCTCTTGACATGGGGAGAGATGCAGGAGCACACCTGTAGGTATATAACATATGTCAGCATCAGCACTCACCGTGTTTATGAAGGATTTCATTGAATAAAAGATCTGGCAAAACACTCCTTGAGTGATTCCAGTCTGCGGCACACACACCCCATGCCCTGCCTTCTCTGCCCCCAGAGTGTTTTATTTCACCAAACTGGTGACAAGTGTTCAGTGCCACAGGCTGTCAACCACCCACAGGGAGCAGTGGTTTCCTCACCATTGTCCCTGTGCCTTCCCAGGAGCAGCAATTCCTGCGGGCTCCCAAAGCCCCCACATCTCACACAGGGACATTCCCTGTGCTGCAGTGGGAGCACAGCACAGGTACAGGGGCCTGTGATAGCAAAACATCATTTGTTCAGATCTCTGCCTTCAGGGTGAACACCGAGATGCTGCCAACAGCCAGAAAAATTTGTGATCTAATTTAGAGGCAGCCAGGCATGCCTTTTCTCCAGGCTCTTTGGAAAACAGAGCTGGGTTTCCACTTTTACATGATCTAGCTTTTTTTTTTTTTTTTTTTTTTTTTTCTTTTTGAAGTACTAGACAGTGTTCATCTGCACAGAGCAGCATGCTGAGACAGAAATGAAGGCATGCTGTTGGCTGGGCATGCAGCCTCATGCTCCCACTGGATGGCAGGTCAGGCACTGGGACACTGAGTTTGGTGCTGGCAGTGATCAATCAGAGCCACTAGAAAGGGGTGAGAGTAGGAGTTTACAGTCAATTTTTGCCACAGGTGCACCATTAAATGTTTAGATGGCTGCTCTACAATTTTCTGTGCACTTTCTCCCTAGTCCTTCATGGCAGTATAAAAAATGTGGTTACAATGAGTGATAGGAGATTTCAGCTGCAATTTTAATGCACAACATCCCATTTTCCCTGTTTAACCCTGCCTCCTGTGGAGTGTTAGAGATGGGCTTAAACATATCTCACATACAGAGTAGGGATTTTTTTCCCTCCTCTTCCAGAAAATTTCTGGGTAAAATCTGCTTCTTCCAGTCAAGCTAAAACTACTGCAAGAAAGTCTTTCATTGTGAAGCAGCACTTGGAAAGGTTTCCTAAAAGTCAGGCTGGGATTGAGTTTGAGCTCCTGAGATTTACACTTGGCTCTTGCACTGAGCTGTTGTGTGTTCTGTGGTTTTGTTCTCCTTTCCCCCTGCTGCACTTGGACACTTGACAGAGCCATCTCTTCTCCTAAAGGGAAAAGCTTCCCCTTTCCACTTTTTCTTCCCAGATTTGTGTCATCTTTGCTGGCTAAGGCTATGCTGGTTTTTGGCCATCAGCACCTCCTGGCTGCACCCATCACCAAAAAATGTGAGTTTTACTCAACTCTACCATCCCTGCTGGCTCCCCCAGGATCTCCCTGGTGCAGGGGAGAAGACATGAAAAGCCCAGAGCCAAAAGTGAGTCCTGAAGATGAAATATATACCACCAGCCCAGCTCCTGGTTTCCAGCACATGCAGAGGGAACACTCAGCAGGATGCATTGCTGCTTAGGTCAGGATAACCCTTCAGAGGCAAAGCTGCTGTTGGGGAACCTGTACCCCTCTCCCTGAATTAGATCCAGCTTATACAAGCAATTGCTTCCATGTCCTCCCTTTGAGGCTCTCGAGCAGATATTCACTGAATATTTGGAAAGAAAACCCCAATGCCTGCCTCCCTTCGCAAATAAGTATTTGTGAGTAACTATTTGCAAATAAGCCATCCAATAAAAATGTTCCCAGGCTCTTTTTTGCACTGTTGCCCGCCAAGCAGCAGCAGCGCTGAGGGAAGGCCGAGGCGACTTTTGCTCTGAGGTGCGCAACGGCAAGGGCCTCACAAGTGAGAAATGAGGGTGAGTCGGGTGCTCTGCAGCGGCTGCCTGCACCTTCAAACAGCCTCAGTGGTGACAAGGGGCATCAATCCATCAGTCCGTCCACCCATCAATCCGTCTGTCCATCCATCAATCCATCCATCCATCCATCCATCCGTCCGTCCCTGAGGCACCCGGCGCGGTCCCAGGGCCGGGAGCGGCGCGCGGGCGCCACCTGGCGGCGCCGAGTGGCCATTGCAATGCGGGCATTCCCGGTGTTCGGCATTCTGGAGTTCGGCATTCCCGGGATTCGGCATTCCCGGGATTCGAAATCCCTGGGATTCAGCATTCCCGGCACACGGCATTCCCCGGATTCGGCATTCCCGCCCCCGGGAAGAGCCGGGACACGCCTGGGCCTTCCCCCGTCTGGAAAGAAAGGCCCCCGTAGTGGTGTGTGTATGGCCGCAGCCCGCGCACGGCCGCTGGGCAGTTGGCAGCTTTCCGGAGCCACCTTTAACTATATTATTTACAATACTACCGGCTAAGTTATCGAACTCTGATGCCCCTTCTTGCCTTTCACACCTGTGCAGGATGGGGACAGCGCGGTGACACCCAATGTGCTGTCACACACAAGGATGGTCACCGTTACCAAGCAGGGTTTGGCTCCTGAGACAGACACCAGGGAGAGCCAGTGCCACCTGCACTGCATTTATAAGAGACTTTTCCCGGTGGCTGAGCTGCTCGGCTGATGCTGGGCTGCGGCACCGGGCTGGGACCAGCATCACACCTGAGCCTGTGGGCTCTGGCACGGGCGTGAATTCAGTGCTGGGCATCAGCAGCTCCTCTGGAGAGTCGCTGTGTGAGCCCTGGAAAGCCAGCTGAGTAACAGAAAGTGATGCCCATTGCTAGCTCCCAATGGACTCAGCCTCACACACAGAGTGCCAGAATGAGAGCAGGCAGAAATGAGCATTGCTGGCATTTGTGTTCTGGCATTTTGCTCTTCCAGCAATTAAACACAGCAATACCCTCAACACTGCAGACACGTGCAAGCAGCAATCACTGATATCACCTCCCCACTGGAGCTGCTGACTGTTGCCATCCCCTCCACTTTTCCACTTAATAAATAAAACCTGACCAAAACCAAAACAACAAACCATTCTACATTGCTCGAACAATCACAGCACACTATCTGAGACACACCTGGCTGCATCAGTGCTTAAATCACTTCAGTAAAGATAGTGTGAAAGGTACTGGTACAACCTACTCACCAATGATGGTGAGTAATTGGAATTGTCCAATTCCACAGGATAAGGGTCAGATCCTCAACTGAAGGACTTGACAATGCAGCACTGTTGTTTTTCAAGGTGAGAAGAGCTGAAATGGAAACTGGAAGCTCACATTTCATTCTCAGCCATACCCCAAGGCTCCCGTGGCTGATCTGAGGCCCTCCCCACCCCACAGCCTGGACAAACACGAGTTGCTCCACAGCAGTGCAGTATTTGTGATTATGCGTGACTGGACCTCTAGTTCAGTTTCCATCAGTGGGATGACAGGTGACTGCTGCAGGGGCTCGTGTGAAGCTCTGGTATGTGAGTTAAGCTGGCCACAAACCTTTCCCTGCCAGCTCTCTCCCATCTGAGGGAACAGACACATCACCACAGTGCCCTGCTGCCAGCCTGGGAGAGCACAGGGATGATACAGGATTTGCCCAGAGGCTGCCTGCTCCCTGTGTTGGCACGAGCTGGAGCTGTTGGGAAGCCATCAGCCTGCTTCTGCAGATGCCTTGTGCAAACATTTACATTTCTCTGCAGACACCATTTGGTTTTATCTGTCTGCTTAAGCTTTTCTGCTGTAGCCAGCTGGGAGGGAAGAGGGTGATCCCAGACCACAGCAGGAGGGGCCATGGATGCTCCAAGCTCACAGCCCAAGGAGGATCCCAAGCAGGGGAGTCTGGGGTGTTCAGCATCACCAGGGACTAAAGGGGTGCAAAGACAACAGGGCTCAACACTAAGGTCAAGTTGTACTCTTGAACTGTGTCTTACCTCAGAACTGCTTTTTGGGGAGCACCATCCCTCTCTCAGTGCCTCCTGAGGATGATCTGAATAACCAGTGATGTTCCTTTTCACGGGTGGATGAGAAGGTGACAAAAGGACTCCACGTGTCCCATCAGCAAACTCCACACCACTATCACACCCAGCAATTCCCAGGCCCTCAACCTGTCTTTATTTTCCATCTGTTTTCCACCAGGAGAGACAACCTAAAAGTTTAAATTTCACCAAGGCTGAGTGATGTAAAATAAAAGCTTTCCAGAAAGTTGAATTCATGAGTTTCAGGGAAAATATTGACATCTCAAAATATATTCTTATTCACTATTAGGAGAAAAACAAGCTTTCCTGTGAGACAAAGCCACAGAAATGTTCTGTTTCCTTGATATTGAGCCATTTCATTCTGATAATGTCAAAACATCCTAAAATATTGTCTTATGCAAAATAGTAAACAGATCAAGCATTTCAATAAGGCAAAATGAAATTAATTTACACAAGCAAGTAAAAATTATTTGTTTTGACATCCTCCTTTAAAAATTGTCAAATTATCAGAAACCTGAGATTTCAACACTAACAATGCAAGGTGACTCTTCCAGACTGTTTTAGACCAGCTCTTCCCACAAGAGCCAGACTGACTTCAGCCCCAGCAATACCCATTTTTTGTTGTTGCCTGGCCCACACTCCATTCTCCTGGAGGCCTGGGGCAAGGAGCTGAGCACAGTTATGGTGTGTGTACAATGCCCATGCTAAACCCCTGGGCTGCCTTTGCTTTATTTTCTGCAGGTCCTGTGACTTTCCCTGGGCCTGAGCAGGTAAAGCTGAAGAAACCAGCACCCAGGTGAGAGCTCAAAGGGAAATTGTGGCCATCAGAAGGAAGAACCTGGAAAAGAATCGTTGTCACCTCTGTGGAATCACCAAGGGCAGGCATGGCTTGAGAGTGGGCACTTCAACCTCGACTTCTGAAGCTGTACCAAACCACTCAGTCTGTGCAAATTTGTAATTAGGAGTGGGTGATTTCTTGTATTGACATCTTGTTTAAACCAAGCTGAAAAACTCATCCTGTTAGAGTCTGTCTGTCAGCATTTCCAATTCTCTCTATGGTTACTGCTACCTAAGAAGCTTCAGACTGTGCTGATCCAGGCTTCACCTTTCATGTAATTTTCAAGTATTTCAGCTGCTATGAAAGGGCTGAGATCTGCTTTTTGATGCTGCAAGACAGGGCCCAAAATATTCTCCCTGTGTCTTTTCCTCCTAAGAACATAAAAACCTCTCCCCACCTACCTCAGTTTGTGCCCTATTTTTAAGAAATGCACAAAGCTTCAAATCCTGGTTACAGCTCCCACAGGTGGTGAGGCCGACCAGCTGCAATGCAATGCAGACTCAAAAAAAGGAGGAAAAATTTTAATTGTCACAAACCCAGTCAGCAGGTAGCCTGGCTCCCTGCACACATCACATGAGTGCCCCTGCAGACCATTTTGACAAGGGAAGGATCCTCTCTCTGACATTTTGTTTTCCATCCCCCCTGGCAGCCATGCATGCATGCAGCACCTCCCCTGTCTGACCCACTGCTGGGACATTAAATGGTTTCTCCATCTTCAAAAGGGATGGCAAAAGAGAGATAAAACATTCACTTAATACATTTACGGCAGGTAACCTCTCCTATCAGCCAGCCTGGCCTCCCTAGGGGAGAACCACAAAGGTCCAGATACATTTTTCCCACTCTGCCCTTTAATAGTGGCTTTTCCCAACTTCAACACTTTGTTTTAATTTCAGGCTATTTCTTCCTGACCCCATCAAGCAGTGCCCTGAAAGACACAAAAAAAGATCAGTTTAGAGATGACAGTTTTAATTCAAACCATAATCTCTGTTTTTATAAATGCCTCCTCTCTAAGTTTCTTGGTTGTTTGCATACTAAATAGCCTGTCTTGTTTTCACTTTGCCACCTCTTTGTATTATATTATTTTTACAGCTGACAAGCACAGCTAGGCTGTGAGAATGCTGCAGTGTCAAAAGCAGATTGAATTTGCTGATTGCTGGAGTTCTTTGTGCTGCTCACACAAAATTCCTTCTTTCCCCTATAATACATCTGTTGTTTGTATATTCGATAAAGTTAATATCTGTGAAATCAGTCATTTCCCCCAGCTCTAAATTATACTGCAACAGGCAGAAGATTGACTTCATTGTATTGACAAGAGAGAACTCTCAACACTTATTATTTGTGGGGACTTGGAGAGATTACAAAAGCACACAGAATGGCTTTATCTGGGGAGTGTATTTCTGTAAAAGCTGATAAGGTGATGTATGCACATTAATGTGGGAATAGTCTTAAACAAACTTCTACCTTTCTAATATTTTTGGGATGAAGAGCTAAAGAAACAGCATAAATCAATACATCAACCCCTTCCTCTCTTCATGCCAGTATCCTCTTTAACACCAATCTCATGTGCAATATTTATGTCTACATAAATAATTCAGGAACCAATTAATCCAATTCTTTTATAATTACCTCTTATAATGGCATACAGCCCAAATCCCAGCAGCTTAATTGCTACTTAGTGGAGATATTTATGACACCAACACTAGTAAAGAATATAGGCACTCTCACTTTTGTCAATTAGGGACAGGGCTTAAGCTACTAAACTCCTGATCTGGATTTCAAACACCTCTGGAATCCTGGAATTTGAAGGCACACAGGTTTTCACTTCAGAGCAAGAGGCTCCAGCTCCCCTATTTCACACATGTGAGGGTTCAGGAGTCAGCCCTCACCTACTGCAAGGTGATAGCCCCAAGTGCTGCCCTGTCCCCAGCTCTCCCAGCAGGGCTCTGCTGGGTTTGTGCCTTTCTGCCAGACTGACCACCCTGCCAGGCTGGCTTCACCCCTGTGAGCATGGGCAGATCCTGGCTCAGTCTGCTGGTTTGTGCCTTTCCTGCCAGATCTGGACACACTTGCCAGGCTGGCTTCACACCCTGTGAATGCATGGGCACAGACCACCCTGGGCTCAGTCTGTGCTGGGTTTGTGCCTTTCCTGCCTGATCTGGCCACACTTGCCCAGGTTGGCTTCACACCCTGTGAATGCATGGGCACAGACCACCCTGGGCTCAGTCTGTGCTGGGTTTGTGCCTTTCCTGCCTGATCTGGCCACACCTGTCCAGGCTGGCTTCACACCCCTGGATGCATGGGCACAGATCACCCTGGGCTCAGTCTGTGAGCCTGAGTGTGAGAGCATCTTACATGAGAATACTGTGATGCACAATGGATCCTGCCCTAAGGAACCACCCTCAGCACCAAACTGGACACTTGACTGAAGGACACCACTCAACCAAGGAGAGCAGAAATGTGGAGATCTGGGAATGTTAGAAGTGAAAATTTCCTGTGTCTTGATTTAGAAATTAAGCTCTTCCCACTTCAACTTACCAGGCCTGGGAGGATGAACGATTTCCCCATTATCCCTTCAGAGGAACATGTGAGAGACAAACCTTGAAAAAGGAATGAGTGTTTAGTGGCCTACCTAATCTGGTATTTTACTCAAGTGAGGAGGATATTTCCTGAGCACAGTGTGACACGCACTGCCTGCTGTAAAAGCATCTTGTGAGGTTGTCTCGCACATCCCCTAAAATAATCCTCCTTGGAATTCCTGTCAGGGATGTTTTAAGCAACCTGTTACAGGATCAGCCAAAAAAGGCACTGATTTTGGGGTAGACAGAGGCAGTGTGGTGTTTTTGAGAAAGGCTTTATCTGCATTTGGCTGCATCAGCCTCGTTTGCCTCAGCCCCAGAAACCCTGAAGTTAAGGCAGCACAACAGCCACAGGATTGAGGCACTTCGGATTCAAGGGACTGCATTTAGATCAACCTGAATGCATTTTTGATTGATTTAAGGGAAAATAAACAGTTCTTAAATGAAAAATGAACACCCACGGGTTGGCTGGCACAGGTTTAAGTACACTCACAGAAAATCACTCCTTCTCCCAGTGCAATTTTCCCTTTGTTACTAAGTTCTAAAATGTTAATGGCTTTCAACTTGCAAAAACACAATGCTCTGAAACTTTGTCCTGTTACTTGTAAAGTGCATTGCATCGAGAACTACTTCGTAATTAGAGGGAATGTGCATTTAAAAGCTTAAGAATACAGCTTCTAACTGAGTCACTTAGTTTTTATGATTGCTTTTACCTTTACAAGCAGCTGAAGGCATCCTCTGAAGTCTTAAACTTGTCCTAATCAAATGTTTCAGTCAGTGTATTTTCATGAGACCGGGCAAATTTATTCCATTATGCTGCTATTAATGGTGGATATTTATGCATTGGGATGCAAAGAAGCAACTCCTACAACTAACATTTCACTAAGGAAAGTTTTGTAATTACACCAAGAGATTGGGATTCCTGGGTTTCTGCTGAGCTGTGGGGCAGACACAAAGTGCTATTCCTTTATCCACTGAAGGCATAGTGATTTTCGTAAGGAATTATTGTGAACATATTTGATAAAAGGGTGACTTCCTTTGGTATTTAATCCCTTCACCTGCACGCTCACTCCAGGGCATGTTACTGCTGCTAAGGTTCTTAGAGATCCTCAGAGCAGCTTTATTGGTGTTTATGGGTGGTTAATGAGTTAATCCCTTTCTTTCTGACCCAGGTCACAAAGCTGAAAAGCTGAATTTGAAGCAGCAACACTGGTTAAGGGGTAGAACAGAGAAGCTTATGAGGAAATCAAGGAGAAATTGACATGTTACTAAAGGTGTTTTCAAATAAGTCCTTTTCATTTGGGGAAAGGATTAATTTTTTTCTGGACTATCCAACTTTTCAGAAAGAAAGTGAAACCACTACTGCTCCAAGACCCAAAGCTTCTCAGTTTCTAAGACAATATTAGAGATTTGTTTGTTCAATGATAAAGAAGAACATCTGACCTCCACACTGCTAGATCCTCACTCCCAGCAGCTGGTGAGCAGGCAGGGCAGCAGGATCCCCTGAGAACAGCAGGCAGCAGAGGGGACAGAGGGACACAGCTCCAGGTGCTGCACAGATCCCAGGGGAAGCTTAGAGTGACCATCCAGGTTCCTCTCCCACATTTGGAGAGAGCCAGGAAACTCCAGCCAGGGATTGTTCTGATCTCAGCCTCTGGTTCTTCCTCTGTTTCTAATGAACCTGCCCCCAAGGACAAGGATATGAACAATTTCCTGGAGAGTGCAGGGTCTTTTAGCCTTGCTTGTTCCTCTTGTGAGACCTTCATCAGCAGTGGTGCCACGCCAGGATGGTGCTGGATCACTGCAGACCTGGGGCCACTGCTCATCTCCAGGGCCTTCCCCTGCCCTGGGGACCAAACACTCAGGAAAATTCAAGATTTGGGAACAAAACTGAGCCCTGTCAAGGCTTCTAATGAAAAAAAAAAAGGCAGAATCCCATGCTAGAACAGCCTCTATCCTAGGACAGCTCTCTA